>NC_045427.1:387434525-387748525 GCF_902635505.1 Sarcophilus harrisii | reverse complement strand
CTCATTCAGTGACAAATCAATTACACTATGAAGAACAAACTCATCTGAAAGAACAAAAGGTCAAGAATATTAAGGAACTCAGTTAAGGAACTCAGGAACTCATAAGGAACTTATGAGTAAACCAAGCCAATATGATAAAAATTAAAATTTCACCTAAATTAATTTACTCATTCAGTGACAAATCAATTACACTATGAAGAACAAACTCATCTGAAAGAACAAAAGGTCAAGAATATTAAGGAACTCAGTCAAGAACATTAAGGAAAGTGTTCTAGCAGTTCCAGATCTCAAATTATATTATAATTTGATCAGCAAAACAATCTGGTATTGTCTGAGAAATAGATGAGTAGACCACTAGAATAAATTAGGTGTATAACACTAGAATAGATTAGGTGTATAACACATGATTATAATTAACCATAGTAATCTCTGATAAGCATAAAGCTCCAAGTCTCTGGCTTACAAGAATTCACTATTTTGTCAAAATTCCTGGGAAAATTGTAAAGCAATTTGGCAGAAATGAATTATAGACCAATATATCACACTGTATACTAAGAAAAGGTCAAAAGGGAGACATGATTTATACTTTCCTATCAAATTTGTGGATAATGGAAGAATTTATGATAAAAACAAGATACAAAGAACATTAGAGGTAGTGAAGCGAATAATTTTGATTTCATTAAATTAAAAGTTTTGCACAAACAAATTCAATGCAGCCAAGATTAGAAGGAAAGTAAAAAATTACAGGAAAAAAAATTATAACAACTTTTTATGATAAAGGACTCATTTCTCAAATATATAAAGAACTGAGTCAATTTTTTTTAAATATCATTCCCAATTGATAAATGGCCAAAGTATATGAACAGCCAATTGTCAGAAGAAGAAATAAAAGCTGTTTATAGTCATATGAAAAATGCTCTAAAACACTATTGATTAGAGAAATGCAAATTAAAATAACTCTGAGGTACTCTCACCTCTACCAGGTTTGCTAATGAGACAAAAAAGGAAAACACTAAATGTTGGAGGAGATAGGAAAAAAGGGATACTAATGCATTATTGGTAGAGTTGTGATTTGGAACTATGCCCAAAGTGTAATCAAATTATGCATACTCTTTGACCCAATAATATCACTACTTATAGTAGTTCCTTTTATGGTGTTAAAGAATTAGAAATTGAAAGGATGGCTGAATAAGTTGTAGTATATGATTGTAATACAATACTATTGTGCTATAAGAAATGATAAACAGGAGGACTTCAGAAAAATCTAGCAAGACTTATATGAACTGATGCAAAGTAAAGTAAGCAGCATTAACAATCTTGTGCAATGCTGATTGTGAATGAGTTAGCTGTTCTCAGCAATACATTGATCCTAAAGGATTCTAAAGGACTTATGATAAAAAATTCTATCCACCTCCAGAGAAAGAACTAATAGAATCCGAAGGCTGATTGAAGCATACTTTTTTTTTTACTTTATTTTTCTTCGATTTGGGATTTGTTTGGGGTTTTTTGGTCGGTATTTTCTTTTACAACATGATTAATATGGAAATGTTTTGCATGACTACGCATATATAATCTATGTCAAAATGCTTACCCTTTCAGGAATAGAATAGGGGAGAGGGGAAAAAGAAGCTTGAAACATTTTTTATTCCAAATGAATGTTAAAAGATGATTTTACATACAAATGAAAATAATTTTTTAAAAAGGAAGAAAAACAAAAGATCAACTTTAAAATTTTAAAGGAAAAAGATGAAGAAAGATCAGGAATAGGTCAGGTAAATACTAGCACAGCATGAGGTCAGAAGCAATTTTGAAATACAATATAGAAAACAATTCTTGAGATGTAGCCATGTACCAAAAGAGTCTTTTGGGAAATGGTGGTACAACTCTGCTAAGGGATAAAAAGTGAACCTGAAAACAGCTGGCTTAGCTGAGCACCTAAATGATCCCAAGGACTACAAAACTAGGAGGCTGAGTTTCCTTCATGTTCAAGAAACATTTTCTTATAATGACTTTTATCTGGCTATCTAAAATACTTGGCCAAAAGCCAAGCAAGAAAACAAGGTTGGCTTTCCTCTTTCCAATTTATCCACGTATATGTAACCTTGTCAGAACACCCCAAGGATTCACTGAGTTCCTTCATTCAAAAATTCATGTCCAGTATGGGTCCTAAAGCATGGAAATCTCACTGAGCAAGACAATCAGTCAAGGAAACACTCAATAAAGAGAACTAATTCTGTAAGTGTTGGCTGGTGCTTACTAAAAACTAGAAAGTCAACAAAGCTTAAATTATTAGAAATTCAGGATTACCAAGCATCAGTTTGAGAAATCAGGCTACCTTCCTTAAGCAAGTCAACAAAATCTTTACATGGCTGAGTCACCTTATAAAGTTTTCAAAGGACCTGCTTTTTTCTATTGAACATTTCTAGGAGAGTCATTGCTCACTTCTGCTCAAAGCAGCATATTCCAAGGTTGTACTTCTCTTAATTTTTAGGAAGTTATTTGTTCAGTAAAAATAACTTTTAATGAGAAGGTCAAAGATCCAGGTTTTATTTCCAGTTCTGTGAATCTATCCAAGACATCATGTTTCTGAGTTTCTATTTCCTCGTCTGTCACATAAATATTCCCTGCACTACTTACATCAGATAGTTGTTTTAAGGATAAAATGGCATAAGGGATATGGAAATGCTTTAAAATTTTAATTGAATTTATTTTAATAATAATAGCTGCTATATTTTGAGATTGACCAAGTACCTACCCCAAAACAACACTGTAAGATTTTTGTTTTTCATTCATTTCAGTTGGTTCTGCTTCTTCGTGACCCCATGTATTATTTTATTGACAAAAATAATGGAGTGATTTGCTATTTCCTTCTCCAGGTCATTTTAAAGTTAAAAAATTGAATCAAACAGTATTAAGTAACTTGCTTAAGATCACATAACTAGACAGGTCCTTTAACCTGACTTATGCTTAGTAACCTTGAGTTTCTGTCTGAGACCAGATTTGAAATCAGGTAAATGAGTCTTTGTGACTTCAAGCTTTGTCCTCTATCCACTAAGTCACCTAATTGGCCACTTTTTTGCTTCATGATTTTCTTTTGTTACAAGAAATGGATGACTCATGTCTACCATGATATGGGGGTGGGGTAGGGAAGGGGAGCCTATATCCAGAAATGACTGGCGTAAAAACAAAAGGAATCAATAAAACTATTTTTTATAAGAGAGTTCATAGACAACATGTATTAAATGATCACTTGAAATTATTTCTGATATACCTCAATATACCATCCAAAACAACCAACCTCCACTATTCCATTGAATCCATGGAGTTTCTTTTTTTCACTGGCAAAGTTTCTTCAACTCTATAGTAATGTCTTAAGAACCATGAAGGTTTCTATACTACTATGTGGAGAACAAATCTGAAAAACATACTAAGAAATTACTATGAAACACTGAAATGCAGAATTTAGATTTTCATCTTTTTTTCCCTCATGTCAACAATTTAACAAGTGCTCAAATTCTCCCAAGTCACATTCCCACTGTCACCACTCTAGATCTCATGATCACCAGTTTGAATATTGCCATGACTTTTTTTTTTTTTTTTTTTAGGTCTTCCAACTTCATTCTTATCCCCCTCTCCAATTCTCTTTTCTTATCTTCCTTATACACAAATCTATCCATATGTAGACAAGCCCTATGGGAAACAAGGCTATCCCCAACATGCAACATGGGGATATCACTTTTTAGCTAGGATAGAGACAGAATATAAATCTCTAACCTTTTCTCCTCCCACCCTTCTTTAAAGGAGACTTTATTTTCTGCTAAGAAGTGAAGCAAGACTTGGAGGCTAGAAACTACTATGCTCTTCTCAAAGAGGTGCTACCATGCTAAAATTATAATTATCTGCTCCCTTAAATATTTTTAGTCTAAAAGATATGATTAGATTCAAGCTAACTTTTGATGACTGTATCATTATAGGAGATTAAGCATGACTCCAAGTTTATATCCAAAGTTTAATCCCTTTCCTTCTTATTATTAGTTCCTCCCCCAAAAAATTATCCAAATTGGTAACAAAACAGAAATCAAAGAAGGTATATTAAGAGAATATATTCTAAATAAAACAGAGTGAGGAGGCTCTCTTATTAAGAGCTAGATAACTCCATTCAACCAAGAGAAAAGAGAGAGAGAGAAAACTAGATTCTACTTCACAAGTACTCTGATGTTTCTTGTATAGCAAACTAGGGTTAAGAGTAAAATGGAGACTATCAGCTCTTGTTATGTCTTCACAGATACTTTTCCTTCTACAATCTTAAGTACAGTTAGCTTCATTCATCTTCCCACCTAAAGCTAACCAGAAGCACCAGAAATGGCTCGATACTGAAAGAAGACTAACAAAGATTGAAGTTCTCCTGCTCTTACCAGCTTTGTCTTGCCCCCTCATGCAAGGCAGGACCTTCACTTCCACCAGTAAGGACAGAGTCTCATCCCAATGGGCTTTAGGATTGCAATGATAACTGATTCATAATTTTTCAGGGGTTCCCTACTCAATCTAGGTCAAACTCCAAAGGCTACCATTCAAGGCCATACAATATTGTGCCAACTTATCACAGAGTGAGTAGGAAAGAACACTGGAATAGTGGAAGGTAAGGACAGGAGAAAAAGACTAGGGGACATAAATTAGAGATATGGATCTGCTTCTAATTCCCTGTTTGTCCTTGAACAAATTGCATGCTATTTGCACTATAATCTCAGTTTACTTACCAGCAAGATAAGAGAATTGGACTAGATACTTTCTCAGTGTCCTTCCAACTTTACCATTCCATTATTCTATATTTTTAGTCCTATTTCCTTTTATTCCCCCATGCAAAGTATACTCTAGCCAGACTAGAATATTCCCCACCTTCTAGTTATATTCCAGTTATTTAGAATGCGGTATAAAGACTGGAGGCAAGCATATAAAATGAATCTTGCATCTTTGGCTCAGCTCCAACAGAACAATAGATCTAGCAAAGGGAGATTGCAGCAAGTTTCCTAACTCAGTTGTGGCAGAGGTTTTCTGTTATTAACAACATTAGAAACCTTGATTTAAAACTGACTTGTCCCTTGAGAAAATATAATACTTCCATTTGCCCTTGCATCTAATACTAAGTTTAGAATGCTAGAAGAATGATGCTACTTCCAACTCTCAAGGAGTTCTGAGGAATAGACTTCAGAAATTCTAAGAGAAAATGGAATTACACTATGACCCCACTAGATGAGAAATAATTTATGTGCATATGTGTGTTGGGGGGGGGGGGCGGTATTAGAGGTAGAATTTAGAAGCCTGTCTAGCTTTGTCTAAGTAAATCTACCTGGATTTAGGAGAAGGTTTAGAATATAATTTCACCTTATGTAGAGGAAAGGGGTATATGAGGTGTTCAGAGGGGATTAACACTTCTAATGTGAAGATTACTAAACCCTTCTCATCTGCCTTTGGTGTCTACCTGTCACCCAATTCTCACCTGTAAAATACCTTGTTAAACAAACTAAACCAAGTTGATGGTAATCAAGGGATCTCAAACTTGTCTGTGAGTTAGGGAGTTGTCTACCCCACATATGTAAAGACTTCCCACAGTACAAATGGGAACAATTTGTTCCAACAGCCATGACAGCAGCTGAAGCAGATGATATGGACCACTTAAAGCTTAGTCGATGTGAGTTTTGATGACTCAGGAAGAGACAGTGAGACTGTCTGATGACTTTGTGCACACTGCCACTTTTAAATCCAATTCACATGAAAGTTATTAGTCCTCTTCAAAAAACAAAAGATAAACAACAACAACTTTTAGGAATTTATGTGTCTCTATCTTTAGGGATACCATTAAGTATAAGATTTTCAAATTATAGAAGTAATTTTTATGAATTTACATTTATATCAAGCCAGAAATTTCAGCAGAAAACCATGTACTGCTTGCCTTTATTAAATCATTCTCTCCCTGTTTCTCTTTCTCTCTCTCAAGCAAAAGCATCTGTTTATTCAGAGGGTTTCAAACAAGTTACTGTAACTTCCTATTGTGTATTGTTGAAAAAATTCCAAAAATTACTGACTAGGAAGGATAAAAGGGTCAGTTCTACCCCTATCCCAAATGCCTTCCTAGAAAAATTTCAGAAATCTAGATTAGAGCTTTGCTCACAGTAAATGCTTGATTAGTGTTGCTTGAATTGAGAACTCAACTTTAAATGGCCCAGAATCAACCAGGATATAAACAAACTTCTAGGAAGAAAAAGATAATGAAAGGCCAGTCCAGGTTTTGAGTTCTTCTCCAAGGTAAGAAATAAGCCCTGCTTATTCTCTTCTTCATCTCCATCATTCTGATTTATTGTGTAATGGGGATGGGTAATTCTATTGCTCTATTGAATCCTTTGCAATAAATGGCATTTAAGATTGATTAAATGTCTCAGCTTCACTTTGGCCATTAATCAATCTCAGTGGCTATTTATTTGCTTCATGTAACACTGCACAGTAGAGAGTATTCCTTACATATCTTTGATCATTTTGTAATTAACTAAACTGGCATCTTCAGATTTAACTAGTCTTTAATAAGAATTTCTATTGAAAAGAATATAGACTATTTAAAATCATAGAATTTCAGTAATGAAAGCAACTTTGTTAGAAGTAATTTAGCCTTCTTCCTAATATCAACAATAAATAGCTACATATGGCTATATGGCATCTACTTGACTTCCTCCCCATTGTCAGGGAACTCACTAGTTCTAGTTCTTCCCCTTGAGGTCATTGAGTCTGAAATGAAATGGAACTCTCATATCAACTAATATAACTTTTATCCTTTACCACAGAGGTTCTTCATCTTTTTTGTATCATGCACCCCTTAGACATTTTGGTGACACCTATGGATTCCTTCTCAAGAATATTTCATTTAAAAATTTATTTAAAATAAAATATTTTAATAAATAAAATCAAATATCTAGCATTTCAAAGGAAACCAATTATATTGTAAATACAGTTGTCAATTTTAAAAAAAAGAAAGAAAGAAAATCTCATGAACTCCAGGGTAAGAACTTTTGTTCTCCATCTCTGGAAAGTTGTCTTCTTGTTTTCACTTCAATAAGTGAATAATTGAGTTGAATAACTCAAATGAAGGGAAACCTTACAGTTCCTGAAACAGCCCACTACTCTAAGACAACTCTCATTCCTTCCCTCAAGTGAAAATCCTTTTTATGATTTCCCTTTATTGCTTCTAGTTCTGTCCTTTGAAACCAAGAAGAACATTCTTAATTCCCCATCAAATACATAAACACAGAGATGATATTTCCCCAAGATTTCTCTTCTCCAGGCTAAGCACTGACATTTCATTGACTAAAATGTCTTATTGCATGGTTGCCAGTCTGTTCTAACTGGGTTACTCTTCTCTACTCCAGCTTGTCAGAATCCTTCCTAAAATGTGGTATTCAAAAGGGAACATCATATTTCAGCTATGGTCTGATCAGGGCAGTGCCCAGCAGGACTATCACAATTTAAAGGAACACTGACATTTTATGAGAATGTTGTTAGGAACCAAACAGTTATTCTGAAAAGTATTCATTGAGTAGTTATGATGACTATAATGGGATGTCATTGGGAATATCATTCCCATCAATATCCTTCAGAGTCATCAACTAAATTTTATCATCTTTCTTATTCTTTTTTTCTTCCTTTATTCCTTTTCTTTCTTTTTTTCTGTCTTACTTTCCCTTCCTTCTGTCCACATATAATATTGACACCCAGTGAACTCTGAAATTGTGACCCCTTTAATCTGTAAAAACTATGTCCTCTTTAATCTGTTAAAAAAAAAAGGGGGGGTGGGATTTGAGGCCTCAGACTCCAGAGAGTCTGGAAAGAAGCATACTTTCCAGACAAACCTTTTTCCTAAGATAAGCAGCATCATTCAATTGGAAATCACAGGCAAATCACCCCCCATTGATCTTTTGGGTGGCCAGATCCCCATTCAGGAAACTAAATTCTGAAAAAAGCCTTCAAAATGATTTTCATTCAATTGGAAGATCCTGGTCTGATAATTCTGGTCTGGGCTCAAACTGCCCACCAATATCTGCACATAAAATTGGTTTCTGTTAACTCATTCTTTGCAAATTTCCTCATTATGAGATTTGTCTCCTAAGAGAGAGCTTCCTAGTGAAAAATAAAACTTCCTTTTTGCCACAGACTTTGGGATTTGAGAATTCTTTCACATTTGGACATGCGTCTCCTAGCAGAGGGGATCTCTCCCGCTTCCCACACAGCATCAATATCATACCGTTTCTTGCAGGTAATCTGCCTAAAGGAATGTAATTTCTTTTTCATTCCTGAAACCTCCCAAGATACCTTGGGGTTTACAAGCCAGATTTCTTTCTTAAGGACCAAATGTTAAATCCAAATCATTCTGCTTCTCATTTATTGGCTGTCCCGTCCACCAGGACTCAGTTATTCGTGGGGAACCGAGGGGGACCCAGCCTGAAAGAGAAACGGGTGGGAAGGAGGAGGGAGACGGCATACGGTTGAAGCAAGTCTCATTTATTGCTGGAAACAGCTCAGGTTATATAGGGTGGAGCTAGGTGTGATACGTGAGGACAAAAGCTGGCAGGGGAGAGTGAAGCTATGTGCGTTGCGTGGGAGAAAAGGTATGGGAGGGGGCTACAGGAGGGAGCAGATGTTCTGGGAGGAGAAGGAAGGACATCCTGTGGTTATTGTTCTTATCTGAGTTTCCAGGGTCGTTACGCCCCGAGACATCTCTGTGGCTGACACAATACCATAGATATATGTTCTGAGGTGCGGGGGTCGTTCCACTTTCCTGGCCATTTGGCCGCCATCTGTTGCTTGATGCAAGGTCTGCAGTCTGGTAATTTTCCATGACTATGGTCCGGTCACCAACAATTGGCTAATAATAGATTCCAGTCCAAATCCCAATTGGTCATTGTTTGAGACCTGATTGAGTCAGGGTGAATATAGATAGTAATTGTTTCTGTTTTGACCAGAAACCTTTAGGTTCTTTCACTCTATAATTGATTTTTTTTAATAGGTAAAAAAGACCATTCTTTTCCTCAATTCTTACCTAGCCTTAATCACTAAATGGGCATTGCCTCAGTCAAACCAAAACCTATTAAGACCTTAGCTGAAAAAGTCCACTATATCCAGGATCATCTCTAGTTCCTGAATAATATCTTACCACTGGACTCAGATGGCTCTGGAGGAGAAAGTGAGGTTAGTGACTTTGCACAGCCTTCCCTCACTTAAACTCAGCTCATTTGCATGTTATGGTATCACCTCCCTGATATCATGGTCCTCTTTGAGAATAAACAACAAAGAACATCATCTTTAGTGGCATGCCTTTCTTTGTGAGAGGTAACAGTGTATTCCTCAGAACAAATGTAAATTTAATTGGGTTATTATATATGGGAAATTCTCCTTAAGGTCCTCATATGGCACAAAGGTGACCAGTCAGTCTCAAAAGCTCTGTAAATGAGGTATAAACTCTAGCAGTCTCTCCCATGTAGAAAGGCTTCTAATGTCACCCAGTAATAGATTGAGCATGTTTTCTAAGGACCAACATAATTAATTGGAAAAAGACCCATTACCAATAGGTTAACCACATGCTTATATTTTTTTCATGGTAATCCATGAAACTGAAATTTTTTAAATGAGGTTCAGTCTATGTGACCTCCTAATATTTCTGCAGTGATAAAGGTAGAGTGGTGGGGGAAAAAATCATTAATAAACTTTAATTGAATTATTGGCATTCTAATGATGAGATTTTTATCTAATGTCCAACAAGTGGACATATTGCTGGAGAAGATAAGTATTACCTTATAAACTAATGGCTCATTTATCCTGGTATAGATGAGAATTTTAAAATCTTTCAACATTGTTTCTATCTTTAATATCAGCAGTATATAAATTGTTTTCTTAGTTCTGCTTACTTTACTTTGCATCAATTCACAAAGATCCCACGTTCTTCTGAAGCTGCCCATTTCATCATTTTATAGCATACTAATAATCTAGTACTTTCATATATCAAAATTTGTTTAGCTATTCCTCAGTAGAATAACCTCACTAGTTTCAAATGTTAGGCAACTATTTAAAAAGTAGCTGTAAATATTATTGTACAGATAGGTCCTTTTTCTCTTTATAGAATTTCTTTGGGGTTTGAGCCTACTAGTAGTATATCTGGGTTATAGGTATGTACAAATTTTAAAATTTGGTGGTCATGGTTCCAAATTGCTTTCCATAATGGTTAGACCACAATTCCCCAAAACTGTACTAATATATCTGCTTTCCTACAAGACCTATAACATTTTATCATTTTGCTCTTTTGTCATCTTTGCCAATCTGATGAGTATTAGGTAAAAACGCAATATTAATTTACATATTCTAATTATCAGTAATCTAGAGGGTTTTTCTTATGATTGTTGATAGCTTAGGTTTCTTCCTTTGAAAATTGTCTATTCATCTGTATACATATTCAATGACTATTGAGTGAAAATTACCTCTTAGTTTTATAAATTTTAATCTGTCCCTTATAACTTGAATATGAGACCTTTATCAAAGAAAGTTGTTATGAAAGATTCCCCTCATATACCTGTTTTTTTTTTTACTAATTTTAACTACATTAGATTTATTTGTGCATTTTGTTTATATAAGGTTAAAATGTTTTTACACAAACCTTCTTACTATAAACAAAACCAGAAAAGTAAGATACTCCTTGGAAAGAACAAAAAAAAAAAAAAAAAAAAAAAAAGAAAAGAAAGAAAAAAAAAGAAATGTAGTTTGGGTGTTACCCAACTCCTGAAGGCAAACAAAATAATATGTTCTGCAGGATATTTCATCATTATGTTGCAGTACTCATTTGAAGAGAAAAAACTAGGAAAATAAGTGCAGGTTATGTACCAGTATCAGTTGTCTAGAATTCAACAGAAATGTAAGAAAAGGTGAAGTTGGAAACAAATATATGGGAAAGAATGATTCAGGAAGAAGTAATAAAAGATCTGCAGACTAAAACAGAAGCTTCACAGCTTTATATCATAGACACTTTTCAAGTAAATAAATGGTAGGTGATGGGCATATGGAACACAAAATAAAACTATAAAGAACAAATCTACTTTACTTTAAAATATAGAAAAGATTTAGCACTGATATGAGCGCTATCTCCTGATCTCTATATGTTTACAGTCAAATTGTTATCTCATTAATATTAGTTTAAAAAAAGAAAGAAAGAATGAGTAAAAGAGTACAATAGAAACAAGATAATTGTGAATTATTTAAACAAATAATTGATAAATATGAGAAATGAATTACAGGAATAACATTAACAATAACTATAATAATTTTATCCATAAAATTAACCAATATAAATTGATTGGCAAAACAGACAGACAATAAGAGCCTAGAAAGCTCTTTAGTCATCAAACTAGTCTACTTTCCAAATGGAAAGATATGGTTGCCAAAGGAAAAGCAGGGTCAAAATGTAAACTCATTTGCAAAAATCTAATGAAGAAAGATGATAAGTAGAGAAAAGTAGATCTCATAAAGTTGAGAAAAGTAATTAAAGGTAAAAAAAAAAGTTTAAAGAAAGCTTGCTAAGGTATCAAACTAAGGGAAATCAGCCCAAGAATATTCAAGGAGGAAGACAGAAATACTACAAACAAAAGAAAACTGGAAAAGATCTGCAAGAAACAAAATCTACTAAAAACAGTTTTCTTCATCAAATACTATGCTTGGACTTTGATATCACATAGTCCCTATGTGCTTACAAAGTCAAAATGACATTAAAATGAATAAAGAAGGGTAGCTAGGTGGCACAGTGAATAAAGCACAGGATCTGGAGTAGGGAGGAACTGAATTCAAATCTAGCCTCAAACACTTAATACTAGTTTTGTGATCCTGTGCAAGTCCCTTAATCCAGATTGCCTGGACAAAAAAAAAAAAAAAAACAACAACAAAGTCAGTAAAGTCAAGAGGTATTTATTAAGTACCTACCACATTTTAGGCATTGTGCTAAGCCCAGGGGATACAAAGCAAAAATATTGTTCTTGTTCTCAAAAGAGTTCACAGTATAATGCAAAAGATTAAAGTCAATTGATTTGGACCTCATATATTTAGAAAAAGGCCCATGCTTGAGGATATTCTGAGGACAATAAGGAGCCATTATATAAGGTATCTAAAGGAGGAAATGGAAAGTTGTGGATGAATCTTGGGCCTAATTAATACCAAAAAAAAGTAATAAGAAAAAAGAAAAATAATAACTCAACATAGATGCACATTATCCCATCTATGCAATATTCTTGTGAAAGTCATCTCTACACAAATTACATTCTCAGTGGAGACATTAGGAAGAAATAAGCAGGCCAGATTTTGAAAATCTGAGTTCAATAATGGCCACTTTTTAACAATTTTACAATTAACTGAAAGATATTCAGAACATAAGATCCCCTTGTGCTTGTTACTCTTTGATTAACAAAAACAAAAAGCCCAGCATTTAATTCAGCAGAACAAAATGGTACTTACAAATACTTTTACAACAGTAAGTTCTGGTGTGTAGGGATTGTTTCGTTCTTTTTATTTGTATATCTAGCACCTAAAAAAGTGTTCAGCATAGAGCAGGCATTCTTAAATACTTGTTGATTGATTGATCCATAAATAAAAATTATTCAGGCTTCCTTAGAAGATAGAGCATCAGAAACAACCTTGTTCAAGGTCCTCTGATAATAAACATCAATTGAAGAATGTATGCTTGCCAGAAATATTTGCCACTGTTAGGGAAGACATATAGCATGGAGTATAAGTTAAAAAAGGATTCTCTATGGGTAGAGGTCCTCCATATGATCCTGTCTGTAGATAACATTATGCTAATTGAATCAAGCCCTAAAACACTGCATAACCTCCTGGGAGAGATCAGTAATCACTCAAAGGAGTTTGTCAAACCCTCTACATTGTAAAAAACAAGAATATGGAGATTATTTATTGCCTCGATTTCAGTACGCATTTCCTAGACAACTTATAGAATGAGTATATACCTTTATGCATATACATATGTTTATGTGCCTACATGCACATACATATACATATTGTTGCTCATTCTTCATTCACAGAATTCCCATATCACAGGGTAAAGTCTTGACTTGCACTTGAATTGGATTTAAGTGAGATAGAGTTACACAAAGCCTCACTCTCTCTTCCAGAATCATCAAAGTTCAGTGGTAAGGCAAAAGTCACAACAACTGGCAATGGCCCAGGATTCAGTGAATAACCTTGCCATCCTAGCACTTCACAGCATGTTTCAGCCACCTTCTTGGCTATTGGAACAAATTGTTCTCATTCACCCATTATACCAGGGGAAGTCTTTACATGCTTGAAGTAGATATTCTCCTAATTTCTAATGGGTTTGAGGTCTGTCAGGTACTCGCAACTTGATTTAGCCCATCTATAAGATGGATTTACCTGATGTGTGTCCACTGTGCATGCTACAGCTTCTTGGAGCCAGAGGTGAAAGTTAGGTGGCAGGACACCAAATGTGGATGAATAGCACTAAAAAAGGGCCTGGCAAGGAGACTTCTGGTGACAAAATGGCAGAGTAAAGAAAGAGCTCTCTGAAGCCCTCCCAAATTACCCTCCACACAAGTAGGATACTGCCTCAAAATTGGTCTAAGAGTAGGGAAGCTGGTTACCAGCTGGCAGGAAAAGTCTGTCTTACTAAGGTGAGAGGGGAATGAGGTCCAAGAACAGCAGCAGCAGTGGCAGTCAGCCTCATAGCAGACAGCTTGCATAAAGGCTTCCTACCTGGGGCAATCCATCTGTAAAGCCCCATCCTTCTGAATATCCGCAGACCTCTAGACAAGTGAGCAGTCTGTGCAGCTCAACAAGGCCCCACCCCACACACAACACAGACCACCAGCAAGGCTTCAATCTATTGCTGACCAGTGCTGACCAGGATTGGCCAACAACAAGATCCTATCACCAGGGCCTACCAGCAGAGAGACACTGTTTTTATAGCAATGCAGCCAGGAGCAGACCACTCCTGAAGCAGACCAGCAGCCAAAACCTTTACCCAGGGGAGGTTAATTGGAAAATCCCATCCCCGGGATAAGCCAGAAGAGAAACCTACATTCCAGAGAAAGCAGGTAAGCTCTAAAGCCCACTGAAAGCCATCAGTAAGATCCAGAGCCCTAGCACAAAAAAAAAAAAAAGCCTGGACAGTGAAGTACGAGAACCCAACTCATACAAAAACACCAAAAAAGGCAGAAAAATGAGTCATCCAAGAGAACTTGATCTTAGAAAGTTACTATGATGATGGGGAGGATCAAAGCATAAACTTAGAAGAGGAAAATAGTCACATGAGAAGTCTCAAAGAAAAATAAAATTTGGGAATTTTCCTAGAAAAGAAAATGCATTTTCAAAAGCATTTTAAAAGTCAAATTAAAGAAATAGGAGAAAATTTTGGAGAAGAAAAAAGATTAATGCAAGAGAATCCCTGAAAAAAAGAGTCAAGTGCATGGGAAAAGATACAAATAACTCCCCGACAATAGAATTGGCCAGATGGAAAAGGAAAAACAAAAGCATACTGAAGAAAAGAATTCCTTAAAAATTAGAATTGAACATATATATGTATGTATGTATTGGAGGGGAAGATAGAGTGGTGGGTGAAGCTTAAACTTTACCATCATCAAACTGTCTGGAAGAGAAAATAACATTCACATTAAGTTGGACATAGAAATCTCTTACCCTATAAGGAAGTAAAAAGGGACGGACATAACAGAAGGAGAGGAGAGAGCTGATAAAAGGGAGGACATAATGGGATAAAAGGAGATAAAAGAAAGGAGGAGGGAGCACAAATAAAAAAATAGCATGGAGGGAAATATACAGTTATAACTATAAATGTGAATGGGATGAACTCACCCAGAAAAAGGAAGCAGGTAACAGAATGGATTAAAAAATAGAATCCTACAATATGTTGTTTAAAAGAAACACATGTGAAGCAGAGAGATACACAAAGAGTAAAAGTAAGAGGCTAGAGGAAAATCTATATGCTTCACTTTAAACAGAGAAAACAGAGGTGGCAATCATGATCTCAGTCAAAGTAAAAACAATTAATTAAAAAAGATAAAGAAGGAAATTATATATTGCTGAAAAATACAACAATGAAGTCATCAACACTGAACACATATTCACTAAATTGTATAGTATCTAAATTTTTGGCAGAGAAATTGAATGAATTACAGAAGAAAATGGAAAATAAAACTATACTAGTGGGGGACCTCATCTTTCCCCTCTCAAGACAGATAAATCTAACCAAAAAAATAAACAAGAAAGAAACTAAGGAAGTAAATAAAACTCTGAAAAAGTTGAATATAATAAATCTTTAAAGAAAATTGAATGAGAATAGAAAGTAATTCATCTTTTTCTCAGTTGTACATGGCACCAACAAAAAAAATTGACCATGTATCAGGACACAAAAAACATCACAACCAAATGCAGAAAAGCAGGAATAATAAGTGCATCTTGTTCAGATCATAATGCAAAAAAAAATTACATTCAATAATAGACAATAGAGAGGTTGAAAATTAATTGGAAATTAAATAATCTAATCTTAAAAAATAAATGGGTCAAAGAACAAATCATACAAATAATCAATAGTTTCATTAAAGAAAATGGCAATAATGAGAAACATATTAAAATTTATGGGATACAACCAAAACATCAGTAAAAATAGATAAAAAGCAAATAAATGAATTGACCATGAAAAGAAAAAATAAATTTAAAATCCCCAATTAAACTCCAAATTGAAAATTCTGAAAATCAAAGGAAAGATTAATAAAATTGAAAATAATAAAACACCAAACTAATAAATATAAATAGAAACCATTTTTATGAAAAAAATTCCAAAAAAATAGATAAATTGTTGGTTAATTTGACTTTTAAAAGAACAGAAGAAAACTCTTACTAGTATTAAAAATAAAAGGGGTGAATTCATCACCAATAAAGAGGGAATTGAAACAATTGTTAGGAGCAATTTTGCTCAATTATATGCTCATAAATTTGACAATCTAAATGAAATGGATGAATATCTATGAAAATATAAATTTCCCAGATTCACAGTAAACAAAAAAAATGCTTAAAGAATTCAATCTTAGAGAAAAACAAAAGAAATTGAATCATAATTGAACTCCCTAAGAAAAAATTCCCAGTACCAGATGGATTCACAAAAAAGTCATAGCAAACATTTAAAGAACAATTAATTCCAATAGTGTATAAATTATATGGAAAATAAGGCAAAGAAGGAGTTTTATCCAATTCCTTTTATGACAAAAATATGATTGCTGATACCCAAACAAGGAAGACCCAAAATGGAGAAAGAAAATTATAGGTCAATTTCCTAATAAATATAGATACAAAAATTTTAAATGAAACACAAGCAAAGAAATTATACAAGTATATCACAAGGATCATTATGACCAGGTGAGATTTTTACTAGAAATGCAGGATTAGTTTGGTATCAGGAAAACTATTACTATAATTGACCATAACAATAACAAAACCACCAGACATCATCTGATTATCTCAATAGATGCAGAAAAATCATTTTCTATTAAAAACCATTCCTAGTAAGAACACTAGAGAGTATAGGAATAAATAGAGCTTAAATTTATTTATTTTAAAACCATTAGCAAGCATTATCTATAATAAGGATAAGCTCGAACCCTTCCCAATACAATTTGGGGTGAAACAAGGATTCCCATTAGTACCTCTATTATTTATATTGCACTAGAAATATTCGCTATAGCAAAATGAGAAGAAAAGGAATTAGAATAGGCAATGAGGAAACAAAATTATTATCCTGAGATAAGATGATTTTATACCTAGAAAACCCTCAAAATCAATTAAAAACCCCTTGACACAATTAATAAATCTGACAATGTTGCAGGATATAAATAAATCCACATAAATCCTCAGCATTTTTATATATAACTATCAGAGTCCATCAGCAAGATCTAGAAAGAGAAATTCCATAACAGTAGACAATATGAAATATTTGCAAGTCTACCTTCCAAGACAAACTCAAGAACCGCTTTTCCAAATAAAATCAGACCTAAACAATTTGAAAAATATTACTTGCTCATGGGCTGACCAAGCCAATATAATAAAAATTGCAATTCTACATGAATTAATCTATTTTTTCAGTGTCATATCAATCAAGCTATCAAAAAATCATTTTGTTTGCAATCCCCTTTTCTGACCCCCAAACTTCCCATCAAAGCAAAGTCACACAGAGGCCTGTCTAAGCAATCTTTCTCAATGTCCTTTACTGGATCATCATTCATAGCCTTATTTCTAAACATGAATTTACCTTAATGCCTTGTCCTGGGCCCTTTGCCCTAGTTTCTCAATGATTGCATCAACTCCAGTGGATTCAATTTTCACTTCTATTCAAATGACTTTCACAAATCTAGTCAGTCTTCTTTTCTTGCTCGAGCTCTAGTCTCATATCTCTAGCTGTGACTGCTTGTCCACCAGAATGTTCTATAAGTTCTTCAAATTTAACATGTCCAAAAGTGAACTCATTATTTCCCCCCTAAACTTACCTCTCCTCCAGTTATTCAAGTTCACAACTTCTTCATTCTTCATTCTTACTCATCTATTATATCTAATCATTTGCAAAATATTGTCAATTCTACCTTATCAACACCTCTCTGATCCATCCCCTTCTGTCCACTTCTACCAGAACCACCCTAGCTCAGATCCTCATCTATTTCAGTTCCTCAGCTATTTCAATAACTTCCTCATTGACCTTACTATATCCAGGTATTCCCCTCTTAAATCTACCCTGCACATAAGAGCCAAATTGGTATTTCCAGAGTTCAGTGGGTATGTCACTTCCCTGTTCAAGAAGCTTTGGTGGTTTCTAATTTCTTTCAGGATAAAATATAGTGTTCTCAGTTTGACATTTAGAGAACTTCCCAATTTGGTGCCAGTCTATCTTTCCAAGTTAATTACACATTTTCCCTATCATATACACTATGACTCGGGCAAATCAAATCGGTTTACTTATTGGTCCCTATACATAACATTCTATCTCCCTTCTCTATAACTTTTCATAGATGATGGCAGGGAAGTGCAGACAAATGTTTAACAATCAACTCTGATAGCACATTACATAATTTTAAATTTAATCTGCATTATTAAAATGTTCTCCATCACTTTCTTAAATCTAGACAACCCACAGAAAAATAAATCAAGTCCCCATTCATAGCATTTGCTGAATACTGAGGTGTATGTAAAATTCATATTGAAATTTTAACAATAGGCTTTCTCTGGTAAGAATCCTCAGCACACCCCTGGCTCCCTGAATGTGCTTGAAATGTAATCTGTCCTTACCTCCACCTCTTAAAATCATTTAAAACCTTCCATGATTTGCATCAAGCAGTACTTCCTCAGAGGGTCATTTCCTGATTTTCCCAAGTATATGGTTCCCAAAAAGAACAACAAAAGTATATGTACTTCATAGATATCCTAAATTATTTACCTACATTACCTAAGTATATTTCTCCCAATCTCTATAAACACCTCTATTCCCTGTGTATCTGTACTTCTATAACAGTATAATGCTTGTCATAATAGCTTAATAAATGCCCATTGATTGACTGATGAGTTGCTAATACATACCAGTAGAAAAGCTTCCTTGCCAGGAAATCCCTATATCAATGAAATCATGGGACCAGAGTCCTTCCAAAATATTAGTAATCATTATTATAACATCTCTTTATAAGCATTCTAGTCATTATCTCCTTTGAATACCCCACCTCCCTCAGAAGATAACACCACAACCTATAATGATGTCCATGTTACAGATAAAGAAATAAAGGTTCAGAGGGCTTACTGATTCCTTAACTCTCTACTTTGGTGTCATTTTATATGAATCACTTTGCAAACATCCTATAAAAAGTGCTTTGGACTACCTTTATCTTAGGAGTCAATTAAATAGGGGAAGGTAAGGTAAGGAAAGGTATATCTGTTAGCAAATTCCTGAATGATTAGATTCAAGTTTGCCCAAGATTGTGAACTAGAGGTTAAGAATTGTCCTCATTCCTGTTCTCAAAGATCAACCAAACTATGCATACCCTTAGATCTAGCAAGACCATTTCTAAGTCTATAAACCAAAGAGATCATTTTTAAA
Source organism: Sarcophilus harrisii (assembly GCF_902635505.1). Taxonomy (NCBI): domain Eukaryota; kingdom Metazoa; phylum Chordata; class Mammalia; order Dasyuromorphia; family Dasyuridae; genus Sarcophilus; species Sarcophilus harrisii. The sequence goes on along the minus strand of NC_045427.1, from coordinate 387,729,330 downwards.
AGGGAAAAGAATTTACATGCACAAAAAATACTTATAATAACTCTTTTAGTGGTAGCAATGAAAATGGAAATTGAGAGGATGCCCATCAGTTGAGTAATGACTGAATAAGTTGTGGTATGTGATACATTCATACAATAAGAAATGATGGACAGACATTTCAGAAAAATCTGGAAAGACTTATATGAACCATTACATAATGAAATAAATATAATCAGGAGAATATTAAGCATAATAACCACAACACTTTGTGATGATCAACTATGAATGATTTAACTCTTCTCAGCAACAGAATGATCCAAAATAATTACAAAGGACTTATGATCCAGAGAAAAAACTGACAGTCTTCAAATTCAGATCAAAGCATACTATTTTCTCCTTCTTTACTTTTTTGTTTGTTTATTTATTTGTTTTTTTGCTGAGGTAATTGGGGTTAAGTGACTTGCCCAGGGTCACACAGCTAGGAAGTATTAAATTCTGAGATTGGATTTGAACTCAGGTCCTCCTGACTTCAGGGCTGGTGCTCTATCTACTGAGCCCTTCTTTACTTTTTTCATAGTTTTTTTTTTTTTCCTTTTGATTTGTTTCTTTTTTCATAACATGACTTATATGGAAATATGTTTTATATGATTGCATAACTATAATATCAAATTATTTACTGTTTCAGGAAAAGAGGAGAAAATTTGGGACTCAAAATTTTGTAAAAATGAATATTAACAATTGTCTTTACATATAATTAGAAAAAATACTGTTTTTAAAATGTCCTCATTATTTCACCACAAGTTTGAAGCAAAGGAAAAATGTGTGTGATCTCTTCAGTATAGGGGCAACTTCTACAATGTTAAGCCTAAAATGAAAGTCAATATTCCCGATTAAAATAAGTGGAGTGGAGAAAGGGGAAAAGCCTAAACAATTTTAGAGCACCTGCTTTGGTCAGGTGTTCCAGCCCACTTACAGTATGCTAATGTTTATTTCTCTTCTTTTTAGTTATTTATGAGAGACTTTTCTATGTATTTTTAAAGATCCAAGTAGACCAACTACTTAAAACCTACACTTCTCTTGCCCCATTCATATGCTAAAGGACATTTTTAGCACAGAGAGATCTGTGGCACATCTGCACTTCAAAACAGACTTCAGATCTGCCACAAATTTTCATGTCTTTTCCCAAAAGAATATATATTTTATAAATATACTAGTAAAGATATTTCACTCAAGTCCAAGTATTTTACTCTGAAACTTCACATTGGGGTGGAGGACCTGGGAGCATAGAGCTCAAACTGGAAGGGATTTCAGAGACCACCTGGTCCAATCCTCCCATTTTGAAAATAATGAAAATTAGGCCCAAGGATTTTAAGTGTCCTCAGGTCTAGTGAGCAGAAGTAGAATTGAAACCCAAGGTCTTCAAATTCCAGAACAAGTGCATCTTCCTATTGCCCCATGCCCCTGGGCTCTATCAAGGCAGGAGAGCACAAATTCTAACCCCTGGGATTCTTTACTTGTTACAGATCCCAAAGGACTGCCTGAGGTCTATGAATTTGAATGGGACACTAATCTCTAACCTAAAACATTTCTTTCAACTATTTAAAATATTATTGTGAGAAAGGGACCATAATCCTCACCAGATTACCATGGATCCATGACACAGAAAGTTAAAGACTCCTACTCTAGCTGATCCTAATATGCTGAAAAGATTTTTGAGCATTGGCCTAGTGATTGACTATGTGTCATGACTATTCATCTAAATGCCAACAGCCTTATTACTCTGAAGTTGGCAATAATAGATAGATAACAATTTCTTCAGCCACAATAACTCATAAAACATAGATAGGTTATAATTTGCTTAGATGAAAGTAGTCCCCAAGACAATAAAATCACAGATCTTTCCAAAGTCGAGGAGATTCAAACCCTACAGGAGCCTACCTCAACTTATCAATATAAGGTACTCTGTATATCTCCCTGACTCTATTTTCTTCCTAATACCTCTCTCCTTTCTCCCTCCCCACCCCCTTCCCACTCTCTGCTTCTCTGCCTCTCCTTCTCTTTGCCTTTCTCTGTCGCTACCTTCCTCCCTCTTCCTATTCTTTCTCTCCCTCTCTTTGTCCCCGCCTTGCTCTGTGTGTGTGTGTTTGTTTCTGTATGTGTCTCTGTCTCTGTGTCTATCTACTCTTTCTTTCTCTCTCAATACCTTACACCAGAAAATGAAAAAAGACTAACTATAAACTCAACAAAAGACTTTCAGTTTAGAATTAGCCTTTTGCCACACTTGACTCTACTGTAATTATACTTTCCTGCTGAGTGAGCTGCAGCAGAGACTCTGACTCTCTCCCTCAGCCTTCCAGCCCTTCCCTACAATTACCTCACCAAACCAAATTCAGTAGTGGCCAATCATGAGGAGAGCCATCACATCACCATGTCATTTAAGTATATGTTTATAGAACCATTATATTACATTGAGTAGGTATTTAGTCTTAAGTACTCTGCTGTTCTGGATTCAAGTACACCTTTTCAGAGTTCCAGCCCTCCACAATTATTAATGTGAATTATACCATTGGATGTTACCAAGAAATAATTTTACTACAAACTTAACACATCAGAGTTACTCCTAAAGGCCTGAGAATAGTAATCAACTGACTTTTTGAGATACATTTTGGCAGTGGATGTGCCCACTGGGAACAAAACCCAGAAATAGTACTAGATAGGTATCAGGTGAATCACCTCTAATTGTGACTCTCCATTACCTATCTATATCAAATATAAACTCAACAACATTTCAATTTTCTATGCTCCCATTATCATTACTTTTGGGTTCCCAGGATGTCTTCTGAGTTCTTGTCAATAATCTTATTATCATTCCCCTATACACTTCTTATTCATATTCATTTTTACTTGTGTTTTCATTCCATCTCCCATGCTTGATCCTTCTCCTTGTCAGTACATTACCTTGATTTTCAGTCCATGGCTAATACTTCCTTTAAAGTTTTGCTCAAAGTTTGCTTTTTGTGAAAAATTTCTTGGCCTCAGTTTTCACATATATAAGATAAATAAGTTGGATCAAATAGTCTTATAATGTGAAAGAATCATGAATGGGAAAGTACCTTGTAGATCATCTAGTCTATCCCCTTCACTTACTTCATGAGAAATCTGAGATCCAAAGGGATTATATATTACCATTTTAAAGCTGAAAGAAAACTTAGAGATTGCCTCCCCTAACTCCTTTGCTTCATAGATAAGGAAACAGGCTCAGAGAAGTTAGTTAGTTTGCTTTAAGAAATAGAGGTCAATAAGTAGCAAACTTGGGTATTAAACCCAGAGCCACTGGGGTAACTTTCCCAGAGACATACCAATAAAGTTAACATTCAAATCTGAACCCAGAAATGAGCTAGAATCAGCTCAAACAGGCTCCCAAGATGCAATTATTAAATTTTAAACATGAGCATTTACACCCCTGACATCAGCAAATGCTACAAATCAGAGCTTGATTTATTATTTTATTGATTTGTCTAGACCTAAGAAAGTGGTGGGGGAAATGTCAATAATGGAGATTAAACTTAAAGTGGGCCATGCATACATTTTTCCCCCAGAGAGCCAGTTGTTAAACATTCATTAGCTTACTATTGCCTGAACCAAGTCTTCTGACATTAGTTCTTCTTACCACATTCTTCTAGTTCTAAAGTTCTATCATTCTGTCATTTCTTGCAAGTATTTTCTGACTAATTGAACCCAATGATGATCATTCCATTCCACCCAAGATGTGTTCTTGCCATCTACTTTGACTATTATTACAGTACCTAGCCATTCATTATGTTGCTGAATCCTCTGGACCAAAAGAACCTTGTCATCTACTCTGTCACTGCATGCTCTAGACTGTTGACTTTCCCTGGCAGGACTTAACCTGCTCAGTTTTGGAACTTCTTGCTAAAGTCTGTGCTGTCCTGATTGGCGAATATGTTACATTCTAACCTTCCTTAACCACATATGCTACATATTCTTCCTTAGGCATCTTTCTTGCCATGTCACACATTTTCCTCTCCCCAACCACCATTTTAAAATATTTATATGTATATTTAAGTATATATATATATATATATATATATATATATGTATGTATTTATATATGTAGGTACATATGCACACACACACATATAATTTTCCAACACTGGAGAAGTAATCAAAATCAACACTATTGATAATGAAAATAAGATGTCAATAAATATCTCTACAGTTCCACCAACCATTCTTATGACTTCCTAAGCCAAGACATCCTGTCAATCATTCCCCTGGATATATTATCTCCATTTACAGGAATATAAACTCTTTGAATGTGAGGACTGTCTCCCTTTTGTCATTGTATTCCCAGTTCTTAGTATTTTGGTAAGGGTTTAATAAATGCTTTTTTCATTCTTCCTTTCAAGTCCCCTCAGCACTTTTATAACTACTTATAACATATGATTTTGAATTTATACATATATTACTTTATTATCTTTAGGTTTCTGAATATTTTGTTCCTATAACTATATTACTGGCTTGTCAGGACAGGAATTATGTCATTTGCCTCTATATGTCTCCAATCTAGAAATTAGTAGCTATTTATTCAAATAGCAAGCTTTCAAAAATGTTTTATGAATGAGTTCAGTGAATAGATATGTGGAGAGGTTGATAGATGATGGATGGATGAATGGATAGATGGATATACTAAATGTGTCAATAAGCTTTAGCATCTATACACAACTGTGTCTTTTATTTAATAGACAATAAATTCTTGTGAGTTCCTCTGTGGGAACAAAACATTACTATTCTGAAACAAAGATATCTGCTGGTTCAAAGTACATTCTCTACATCAGTGAAATAAACAATTATTTTTACCAGTTTCTCAGATCCCATGGCTCAGCAGGAAGGTCAGCACAGGAAATGATAAGCTAAAGAAAATGAGAATGTTTTGTCCAGAGAAAAGAAATGTGAGAGAGGGAGAAGGGGGGAGGGAAGAATGATTGTTGTCTTCAAATATCCAAAGGTTTGTTCTTTGAAAGTGGAATTGGACTTTCTTTACTTGGCACTGGGAAGACAGAAATAAGCATTTTGTTGTTTAGTTGTTTGAGTTGTGTCTGACTTTTTGTGACCATTTGGGATTTTTTTTTGGCAAAGCTACTGGAGTTGTATGATACTTCCTTCTTCCAATTCATTTTATAGATGAAGAAACTGAGGCAAACAAGGTTAAGTGATTTGCCCAGGATCACACAGTTAGAAAGTGTCTGAGACCATAACTGAAAGATCTTTCTGAGTCCAGGTCTAGAACTCTATTTATTCACTGTGACATCTAGCTGTCCATAGAAATAAGTATACAGGAGAAAAATTCCAGGGAGGAAGTGGGGCAGATTTGTATTCAATAAGAACAAACTCTTTTGTAATAAGAGCTATCCCAAAATGGAATGAGCTGACTTTGAAGTTAGTGATTTCCCCATCATTGGAGATCTTCAGTCTGGTAGATATCTACAGATTGGTGTTGTGGAATAGACAAGTGTTCAAGGGTGAGTTAGACTAGTAATTTTCAAGATCCTTTCTAGCATTATGAGTCTATAACTCACACCATGTCAGTGAGAATTGGACCAAGAAGCATGGGGAAGCCCTAACATTAGTTGCCTGGGGAAGGTATCAAAACCTTTTGGTACCATCTACTTTTCTCTGGATACGTTTATGTAATTTGACTAATAACAAAATTCAGAAATATTCAAATACGTATAAGATTCTCTAGTTCAGGGAGTAAGTGCTTATACACACACACACACAAACACAAACACACATGCACACACACAACCCTGCTGACACATTGAAATAACTCTTCTACCCTCCAGATATTTTGCCTTATTATACTAAGCAGCCACAAAATAAAAAGAAAGAGAGCAAGTCAACTGCTTAACTTAACCAACTGTTTCCAGAACTGTGCTGACATTATTGATGAGCATTATCAGGGATGCTGATGGCACTGAAAAAACCCATTCGGCAAAAACCATCTTGGCTGGTGCTCCACTGGAAGCAGAGGTGAAAAAAGCCGATCTTTGCCAAATGGAGAAAGACCAAGCTGGTAGAGAAAGAAAACTGGCTTTGAAGCTTTTAGGGACTTGGAAACTAAAGTACAGTCATTTAAAAACAACTTCTTTTTCTCCCCTCACAGAAAAAACCCTCTCTATATAAGAAAAGAAAAGCAGCATGACCTTGAAGCCAGAAAAATTTGGGTTCAAGTATCACTTTTGATACATACCGACTACATGACCCCAAGCAAGTCACTGAGTTTCTCAGAGATTTAGGTAACTCTCTAAGATGCCTAAGATTATAGAAAAGGTGCCAACCTGCATTAGTAAAGAGAGTTTCTTCACTAAGACTATAGTAATTAAATCATAGGTCAAGTCCCTTTAGTACTAAGAGCTGCATGCCCAAGACAAAGATACAGCCCCTGCCCTCATGATATTTACTTTTTATTTGAGATGGAACATTTGCCTAAAAAAGCAAATAACATGAAATAAAACATCAAATCCCTAGTTTCCTTCTGCTAAGTGTCCCATGAGGTAGCTAGATGATACAATGGATAGAACTTCAGGAATGGAGGCAGAAATACTCATATTCTTGAGTTCAAATCTGGCCCCAAACACTTCCTAGCTGTGTGAAATCAGACAAGTCATTTAACCCTGTTTGCCTCAGTTTGCTCATCTATAAAATGAGCTGGAGAAGGAAATAGCAAACACTCCAGTGTCTTTGCCAAGACTAAACAGTCACAAAGAATCAGATCCAACTGGAAAAACAACTAAACAACAGATTTTCCTTCAGAGCTTCACTTGTATTACATGTGGCTTTTCTGATTCCTCCTAAGTGCAAATGCCTCCCAAATTAACATCACCTTTATTTTGTATATATTTAGTATATTCCTATATAGAACATAAGCCCTTCAAGGTCAAGAACTTTTATTTTTATTACGAAGCTTTTTATTTTCAAAACACATGCATAGATAGTTTTCAACATTCACCTTTGCAAAATATTGTGCTCCAAATTTTTTCTCCCTCTCTTCCCCCCACCCCCACCCCTAGATGTCAAGTAGTCCAATATATGTTAAATATGTGCAATTCTTCTATACATGTTTCCACAATTATCATGCTGCACAAGAAAAATTAGATCAAAAAAGGGAAAAAATGAGAAAGAAAACAAAATGCAAGCAAATTACAACAAAAAAAGTGAAAATACTATGTGGTGATCCGCACTCAGTCCTCACAGTCCTCTCTCAAGGTGCAAATGGCTTTCTCCATTACAAGACCATTAGAAATGGCCTGAATCACTTCACTATTGAAAAGAGTCACATCCATCAGAATTGATCATCATATAATTTTATTATTTCAGTGTACAATGATCTCCTGGTTTTATTCACACTTCACAGCATCAATTCATGTAAAGTCACTCTAGGTCTCTCTGAAATCATCCTGCTGATCATTTCTTATAGAACAATAATATTTCACAATATTCATATATCCTCACTTATTTACTCACTTTCTAATTGATGGGCATCCACTCAGTTTCCAGCTTCTTGCCACTACAAAAAGGGCTGCCACAAACATCTTTGTACATGCGGGTCCTTTTCCCTCTTTTATGATCTCTTTGGGATATAAACTGCTACATCAAAGGGTGCACAGTTTGATAGAATGATTGGATCAAAGAACGGTTTTATTTTTGACTTTGTCCCTGCCACATAGTAAGCAATAGCTAACATTTATAAACTTCTTACTATGTGCAAGGACACATTATTGCCTCATTTGATCCTCACAATAACTCTTGGGGGGTTGATGGCTATTATTATGCCCATTTACAGATGAAGAAATGGGGACAGAGGTTAAATTACTTGCCCAAGGTCACAAAGTTAGTAAGTATCTAAGGCTAGATTTGAATTCAGATCTTTCTAGCTCCAGGTCCAGTTCTCTACCTACCATATCACCTAGTTGTCTATATTTGGATATTTAATTAATGCTTTTGAATTAAATGTTTAAAGTAGAAGAGAACTTAGTGATCATAGAATGTTAGAACTGGAAAGAACCTTAGAAATCAGTTAGTCCACTCACAGATAAGGACACCAAGTTCAAATACTGGTGACCTGGCTAAGATAACAGCTAATTAAAAACAAGGACCACAGTAGGACCTGGGTCTCCTAAAGTTAGCTTCTCAGCTTTTTCTACTACACTATACTGCCTCAGCAGGGCAAGAGCTCCTTCATCCCCTATGTTTGAAACTAAAATGCCAAAATGAAAAAGAAAAATACCTCACGACTTCTTAACCATCTGCCAAGTTAAACTCATCTGGTAGGGCCTTTGAAGAAAACCACTTTAAATTTTTGTTTCTTGTTGTAAACAATCTGTCACTGTTCACCAGAAGTAACTGAGTCACTTTTCTCTCCAGCTTGACAGCAGCCCCAGTTGTCTAGAAGTTACTTAAGGCAACTGACAGATAGTTTTATCAAAAGCTTTGTCCCTAAGAAAAAACGGAATGATGCACTATTAAATGCTTCTAACTGCAGGAAGGTCAAAAAGATTTATGGTTTACCTACGTGTAAATACCATTCTTTATAAGTGATCCCCGAGAGAGTCGGAGAATGCTTGATAACCTTTCTTCCATAGAGGCGCACAAAATCATGGAGACTATTAGAAATGCAGTCTGCTCATTAAGCTGCAAGTACCATGTTCTAATATTGACATCAGCAATATTTCCCACCCCTCCTCGCTGTGAGTTTGTTTTAATGAAGGTGCCATTATGAAGTCGTGTTCTCTCCTACTTCAGCCTTCCTGCTAAAATACAACTCCAAAAGAAACTGAAGTGTTCCTGGAGCAAAATGCCAGGCAGCAGATTCAGATTTCCTAGCAAGCATGATGGACGGCATGCACTGGAAGGCTCTTTCTAATAATAATGCCACTCTTGTTTACATCGGGTTTTTGCAAAGAACACTCGTCAAAAAAAATCCCTGTGAGTTGGGGACAATTGTATTTATTTTATAGATGAGCAAGATAAGCTAGCTCATGGTGAGAATGGTAAAGGGTTTTCCTAAATCCTAAAGCTAAAATGACAGCAGTGAGACTTGATCCAAGCTCTGAAAAATCAACTGTGAGATCTTGACCAAGTCACTTTGCTTTTGATTCCTTCAGTTCCTAACAATTGATCTTTTTTGACTAGGTAAAAGATGCTATGTGCTGCCTCATTCCTTACCTAGCCTTAATTGCTGATTGGACATTGCCTCAGTCAGAGATCTATTAAAGACCTTAGCTTTAAAAGGCCCACTGTCTCCCATTGCAACCAGGGTCATCTTCAGGCTTCCTGATCTGTACCTGGTCACTGGACCCAGTTGGCTCTGGAGGGGAAAGTGAGGCAGGTGACCTTGTCCAGCCCTCCCTCGCTTCAATCCAATTCACTTGTAAGTCATACCATCACCTCTCTGATGTCATGGTCCTCTTTGAGAGGGAAGGACAAAGAATAATAACAACAATCTTTTAATTCTACTTCTACAACATCATTCATATCTATTCCTTTGTCTCATAGGATCATAGATTTCGAACTGGAAGAAATCTTCTTGTTTAAGTGTTTCAGTTGTGTCCAACTCTTCATGACTCCATTTGTAGTTTTCTTGGCAGAGATATTGGGATGGTTTGCCATTTCCTTCTCCAGTTCATTTTACAGATGAGGAAACCAAGATAAACAGGGTTAATTGACTTACCCATACTGACATAGCTCTTGTCTGATACCAAATTTGACCTAGCTGCCCAACGAGTCATCAAAATTCAACCCACAATCCATTGAGCCTATTAAGTTTAACTTCCAGTCTTGTTATGCTGAAGAAACTGAGGCAAGATAGAGATTAGAGAGTATTTAATAATTTATTTAAAAGAGAGAGATTTATTGGGACCAAATGGATCCATGGTTTGGTTCCAGGGCTGAATGAGACTATCGTCTCCAAGAATCCAGTAAACAATGTGAGTTCTTAATGACTTATATATACATTGCTCAGACTCAAGGGGGTAGATTGAGACAGGGGAGAAGTCAGGGTGCTGAGAACGGGAACTGGACTCTGACAAGGTGGGATGAGCCACCAAAGATGGGATAACATAGGAGATGGGATGACCTAATGGGAGGAGGACCCCCTGAGATGGGGAAAGGCATCTTGATAAGACAGTATCTGACATTCTGATAGCTTGGGATGGTGAGAGGCATTCTGATATTCTAAAACATAATATCTTTTATCCTTATCAAATATTCAGATAAAGAGGGAGGGGTAGTTTTGCAGGACTGAGCTTTGAGCTGACAATTATAAACAGAAGCAGAACAATTAGGAAACTGAGTCAGGACTGGGTCAGGATAATTGGGAAAACTGAGTCAGGACAATAAAAGAGAACTGTGACACAACAGTCTTGGGTATTCACATCCAGATCTTTCTTTTGCTACACAATATTTCCTTCTTTCCTCTTCTCACACATATACCAAACTAGTGCCACACCCTCTTCACTTCCCAGCTAAAAGAGTACAGTGCCTTCCTAATTGATCACTCTGATTCAAGTCTCTCCATTCTTCAATTCACCCTATACTCAGCTGCCAAGACATAGGTGTGAGCATATGCATTCCCTGTTCAATGAGTTCCCATGGTTTTTGTATTACTGAGTTATCAAATCTAAAACCCACTGTTGTGTATTTCAAGCCCTTTGCAATCTTGCTCCAGCTGACTTTTCTAAGCACATTACTCCCATCTGCTCATTCTTTGGTTCAGTCAAACTGGCCTTTTGATCCTTTTATGTGGCGTTCTATCTCCTCTCCCTTTTTTTAATAGGTTACCTTCCTTGTCTAAATTAAACTCCCTCCTCATCTTTGCTTCTTAGAAACTCTAGTTCCTTTAAAGTTCATTTCTAGCACCATTTCCTACAGGAGACCTTTCTCCTTAATATCTTCTTTCTAGTAAATTCCCCACCCAATCACCAAAATTCATTGTCTTCATTTTCTTTCTTTCCTTCTCTTTTTTTTTCTTTTTTTTTTCTTGGCTAGTCAATTAGGTTTAAGTGATTTGCCCAGGGTTACATAGCTAATAAGTGTCTAAATTTAGATTTGAACTCAGATTCTCTTGACTCCAGTGTGAATACTCTATCCATTGCACCACCTCGCTGCCCCATCTTGTATTCATTTTCCATATATATTATGTATTGTCTTCCAACAATAAAGTAAGCTTTGGGGGGCAAGGAACTATTTCATTTTCATTTTTGCATTCCCAGATTCCTACCACACTTCCTGTCAAACAGTAATTAATTAATTTTAGAAATTGTTTGATTGAAATTCTGATTCATTGATTGATTCCTAATTCAGTGTTCTTCCCATTGAACCATGCTGCCTCTCACATTTGCCAGAATGTGAGGCAATGACAATCACAAAGTATGTGACAGATTCATTGTAGTATATAAAATTTTAGAAGGGATCTCACTGGCATTATCCACTGAACAACTATTCTGAAGATCCAAGGACTAGTCCAAGATGATAACACTATGTGACAAAGTCAGAAATAGTCTAGTTCTGGACTTTAGTCCAGGGTCCACTTTACTACAATTAATTCTAACTCCAATATAATAATAACAATAGGTAGCATTTAAATAGCTAAGTTTTGCAAAGTATTTTACAAATATTGTCTCACTTATTCTTCACAACAATCCTATAAGGTAGGTACCATTACCCTTTATAGTTAAAAGATGAGGAAATTGGGGGTAACAGGGGGATCATGATGACCAACAACCACCTCTGAGAGAGATTTCAAAATCAGATTTTCCTGATTCCAAGTCTAATACTGTTCACTAAGCCACTTAGATATTTCCTGCCTAGCTTTCCTAGATATGGGGTCGTATTGTTTGGGAGAAACTACAAAAATAAAAACATGGACATTGGGCTCCTGGAAAGTGAAGGGATAAGGAGCTGGTAGAAATGACCACCTCAGGTGAGAAGATGCTGACAAATAGATGTCCCTTTATAATTTTTGATACTTCATAATTTGGCCTTAGAACAAAATCCATTGGGCACAAGGTTTTATCCTACATTGTTACATTTACATGAGCAAAATAGATATAATACACTAAATGATTTTACAGTTAGATGTGTTCAGAACAACCTAGACAATTAGACCCTTAGAATGGTGATTGATGAATCAGCATCAACCAGTAGGACAATCTCTAGTGCAGAGATCACTCACTAGCCTAATACTATATCAATGATTTGAGTAAATGCATAGGTGGAATACTTATCAAATTGTGGAATCCACAAAGTTATGTGGGATAGTTAGCAAATTGAACAATAGAAACTAGATCCAAAAACAGATTTGAACAAGATGAAAGTTATTAAGGATGACTTATAAATTCCTACATTTGAAAAAAATCAATTTCACATTTGCAGAATTGGAGAGATATGACTATCAATTAATGTAAAAAAAAAAAAGATCTCAGAGTCTAAGTAAACTACAAGCTTACTATGAATCTATAGCTTCATGTAGCAACCAAAAATCTAATTAGTTGCGCTAATAAAAGTCTAGTGACCCCAAAGAGGAAGGTGATAGACTGATATATTTTGTCCTGGTCAGACATCCCATCTCATATGTGATGGTTAGGGCTGATCCTGAATGCATGTTCTAAAGTGAAGTCAGAAAAAAATGACCAAGAAGGAGATGGGATTCAGAACTACTTCATACATGATCCATTGAAGGAACTGGAAATGTCCAGTCTATAGTAGAAAAGATTTCAGTAGTCTTCAAATATTTCAAGGACTAAGTATAAGGGAAAAGAATTCACCTTGTTCTGGCAAACTTGGCAGAATTAGAACAGAGAGGTAGAAGTTACAGGGAAATAGATTATACAAGGAAATGCTTCCCTGCCATTAGGATTGTAAAATAGATAATTGGTCCAAGTTGAAAGGTAGGGAGCTCCTCATCCCTAGAAGGTATTCAAATAAAAGTTGAATGATCATATACAGTTTATAAAATAAAGTCTTACTTCAGATAAAGTTTGAACAAGATGATTTCTAAGGTTCTTCTCCTTCTAACTGTTTTGTTATTCTTGTTCAGTAGTTTCAATCGAGTATAACTCTCTGTGACCTGTTTTGGAGTTTTCTTGGCAAAGATACTAGAACGGTTTGCCATTTCCTTCTCCAGCTCATTTTACATAAGTCTATGATTAAATGATTGTTAAACTACTATATACCTCCAGGCTAGTCTTTCATAGAAGTTTTTTTTTGTTTTGCTTTATTTTTAAGGGAACCTCGGGAATAGAAAGCCATCCCTACCAATGCAAATTGACAATGGCTCTGTGACTTATTCTCTTGGAAAGTTGTTTGTAGATCCTGCTCAAATATCTACATCTGTTGTGTTTGGTTTTTAGCAATTACTAGACCATTGAAGAGCTGACTTTTGATTCTACTTCAGTGTAATTAAAGAGAATCCCTGTGGCATAGTGAAAAAAGAGCTGATTTCGGTCAGGAAACTGTGATTCAAGTCTGGTGTCCGGCATACGTTGTTTGTGTGACCCTCAGCAAGCCACCTTCTAGACAATTTGCTAAAAGGAGAAATTGCTGGACTTAGCTCAGTGCCTGGCCCATAGCAGGCACCTTTTATAAATGTGTGGGCATCTAGGTAGCACAGTGGACAGTACCGTGAAGTAGTCAGGAAGACTAATTCTCCTTAGTTCAGATCTAGCCTCAGACACTTCCTACCGGTGTGATTCTGGGCGAGTCACTTAATCCAGTTTGCTTCAGTTTCCTCATCTGTAAAATGAGCTGAAAAAGGAAATGACAAACCAGTATCTCTACCAAGAAAACTCTAAATGAGGACACAAAGGTTCAACTGAATAGCAATAACAATGAATGTTTATTGACTAGTTGAATTTACTGGGCAACCTGAGCCAGTAGAAGGAGTTTTTTTTTTTTTTTCTGGTAATTCTTTATGCCAATGAAATTACAAATTCAATCTCCATCCCTAAGAAAAGAAGTATGCAGGTGACTCCATATTTTAAAAACTTAGTAAATAGTACCTATATACCCACAAGGCAGCACCCCGACACTGCTTAAGAGGAAAGAGGCTCCCAATTTTCAATTGAAAAAGAAGGTTAAAATAGCCATATAAAGTGTCCCAAGAAATAATGTATTTCTAGAAAAGATGGATGTGCCCTTTCAAAATAAAAGCAACTGTAAAGCACTGTTTTAAGGAGAGAAAGAAAATATCTCTTAAAATCTAGCTTTTAAAAAAAGGTCAGAGAAGTTTAAGGTTTACTCAAGTGTAAATGTCAATTGGAATAAGTGATACCTGTGAGAAAATAGGGGTGACCACTGACCTTTTATCACACAAGAGGCCAAAAATAAAACCTAGGATGGGAAGAGAGAGATGATATGAAAGCTGTAGAGTCAGGAAACATGCCTGTATAAAGGAAAAGCTCATTAACTGTGCCTCCTAATTCCATGGGGAGGACTTCACAAAATAACTTTAGCCCTTTTTTATTTTTAACAAACCTCTTCTAAGAAAGTGCTAGGTTTCAGAGGAAGGCTTGAAACACAAGGAATACACACACACACACACACACACACACACACACACACACACATTCCTTCACGAATTTTAGAAGCATTTGTAAAACAGTAGCTCATGTACTAATTCCAAATAAGTCTTACCTGATTTAAAGCACAATTTTCTACTTAGCTCCCTTTGAGTCCTACCTCAATATTGCCAAATTTCATTGATTTCATCAGCATCTGCAGGGACAAAGATCATAATCACTCAAGCAGAAAGAACCTATTAAGTGCCAGTATGTGGTGATAAAAAAGACAAAACAAAAAATTGCTCCAAAAAAACTGATGTTCTCACTATCAATGTATCAATTGATCAACTAGCCTTTATTAAACTAAGTGTCAGGAACTAGGAAAAAGATACTCCCCCCCAAAAAAAAAAATAGAAAATGTTTTCAAGCAGCTTATATTCTATCAGGAAGATTACATATAAGTGTTTATGAAGCAAATAAAATAAATATAGGATAGTTAAGGAGGGAGAATAGCAGTTTAGAGGCATCTGGAAAGATTCGTTGTAGAGAAGGACACTCGGGCTTCTTCTTGAAAGAAAAGAGGGATTCTTTGAGGTTGAGATTAGGAAAATGCAGTACTGGCTCTGCAGACATTCAGAGGCATGGAGATAGGGAGGTAGAGTGGCATGTAAAAGGAACAGAGAGACAGTTTGGCTAGAATGAAGACTGTAGAAGAGAGAATGATGTATAATGATAATGGAAAAAATAGTATGGGTCCAATCATGAAAAGCTTTAAAAGCCAAACAGAGAGGTTTAGATTTTATCCTACAGGCAATAAGAAGCACTGTTGTTTCTTAAGTCAGGGAATGACAGGATCACATCTGCGCTTAAGGAAAATCACTTGGGTGGCTATATGGAGGATGAATTGGAAAAGAGAGTGACTTGAGGCAAGGAGACCAATTAAGCCATTACAACAGTCTTGTAAAAGATGATAAGGACCTTAACTAAAGTTATGTGTGTATGAGTAAAAATTAGGCTGGTTTAAGAGAAAAAGAGAGAATTTTGTATATATTTGTGTGTATATAAATTATATATATGTAAATCTCTACCTATGTGTATACCTGTATGTACTGTAGATAAGTAGATAGATAGATAGATAGACAGATGAACAGACAGACAAATAGATGGATTAATGGATGCATAAATGTGTGGTTGGTGGAAGAGAGAGTGAGAGAAATGAATGGATGGATAGATAGATAGATGATAGATAGATAAATAGATTAGATAAATACTGCAAATGGACAATGAATTGAACCCAGAATTAAACAGAAAACAAGAGAATAAAGGTACAAAGAATTGCCTTTGGGAAATAGCTAAATTCCTTTAATGGCTCCAAACTTTTCCCTGAAACAATGCCCATCCTTTTTAATAAATGTGATGTTAGTAGGAAGTACTTGAAAAACACTTGTTGAATTGAATTGAATTGACTCAAAAGGAGATATGAAGCTGTGTCCTCTTAACCATACTGTCTCCCTCCATAAATGAAAGTTATGAAATTGCATTTCATTACAAAGATCTCCAATTCTGAACTGTCATTCATCCCAACTGGTCTCATTGTTCTCTACCTTGCCACATAAGAATCAGTGTGGTTTGGCTGCATTAATCTGGTTGCTGAGCTGCACAGGCCAGTTCTAGCTCTTGCCATTTTTCAATCTCACATGCAAGAACCATAATGCATAGTGCATGATGAGGGGAAATCCCTAAGCCTGCTGGCAATCTGCCTCATGCACTAAAACTGTCAATCCACATCAGGAGAGCAATGATTAATGGCTTCTCTGGAAAGGCAAATTTGCTTCATTCAGAGGAAATGGAATATACAATAATAATTGCTTGCATTTCTATAGTATTTCACAAAGTATGAAAAACTATCTTCCTAACACCTCTGTGAGCTGAAGAGTACAAGCCTCAGAGAGATTGGGTGACTTGTCCACAGTCATATAGACTCCATGCTTGAATTCAGGTCCCCTCTACAACAATTGCAGCATTCTTTCCACTACACTAAATGTCCCTCCTATAATTTTTGTGTTTGATACATGTCTCCTTGAATTTTTGAAAACTACCAAATGAGGAACCAAAATGTGAATTTTTTGGCCACATGAGCCAAATCATAATTTCACATATCTCCCCAATTATATTTCAATGAATCCAGGGGTCACTTGTTATTTTTCTTTTTTCTCTACCCCATAATGAGCACATGGTCCTCAAAGAGTAATGACCAAATGAAGGCGACTGAACTAAAAGGCTCCCATAGATTGTGATTATCAAAACATTGCCTTAAGGCCTTCTTGTACTAGATTCCTGAATATTCTAGTGAGAAATCACCTAATCACAGATAGGTAGACCTTGGAACCTTAACTTCCTTCAAAGTTCACCTCAAGTACCACAGTCATCAGAGGTCCTTTCCTGGTTCCCCCTACCCAGGTGCTCAGGCTGCTCTCATCCAATTCACTGCCTTGTACCTTAATTTCTTCTACAACATTCCCATCAAGTGATCATGCAGTCATTTGAAGACTTTTAGGGACAAGAAAAAAATTAGTCAAGTAATCCATTCCATTTTGAGATTACTTTTATTCTTTGGAAGTTCTTCCTTTTATCAGGCTTAAATATGCTTCCTTATAATTCCTCTCTCCTATCTGCCAACCCTTAACATGGTAGAAGACAATAATAACATCCTGTTGCCTTTTTTTTTTTACAGCTTAAACAGGCCCCTCATTCCTTCCACCAGTCTTCATTTGACAAGGTTGCATTTTGCACAATATTAAGCAGAGTAAGTTTTGTATAGACTTATTGATCACCAGAGACTTGCATGTATGAATCATTCCAAACTATTCAATAAATGGGCAAAGAGTTAGAAAGTCAATTATTTTTGCTCAAACCCTGTCAGAATAAAAATTCTATCCACAATTACTGCTACCATTTTTGTGTCCACACCTCTCTTAATTCTTAAAGATTATCATCACTTTTGCCCCATTATCATCATTAGACAACTCAATTCTCTAGACTCCAAGTTTACAGACAGATTTCTTCAAATCCAGTGTAGTCAGCCCTCTGTGTTTACTGAATGCTTGGGGAATTCACCTTTCTTCCAAAGAAGAGTTCTCCACACAGCTGACTTATGGTATCTTGATCTCTAAAGTCCCAAGGCATTTCTAAAATCTATAAGGTTATGTTTTGCTTCTGCTTCTTTTTTTTAAAGGGTGGGGGCTTAGACTCTTGATAAAATTGTCACAATCATAGCTTTAGTTCCCAAATACTTAAAATATAGCTCTATATAGAACTGTTAACTCATATGATCAGCAGTTTTGCCCCATGGTCAAATATGGATTCAAATTTTATAAAGAAAGGCAGGAAAGAAGGAAGAAAAGAATGAAAGAAATTTATTAAGTAGATCCCAGAAACATTAAGTCCTCAGAATACAAACAGAAAAATGGATAATCATTGGTCTTCAGAAGCTCACATTCTAATTATGAGACAATCCATATACAAGCCATTCTCCAATTGATAAATGATGAAAGCATATGCACAAACAATTTTCAGATGAAAATATTAAAACTATTTCTAGTCATATAAAAATGCTCTAAATAGCTGTTGATCAGAAAAATGTAAATTAAGACAACTCTGAGGTACCACTAGATACTTCTCAAATTGGCTAAGATGACAGAAAAAGATAATTATGAATGTTGGAGGGAATGTGGAAAGACTGGGATCTAATACATAGTTGGTGGAGTCGGGAACTTATCCAATGATTCTGGAAAGCAATTTGGAACTATGCCCAAAGGGCTATCAAACCATGTATACCCTTTGATTCAGCAATATCTCTACTGGGCCTATATTCCAAAGAGGTCATAAGAAAAAGAAAAGGACCCATGTGTATAAAAATGTAAAAACATAATGACAAGGAACTGAAAACTGAGTGGATGCCCATCAGTTAGAGGATGGCTGAATAAGTTGTGACATATAAATGTTATAGAATATTACTGGAATATATGGAACATAAGAAACGATCAGAAGGATGATTTCAGAAAGACCTGGAGAGACTTACATGAACTGATGCTAAGTGAAGTGAACAGAATGAAGAAAACATTGTACACAACAAGACTATGTGATGATCAACTCTGATGGATATGGCTCTTTTCAATGAAGTGATTCAGACCAATTCCAATATACTTGTGATGAAGAGAGCCATCTGCACCCAGAGAAAAGACTATGGGGACTGAGTATAGATGACAATATAGCATTTTCACCTTTTTGTTGTTGTTTGCTTGTTTTTCTCTTTCTCTTTTTTTTTAATTTTTTGATCTGATTTTTCTTGTGAAGCATGATAAATGTGAAAATATGTATAGAAGAATTGTATGTGTTATATTGTATGTTATATATTGGATTACTTCCTATCTTGGGGAGGGGATGGAAGAAGAAAGGGAGAAAATTTTGGAACACAAGATTTTGCAAGTGTGAATATTGAAAACTATTTTTGCATGTATTTTGAAGATAAAAGGCTATTATTGAGAAAGGGGGGAGGAGGGAAAAGGAGAGGGAGAAGAAGATAGAAAGGGAAAGGGAGAGGTAAAGAGAGAGGAACAAAGGGAGAAGGAGAGAATCCACATAGTAGAGTTCAGCTAAAGATGATATAAAGAGGCCTGGATGTATCTAAGGGTATAATGGTAAGATAGAAGACAACCCTCAGCAGTCCTCAGAATATATTAGCAGACATTATTTCTTTTATTAGCAGCTTAGAAATTTTGAAAGGAATATCAGAAAGATAAGAAAGACATAAAACCTAAAAGTCTATAGTGTGAAGTAGCAAAACAAGTGTTAAAACCTACTAGCTATCCATAATAATTGAAAGGATAGTAGTTAGTAACTTCTTACTTATCCAAGCCATATCTTGTGATATGAGCAACCATATCTGCTCTTCAGGGCAAAGGACCTGGAGAGTTCTTGGCTTACCCCAACTAAAAAGGAGGAAATGGGCTTGAAAGTCCAAAGGCAACAAGAATTTAAGGTTTCTTCCTGCAGGAATGAGAACACACAGTATCCAGGTAAGAGAGAGAGAGAGGCCTTAACAGAAAGATTCAGAGAGGTGCATGCACATTATGGTATTTACTCCACCATATAGGATGGGGGTGACCAGGCTGGGGAAGAATCAACGATTCCATGCTGATCCTTGCTCCCTGAGGAGCCAAGGATAGAGTCTAGGCAGGGTAGGGTGGGAGAAAAGGAAACAGCTATCCCTATCATAGATTTTAAGCCCTAGTTTTTCCAAGAAATCTTCCTGATCTTCCCTGGAAGCCTCAACATGTTGTCATTCTTCCAAATGTCTGTATTTCTAGTCTATGCACCATATCTGGTATTTCATCATAAGATATCTCTCCAGTACCTCTTAGGATTCTTGCTTTGTATTGCAACTTAAATTTTTAATGTCTGTGTTTTCTCTCTCAGAGAGTTTAAGTTCCTAAACTTATAACTTTGCATTTCCAACAGAACCAATCACAATGCTGTGTAAATAGCAAGTACTTAATAGCATAGCATCAGGAATAGAATGAGCACTGCATTAAAGCTTGTTGATAAACTAACTTATTAGAGGCAGTCTAATAAAGTGAAAAGAGAAAATGACTTGGAGCCAAGAGATTAGAATTCAAGTCCTGTTTCTCAGTTTTCTAGACATAAAATCTTAGGCAACTCTTGACTCTGGTGAAGCTCAAATTTAAATTTCTATAAAATAAATTAAAAAATACTTTACCTATAACATAAAATTATTATAAAGTATGTTGTGAATCCTAAAGTACTACATGAATATGAGATATTATTATCATAAATTCATTTTTTTTTGAATGAAGGAATAAAACAAGGTGAAGTGAGAAAATCATCATCTTTTCATCTTCTGGTTTTCAGAGACCATATGCCATTTCAGTGCACAGGAGAGAATTGAACCTATAACAAGTTACATTTGACCTCAGACAAATTCTTTAAATTTTCCCCACCATCAGCCTGTGTCTTCCCCTTTCTGAAATGAGGGATTTCACTTCACTGGTCTCTGAGATCCCTGTCAACTCTATGCATGTCTATTTTCTCAAAGATTCTAAAATTTCTTCTAGGTTTAGCAATATAATACTTTGAAGTTGGGGATATGGTGTGTTTGTGGAGGACTAACATATCCAGTATCAAGATTTGCCAAGTCCTTTTCAACGATATTTATTCTTCTTTGGTGTCCACTGATCATCCAACTCTGATCTGTGGCTCCAAGGTGTTGTAACATGTAATGATCACACCCCAGTAAAATCATCTTGGCAGATGGGCTAAATCAGCTTGAGTATAACTGGCAGGGCTCAAACCCATAGATGAATTAGAGGAATGTTTCCCCAAGCATGTGATGACTTCCCCACTTGGAATGGATGAATCAAAATGATTTGTTCCAAAGGCCATGAAGGCAGCTGAAGCAGGTGCTATGGAGCACTTAGAGCTTGGTCAGACATCAAAGACAGCAGGGTCATACAATGCTTCCTGAGCCATGAACAGTCATTCTGCCTTTTTTCTTGTCATTGAACTTCCTTTGTCTGATAGTCCTGAAATTTAGCCACAATATTTTTTGGAGTTTTCATTTTGGGTTCTCGTTCAGGAGATGATCAGTGAATTCTTTCAATGGCTATTTTACTTTCTGATTCTAGGACATTAGGGTAGTTCTCTTTGATGATTCCCTATAAGACAATGTCTAGGTGCTTTTTTTCATCATGATTTTCAAGAAGTCCAATAATCTTTAGATTGTCTCTCCTGGGTCTATTTTCCAGATCAATTGTTTTCCCAAGTAGGTATTTTAAATTTTCTTATATTTTTTTCATTTTTTTGTTTTGCTTAACTGATTCCTCATGTCTCACTGAGTCATTTCCATTTGTTCATTCTGATTTTTAGTGAATTATTTTCTTCATTTACTTGTTTTAGTTATTTTTGTATTTGGCCAATTGAGTTTTTAGATGAGTTGTTTTTTCTACAAATTTTTTTATCCATTGCACAAATTCTGTTTTTCAGGGAGTTGTTTTCTTTTTCCATTTCCATTTTCCAATAGTCAAATTTATTTTGTAAGGTGTTATATGCTTTTTCCATTTCACTAAATCTATTTATAAGGAGTTTTCTCCAGATAATTTCTGTGAATCCTTTTCCAAACTCTCTTGCAAAGTTCTCATTCCTTTTCCCCATTTTTCTTCTAGCTCTCTTTTAAGATCCTTTTTAATTTCTTCCAAGAGAGCCTTGTGAGATGGGGACCAATTTATATTACCTTTTGAGGCTTCATCTGGAGACTGATGACCTCAGAGTTTCAAATCTATTCTTGTTTTTAACCATAAAAACTATTTATGGTCAGACTTCTTTTTGCTTTTTTGCTTATTTTTTTTAAGTTGTGATCTACTTTTAGAGCAAGAGAGAGATTGTCCAAGTTCATCTACAAGTGGTAGGAGCTATGCTGGGTCAGTGCTGACTGACTTCTGGTGCTGGGTGGGGTGGCCAGGTCCCATGAAATTTTGGCATTTTGGGGTTCACAATTTACTGTCATGCAGAGTTCCTACCTCCCTAGGTCTGTACTGTCTGCACTGATGTCTCTGCTTGGCCCGCTTGCACTTGGCCCTCCTCCCTTTGTGACTGATTGAAACAGACCTTTTCTGGTGATCTTTGAAATTATCTTCTGCTGCTAATTTGTTACACCCCCAATATTTGTGAGTTCTGTCAGAACTAATTCAGAGGCTGGATTTGCTAGTTATTCTGAGGTTCATGGGAAGAGCTCAGAAAAAGACGTGTCCTCTCTGCCATCTTGGCTTTGCCTCCACCATTGAACTTCAATGAGTCAGGAATAGAGAGTAAGTTTGGCAACTTTGTATAACTCAGCCTCACTTAAAAACAATTCATGCATGTCAAAACATCCCCCTATGATGTTATTGGTCCATTTGGAAAACAAAGGACAAATAACAAACCTAAAGTTTAATTTAATTGAACAGCCACTTAATAACTACTATGTACAAAGCTCTGTTAAGCCCTGAACATAACATGGATAAAAAATAACTTCCTTCTTTCTTTGATATCCTAATACTATATTTAGTATACATATGCAAAAAAAACACCCAAAAATGCATAAAACATCTGAAAAATATGATCCTTGTTACAAATTGGCTTATATTCTATCTCTCTAGCCTGTGAGTTTATTACACAAGAGAAAATAATTTCCCTATAAAATTCCAAATTAGTATCAGTCTTCTTCCAATCTGAGAATCCAGTGGATAACTCTTGTCTAAGTTTTGTTCTCAGGACTTAAATTCATAAAAGAAGAAATACAGAAGAAAGCAGTGGGGAGAAAATGTCTTATCATAGTATATCTTTCAACATGTAAAGGTCAAAGAGGTCTCTGCAACTTGGGCAGTCAGAGCTGTGAAATATTGGGCAGTTTGCTGACCTTTTTATGTGCAGCTAGAAATAATTTGATTTTTAGGAGTTCCAATGTCCACATTTTGAAAAAATAAAAACCAAAGAAAAAACCTTGGCTCTGTAACTACTCCCTATTTCTCTCAACATTTACACAAAACTACCTATCATTATAGACTAAGCTGAATATAAAGAGAAAGACAGCAGCCTGAAGACTGAAGCTTCTTAAGAGAGCTTTCTCATATATGAAGCCTGGCAATATGGAAGAGTCTAGTGAGCTAGTAAATCATCATTATGCTAATAATTTAATTCTCTTGCTATATTTCCCCTTTCTTTTGGGTCTGAGTTAATAAGGTTACCTTCTCCCCAAAATCAATGCTCTCCTTCCTCACATCTGTCTCATGGAATTTCAAGTTTACTTTAAAACATACTTCAGGATGCTACTTCATAAACACCTTTTGCGATTTTTCTTCCTTCCCCAAAATTGTTCAGGTTCTCTCCCTTTTTATACTGGATTAATTTCTATGTTCTTTGCATTTGTTTATCTATTAAAAAAAAAAAAGTCATATACCTGCAATAAAATGGATCTTCCTTGAAGACAACTGTTCATTTTTATATTTGCATTTCCTCCCCAATACACATACATACACACATACACACACACACACACACACCTGCTTCAGTGCCTTGTATGGTTTCCCCTTCCACATTACAGAGGTTTGGGACAAGTACCCCTAAAATCTCAAAAACTCCATATAAAAAATGTTGGCCCTCCCTTCATATAAAAAGATAAGCCTTAATTTTTATTTTTCTCTTATGAGCTATTCACAGTATCTTATTACAAAATTGGGGTTGATATTTTGCAATGCTATATATAATTTTATACATCTCTGAGTTTCTAAATTTTTTCTGTGTCATCTGCTGGCCTTCACATATAGTCAGCAGCTTTCACAAAACTCCCAAAAAATTTTCACTTAATTTCTTATGCCAAAGTACAATATATCAAAACCTTGATAGGGAAATCAGCTATGCAGAAGAGATGACTATATATAGGAGATACTTAAGAAACATTTATTGAGTTAAATTATTGAATCAAAACAACTTCCTTCTGATCTCACTCTTTTGTAAGAGACCTCCCAGCTTCATAAAAAAAATCCCCTCTTTAAACATCTGTGGCAAAGATTATTTCATCTCTTCTTGAACATATCTGGGGATATAGAACTTAGCACCTCAGAAATGAATCCATTTTATAGTTGGAGAATGCTAATTGTTTGATGGTTTTTGCCTTTCTTATGTTGAAATAAAACATCACTTCCTGAAACCCTAATTGACCCTTCTGTTCTCTGGGACCAACCAGAACAATTCTAAACTCTCTGTAAGTCAAGTAACATCATCAAGCATTAATTAAGTGCCTACCTTGTGCTAGATACTGTGCTGAGTACTAAAAATACAAAAGGAAGGCAAATTAATAAGTAGAACAGTTCTAGCTTTCAAAAAGCTCACAATTTAATGGGAGGAGAGGAGAGCAAAATTCAAAGGATTATGTACCAACAACCCATATATGAGAGAAGTTGGAAATAATCAACTCAGGAAATGTAGGATCTTTCGGAGGAATGGAGAAAGAGTTCTTGTTGAAGACAGTATTAGAGTTACACCTTGAAGGAAATTAGAAGATATGAGGAATATAAACATAGGAAATAGCCAGTGAAAAGACTTGGAGCCAGGAGATTGTATAATGGAAGAGGAATAGCAATGAAGTCAGTGTCAATGGATCAAGGAGCTTATGGGAAGGCATAAGATATAAAAAGACTAAAAAGAGACAAGGGGACTAGGTTTTGAACTTTCTCCAGGGCATTTTTGGAGACTATTAGGTTTTAATGATTTGCTCAAGATCACCTAATAAGTAATGTATGAGCCAAATTTGAACTCAGGTTTTCCAAACTCCAAAGCCAGTGCTCTATCCACTGCACCACCTGGCTGCCCCTTCCCTCATAATAGCATTCATGTCTCCCTCAAGTCCTCTCATTATCAAGATAAATGTTAATAGTTCTTTCACCCAGACTTCCTGGTACCTTCCTAACCTGGATGTGTTCCAGTTAGTTTATCATTGACCTTTCTGTGGCTAAGTCATACCATGTATAGAACTCTGTAATGGAAGTCAGAAACAACTGAATTCACATCTGGCCCCTGATATTTACTTGTTATATGACCTTGGACAAGTAATTTAACTTCTTCCTATATGAATTTCCTCAACTGCATAATGTAATTAATAATAGCATCTCCCTTCTAAGGCTCTTGTAAGGAACAAATGACAAATTTTAAAGCATTTTGCAAATCTTAAAGCACTATATAAATGTTAGCTAGCTATTATTCCTGAGAGTAGGCAACCAGAAGTAGACATAGTACAGCTACTGCCTGATTTGTACAAATAATGTATCCCTTGAGGTGGTCTCATGTATTTGAATTCACAGCATTAAAAGTTATAATTTTGTAAAGTATGGTCATTGGTTCCAGTCCAGTGGAAATATGCAGTATGAATTCGAAGAATGTGGCCACTTCAGGCGACTCATTATTCACACTAATTGGGATCTGGCTGAATATCTGAGCCCTGAATCATAAAATGTTAGAGCTCAAAGGAATCTTCAAACTTATTTAAATTACCACCTTCACTTTATCAATAAGAAAAATTGGATCTAGAGAGACATGGGGAGCAAGTAGCAGAGATGTGATTTGAACTCAGTTCTTATAACTCTAAGTGGACTACTCTTTTTTTATTTTTTCCAAATACATGCAAAGATAGTTTCCAACATTCACCTTTGCAAAACCTTCTGTTGCAAATTTTTCTTCCTCTCTCTCTTCTTTCCCCTCTCCTACACAGCTAGCAATCTGAGATAGGTTAAATGTGTGCAATGCTGTGCAAGCAGTTCACCTTGCTGTGCAAGAAAAATCAGATTAATAAGGAAAAAAACATAAGAAATTTTTTTAAAAAAACAAGAAAACAACAACAAAGAGGTGAAAATACTATGCTTTGATCCACATTCAGTCTCCATAGTTCTCTCTTTGGATACAGATGGCACTTTCTATTGGAATTACCTTGAGGCACCTTTTTGTTGAAAAAAAGTCAAGTCCATCATAGTTGATCATCCATTCACTTCACTCAGCATCCAGAGTTTTAGTCTCAATAATAGGACCAGTAACCCTGCTGTACTCTGTGATGCTCACATTATATAAGAGTAAGAATATTCCATTTAGATTGCCCATCAGGTGGGAGTGGCTGAGTAAGTTATGGTGTGTGAATATAATGGAATACTAGTGTTCTATTCATCAGCAGGCTGATCTCAGAAAAGCCTTGGAAGATTACATGAATGGATACTGAGTAGATGATCAACTATGATGGACTTGGCTTTTTTCAACAACACTTCAAAAACAGAGTTTTGTAAATTCCCCAACAAAGACACTCATTTTCAGACATTTTTAAAATTCAGATTCTGGGATCTGTGGCTGATTTAATGCCCAGCAGTATATATAGACAAACCATGCCTGAATCTCTAAAGCCCTACTTCACTCTGAGGAGACAAGGGCTGAATTAGACTAAAACTATAAGCAAGAATTCCCTTCTTCCCTTTTCTCAACCAATATGCAAAATTAAAGCCTTAATTAGCTTCTTAGATTCAGAATCCTAAACTTGTAGGTTACCTCTAGAGTCACTTAATCCATACTCATATCTAGAGCAGAAATGCACTATTCAACATCTAGTACAATCCCTATAAACCAGTGGTCATCCAGCCTGTTTTCAAAATTGTCAATAGCTAATCTTAAAGTTTTCAAAGCAATTTACATATATTAATCTCAACTGAACTTTATAACAACCCTTGAAGTAGAGACTTATTGAAGTTTGAAGGAAAAAATAGTAAGTTCTATTTTAGATAAGCTAAATTTAAGATTATCCAATTAGAGGTATCCTTTAGGTAGTTGGAGATATTTTTTAAAAGAGTTCAGGAAAGATACTGAGGCTATATATGGAATCAAGAATAGTCTATGTGGAGGCAATTTTAAACATTCTTTTCCTATATAAAATTTTGAGTTCCAAATTTTCTCTTTCCTTCCTTCCTTCCCTTCCTCCTCTGCTCTTGTCCTCTCCCCCTCCTGAAGATAGTAAGCAATTTGATATGGATTATATATGTGCAATCATGTAAGACAGATTTTATATAGTCATATTGTGAAAAAACAAACAGAACCAAAATAAAAAACAATCATGAAAAAATAAAGCAAAAATAGGATGCTCTGTTCTGCATTCAGACTTCATCAGTTCTTTCTCTGGGTGTGAACAGCATTTTCCATCATGAGTCTTTTGGGCTTGCCTTGGATCATTGTATTGCTGAGAAGAGTTTAAATAAATCATAATTGATCATCATACAGTGTTGCTAATACTAATACAGTATCCCAGTTCTGCTCACTTCTCTCTGCATCTATTCATATAAGTCTTTCCAAGTTTTTCTGAAATCGATCAGCTCATTCTTAAAGCATAATGGTATTCCATGACATTCATACACTACCATTTGTTTAGTCATTTCCCAACTGATGGACATCCCCTTAATTTCCAATTTTTAGTCTAGGGTTTTTTAGAAAAGATCTTAATAAGCCAGAGGGTCTAGAGGAAAGCACTTGGAATGGTAAAAAATAAATAAATAAAAAATAAAAACTCAAGTTTGTGAGAATTCGGTGAAGTTACAGGAGAAGAGAAGCTGCAGAGAGAACGTAATGGCTGTTGGAAAACTTTCTGTATGACCCCAGAAAACAGAACCAGAAGCAGTGGGCAGATAATATAGGGCTAAGTCAAGCACAAATCCCTTAGGCATTCCACTGGAGACCTGCTGTTAAGTTAATATTAAACCATTTTAGTTTGATGGATTCTTTGGACCCAGAAATTCAAGTAACTTAATTGTGAATTGACTTAATTGTGCTATCATTTGCAAAGTGAAGTGAGCAGATTGGGGAGAATAATCTACACCATAACAACAATGTTGTAAAGACAATCAACTTTGAAAAATTTAGTAACTCTGATCAACACAATGACTCATCATTATTCCAAAGGACATGTGATGAAATATATTGGCTTTCTCCTGACAGAGAACCAGTGGACTCAGAATGTAGAATGAAGAATATTTTTTCTTTCTTTTTCTTGGGAGAAGAGAGGAGAAAGTGGGAAAAAGGGGAAATGGCTACTGTGGAAATTTGTTTTATATAACTATACATATTTGTAATGTTTTTTACCTTATCTTCTCAATAAGTCAGGAAGGATAAGGATAAGGAAGAAAATTTGCATCTGAAAATAAAAGAAAATTGAATATTTTAAAAATTTATTGAAGTGGCAAAAAAAAGTTATGTAATTATCTAACCCGCTTAATCAATTTCTTCTATAAGAATTATATGAGAGATTTTTTTCAAATGCCTTGCTAAATAAATGAAAACCACTGTATTCTACTAAATTTTCAGAGTAGCAATCTTGTCCATAAAGAAAACAAGATTAGTCTGGATGACTTAATGGTGACAAGGACATGCTGACTATTTATAATCATGAATTCTTTTTCTAGATATTCACTATCATAATTACATGAACATCAGATTTTACTAGAATTGACATCAAACACCTTGGCCTGGATTATGCTGCCTCCATTCTCTTCCCTTCTCTGAAAATCAAGACATTTTCCCTTCTCCAATCCAGCTGTGCCTCTACTATTTTTATATTTTTTTCAATATTGCACACAATACTTAATATAGAAGATAACATTAGTCTTCAATCTGCTGTAATATACTACTATCCACTAAAACCCCAAATTTCTCAATATTTTCTGGCTAGAGTCAAAGTCTCTTTAATTGATCCAAATAATAATAGCTGCTGTTATTATTACACCTAAAAGTTTACAGAGAACTTTACATTTACTGTCCCATTTTATCCTCAAAAGAACACTAAGAGGTAAGAGCTAAAAATAATAATAATAGCTAGAATTTATGAAGAACCAACTGTGTGCTGAGAGCTTTATAAATACTGCATCTTATCCTCACAACCATCCTGGGAGTAGATACTATTATTATCTTTATTTTGCAGCTGAGATAACTAAGGCAGACAGAAGTGAAGGAATTTACCAAAAGTCTGGAATTGAACTCAGGAGCTCTTGATTCAAGACTCAGTACTCTTCACCATGAGACCAACTAGGTATTAAATTTAGGATTCCTGTTACTCAGAATGACAGAATATATTGCTCCAGAAGATCATAGCTGGTGGTAAGTATTACATCGTCATCATTATTATTACTAATAGCTGACATTTATATGTACTTTACAGTTATAAGGCACTTTACATCCATAATCTTATTTAATTCTCACAGCAGCCCTATGTGAGACAATACAAGTATCATTATCCCTATCTTATTGATGTAGAAACTGAGACTTTAGAGGTTAATTTGCTTTCAGCCAATAAAGACAAGAAATCCAGTTGGATCCAGATTTTCTGTGGCTCCAGTCTAGTGCCCTTTTCAATAACCCACAATGTTTTAAAAGATAATTTTAACACTCATGATTAACAAATCAGGACAGGTCTTTTTCATGAATTTTCAAGCCTTTTTTCCAGCAGGAGGCACCAGAAACATTGCTAATGATTTTCCTAAAAGAAATGCTGCCCTCGCAGCCTTGTTTAAGTAGAGTCGACCCCAGGCATCCACCACCTGGAAAAGGAAATTATAAAAAAGTTGGTTCATTTTCCTCCAAGTGACAGGCTTCTGAAATAGAAATTATATTTATAACAGATGTTTCATCAGTTATATTAAGTTGAAATTAATGCCTCATTTTTCTTCAGATTAGTAGCAATTCAAAACCAAGTACCTGACAGAAAATCTTTTAGAATGGCAGAGTTATAACTAGGATAGGGTGACTGGAGCTTTACTTCAAGGTGTCAAAGGATCTGGATTCAAACTCCATCTCTTGTCCTTACTAATTGAAAGCTGTTTAACTTAACAGAATTTCAGTTTCTATAAAATAAAGACAATGAAACTTTTGATACTTTCTTCACAAGGCTGCTGTGAAAATTAACTAAGATTATTGATGCAAAATGCTTTGTTAACAATAAAATGTCATATGAATAAAATGCTCTTAATGATGAGGATGAGGATGAGGATGAGGATGATACAATATAGGATGCCAAATGTGAAGGGGATCCTTCATTTGCACAGAAACAATTGTGCTTAACACTTAGCAATAATGGCTAGTTAAAATAGAAATCTGTCATATATACTGCTAGTGTGAGTTTCTCCCCTTACTTGTTCTTTTCCCAACTTCCCTCTACTGAGGGTTCCTTTCTTGCTGTTTTTTCTGACCACAAAAAATCTTAATTATGGCTCTATAAAAGCATATTAGCATCTAGCCCTAAAAATACACCATTCCTTTTCTGTAGACCATCACAAATGTGTATTCTTCACATATGAAAAACATTCTTGAAATGTTGTGTTTTATAAAAAGAATCATATTGTAAATGCAACAGAAGATTGTTCCTAAATTAATCCAACTCAGTGCCTTGAACACAGTAGGCACTCAATACTTGTTCAATACATTGTTCAATTATTGAATGAAATATTTTGTCGATCTGAATTCCCAATAATCAGGATTGTTCCATATGCCAAAATACCTTTTTGTTATTCAAATATGCCTGACTCTTCATGACCGTATTGGGTTGTTTTGTTTTGTTTTTTTAGCAAAGATACTGAAGCGACTTGCTATTTCCTTCTCCAGCCCATTTTACAGATGAGAAAACTGGGGCAAAGGGCATTAAATGACTTGTCTATAGTCACACAACTAGTAAGTATCTGAAACAAGATTTGAACTCCAGTCCCAGCACATTATCTATCTACTTCATCATCTACCTGCCTTTGGGTTTTGTAGTAAAGTTCCCATTGAAGTTTTTATATTGCTGAGGCCTTTGATACTATCAGAATAAGGATTCTTGCCATTAATCAGATTACAAAGTCACCCTCTATTCTCACATTCTGATATTGTAATGCTATCACTGGAAAAAAAAATCCTCTCCTGCTGGCTAAGACTCTGATAAAGAGCTTCTCCACACTTAACTAGGCTAATCCGTACACAAAAAAAAGTCATTTAGTTCTTTATTTTATTGTAAGACTGTTTGTCCTTCATTATTAAAAAGGATCATGATATCAGGGAGATAATGCTATGACATGTAAATGAACTGGACTAGTCTTATACTGGAAGCCTCTCTAATTTGGTAAGATGTACCAGACCTTGTCTACAAGCAACCTATGAGAACCCATGTTACATCAAAATAAGGCCTTGAAGGAAGATTCTATTCAAGCAGGGGAAAATTGCCTTTTTTATTATGATTTAGTATCATCCACTGTGCCAGGTTAGGAGTGGCATTGCATAGTGGTTAGAATATTGGACTTT
Organism: Sarcophilus harrisii; assembly: GCF_902635505.1. Classification (NCBI taxonomy): domain Eukaryota; kingdom Metazoa; phylum Chordata; class Mammalia; order Dasyuromorphia; family Dasyuridae; genus Sarcophilus; species Sarcophilus harrisii. The sequence goes on along the minus strand of NC_045427.1, from coordinate 387,697,870 downwards.
TAATCAAAAAAACCTAGATTCAAATTTCATTGCCTCACAAAGTGTAGAATATCAATATGCCTCCAGGAAATCTTTAAGATTTAGCTATTAAGTCACAAATAGAAGTTACCTTTCTGAAAGGTTCCTCCCCAAAAGTGAAATCACACATCCTTCATTTTTAGTTTGCAGTTACAAATCCACACTAATAATTCATTCAATGTATTATTAATATTATTAGCTGACATTTTTCTAACAATTTACAATTTTCAAACCATTTTGATTATTCTATTCCAAGGGGTTCTAAACCTGAACTGTTTCCATGAATTTGCTTTCTCAGTTTTTCAATAACTCTATGTCAATGTACTCAGTTTTATTATAACTCTTTGTATTTTTGTATTTAAGTATTTAAGATAGTTTGTATTGGGGGCAGCTAGATGGTGCACCAGCCCTGAAGTCGGGAGGACCTGAGTTCAAATCTGGTCTCAGACACTTAATACTTCCTAGCTCTGTGACCCTGGGCAAGTCACTTAACCCCAACTGCCTTAGGAAAAAAAAAGATAATTTTTATTTTTTAATTAAAAACATTGTTCTGAGAGATGGTCTACCAACTTATTTATTATTAAAAGGGGTCCATGAATTAAGGTTTTAAGAGATGCTACACTAATGCAAGTATTATTACTACTATTTTACAAATGAGAAGGTTAAAAGATTTTCCCAAACTTATGCAGCTAATGGGAGAGAAGGAGAAAGAAATATAAATAAGCACTTATTTGCTATGCAAGGATTTTGCATATTTTGCCTCATTTGAGCTTCACAATAACCCTAGGAAGAAATGCTATTGTTATCGTTATTTTACAGCTGAGGGAACTGAGGTAGACAAAAATCAATTGACTTGCTCAGGATTACACAGTTAGTAAATATCCAAGGTCAGATTTGAAGTCAGTAATCTGAACTCTAGTCCCACTGCTCTAACCATTGTACCACCTAACAGCCAAGAAACTAAATCCAATGATCTTTCAATTATATTACTATCTGTTCTTAGAGTTTACTTCATTCAGAGCTACTTTATGAGTGTGATGCTATAAATGACTTGCTTAATAACAGCTTTTTTGCATGAATTAACAGGAGTTAAAATTATAATGGTATAATGGTATAAGTCAATGAATAACTTTTTTTATAATTAAGAGAGATTTGTAATGCAGGCACAATATGAACCAGGCAAAGTGGGCTATCTTAAGGAGAAAGGCTGAATTGTAAGAAGAGGAAATCTATTTGCTCTCCAATCTGCAAACTGTATTTTATTAAAAATGCAATTACTTACAGGAATCTTATTTGCAGAATACTCAGAGTATATTGAAGTTGGATCCTCTGTGGCAGGTGTTAAAGTCATTGCTAAACCCAGAATCATCATTGTCCTGGTTTGTCGTTTGCAGAGCCATTTTCTTCATCTCTTCAAATGGACAGAGAGCAGCTGAGAATATGACTCAAAAATCTTCATGCTGCTCTCTCTGCAGCCAGTACACTATCTGTTGTTCTGGGACTTTCCGGGGCAAAATTAAGGCCTGGAAGTTTTGGTGAGATGGTATTAAGATAAAAAAACAGAGCACTTGGTTTCAAATCAGAGAACTGAGGTTCAAGTAGAACCTTAACTAGGGTGGGGTGACTGGAACTTTGCCACAGAGGGCCAAATTTAAATTGTTCTGGCAGCCTTTGCAGTTTTTCAGCATCACAGAAATAACAGGATTTAATACCTATTTAATGAGAATTCCTAGCTAAAATAGAAAACATTCAAATGGTGACTGGACTAGGATGAACTTGATCCCCACCACTCCTGCTCCCCATTCCTCCACTTGACAGCCTTCCAGCCTTGCCTTTGTGCAACTGTTTCCAGACCTCTGCTCCCTCCTATGAAGTATCTCATGCTATTCCTCACTACTACCCCCCTCCCAGCTGAGGAGTTCTTAGAACCAATTGCTTTAGGCACAATTTGTATAGCAATTACAAACTTTATATCATTTGATGTTAGTTTGGTTACAGTTGAATGTCATATCATAATGATAGGAATCCAAAGTAGCACAGAGACAAATAAGACAATCAGTACTTGTGTCATATGGGTAAGTTTTAAGTATTTTGACAGGATGAACTCAGCCCACTGCAAAGGCCTTGAGTCATTTTCCTTCAGAAAATGTCATTCTGCCTTAAATTCACCTCAGATAGTCATGATTAGATCCCCCCAGCAGTTTGTGATCTCAATAAAGAAACTCCCCCTACCCAAGTTTCACCCAAGCCTGATGTAAATAATGACCCAGAGAACTTTTCTACTCTATCTGGGTCTGATTAAGAATCCCTACCTCCTACATCTAGTGCCAATTACCCATTATTACAATTACAATTATAAGCCCATTTTTAGAGTATATAATCTTGCCACCCAAACTCCGAATGAGAGAATGTTTCCTCCCTGGTACAACTTCCTTGTCCTTGTTGATGAGTTTTCTTGAATTCCTGAGAATGAACCTCTGTCCTTTTATATTGCCATTTAGTATGTACACATATATGTATACTTTGCTCACTTGCCCACTGCCTAACAATAAAACTCATAACTGTCTCATTTCCCTAAATACTAATTTTATAGAAATTCTTGAACCCAAGTTTTTGCTTTAACCAGACTGAGCCTTACAGGCTAAAAAACAATTTGTAATACTTGTCCATAGATAAAAAAAAAATACTTAATTACATTTCTAGATTTCAGTCCCATATCTGTCACATATCACAATCTCTGAGATTCAATTTCATCATTTGGAAAGTAGAATCCTTTTTAAATTCTGCAATTTTCTAAATCCTTTCTCTTAATTCTCAGTTCAATATTCTTTCCACTATTGCTTTGCATCATCACTTGAAAAACAGAAAATGCTGTATTGATCAACCAATAAATATTTTTAAGCACCTGCTTTGTGCTAAGCACTGAGCTAGGCACTATGGCTACAAGTAACTATAATCAATCATTCTAATGGGGAAGACAACAAGTATATATAAATGGAATAAAGGTTGCCCTTTCAACAGAATATAGGTCACACAGGACCTAACACCTATTGTCATGTTCAAAGTAATTTTATTTCTTAGTGGCTCAAGGTCTTCTTGGACAGCTCATCAGGGCTTGGAGGTGAGCTGACACTCTTGAAGACTGTGCCAGTGGAGCATATGTTCTTTGGGATCCTAATGAGCTAGAAAGTCTTCAAGTACCAGCCTAGTAATAGACTGTATGTCTATGGTCTGAGGACTGGCCTAGATAAATTTACAGAGGCTGGCCACAGGGCAATAAATTTTACAGCCCACAAGAGCTCACTAAAACAGTCTATTAAGTCATAGAAGGATCACAATCTGTGTTAGTAGAGGCTTTTCCATACCAAAAAAACCAGGATGCTAGAAGTACTAAAGTATAGTAAATAAATAAATAAAACTTTGGATTTTGAAACAGAGAATTTTCGTTTAAGCAGACCTTAATTGGGGTGGGGTGACTGGGACTTTTCCATAGGATACCAAATTTAAAAGATTCTTTACAACTTTTGTCCTCCAGCAGCATAGAAATACCAGAATTTTGCACATAATTAGAAATAGTAATTGTTATAATAATGAAAACAAATATAAGTATTTTTTTAGTTAAGAATAGTTATTACAATTATTAGAAGCACACAAAATAGATATAAATATAGATTCATTTCCTTAAAAGAAATCTTACTCCATAAATGGTCTATATTCAGTGAAGCCAGTTTTTAAACCATTTCAGTAAATTGAATTAGATCATGTCCATAAGTTGGAAATAAACAGAATGACTTGAGTATAGTGGAAAGGGCATGGATTCATTATTAAGGACATTCATTTGAATTCCAGTTCATTTGTTTCCCCGGGTAACCTTAAACAAACAATTTAACCTCTCTGGGACTCAGCTTCTTCATCAATATAATAATAAGGGGGTAGGGTGGGGAAAAGGTAGCACTTTTCAGCAATAAGATTATAAAATCATAATATATCATCAAAGTAAGTTGCTAAAGTAAGTCATAATAGTAAATTTGCAGTTTATTGTCTCCCAAAATATCTACCCAAACAAGGGCTAAGTACTAAAAAACTTTCACTACCTATAGTGATTCAACTGTTTATAATGGGGGGGGAGGGGAGGAAGGAAGAAAGGGAACAAATGGGAGCAGAAATAAAATACAGAAAAGGAAAAAACAAAGGTAAGAAGAGAGAAAGGAAGAAAAAGAGGAGCAGAGGAAAGAGGAGAACCTAAACCTTCTCTCTAATTGGTGGCTCTTTTCCCTTTTTTTCTCATTTGTTTACATACAGTATATATTTTTTGATACCTTGAAAAGTGTGTCACTGGTCTTGGAGTCACTGATAAGGCTTTCAAGCAGCTGTGCAGGCACTCAATAGAAAGGGAAGCCTGTCAGATCTGAAGCCAGCAGTTCTTGCAAGAGTCCCTTGGGACAAATTCCTTTGTATTTGGGATTGATGCCTGTAGGTGATTCTTTGAATGCCAAGAAGGTCTTGGACCAGAAACTTTATAATGAGACATGTCTCCAGGGCTCCTGGTGGGTTATAGAAGCTCATCTTATTAAAAATTATGCTCCACTAAATTCTTCCTCTGATTTGTCATTGTGACATAAAGGGGACCCTAGACTCTTGAAGGCTTTGCCAAATCAAACACTGTCCCTGGTAGGTCCTACCAAACTACAAAGATTTCAAGTGTAGATCTGGAGACAGGCTGCAGGTTCATTCTCCAAGAACCAGTCTGGTCATTAAGTTCAGAGAATTTCATAACCCCAAAGATTGGCATCTGAGTGATGAATGTTGGTAACACAAAGTCACAAACCCCTCTGCCACAGAGCAGAAAAGTTGAAATCTGCATTGGTGCCAGAAGCATCCACAGAAATGAAATCACAGACCTTTTGAAAAATTGACAATTTTAAGAATATGATGTGAACAAATGGTTTTGCAGCAGTCATTACATTATAGAAAATACTTGCTCTATCAGAAAGTTCTTGGTCAGCAATAGATGACAATAGAGGTCTAGTCACATAAGAGTCTAGATAGTCTTCATAAACCCAGTGATCCCAGATAACATGGAGAGCTTAGATTTCTCCCATGGAGTCTCAGGGTGAGCACACCTTTCTAAAGCCCTAGTTTAACTAGAAGGATCTTATTCCCTCATACAGACTTATCCCTCCAGCTAAGATTGTTCAGTGCCATCCTCCATGAGCACTATAGTCATCTCTCCTTGCTCACTCAACAGAGTATGTTCTTTTCTATCCCTTCCACTTAATTCAAATTCTACCTATTTTTCAAGACCCAGTTGAAAGTTTCTCCAGGAAGCCTTCCTTCTTTTCTCCCTTCTCCAAATCAAACTTATACAGTTGTAACAGTAGCAAGCAGCAGCAATAGTATCAACAGCAGTAGTAGCAGAAGTAGCAAGAGCAACTAGCCCATATAAGCACTTTAAAGGTCTATAATAATGAAATATAATTAATAAGGTCTGATAGTGAAATATTATTTTATTTTAACCTCACAGCAACTCTGTAAGGTAGTTACTATTATTATTCCCATTTTACAGTTGAGGGAAACTGAAGTTGAAAAAAATTAAGGCAGTTGCCTAGAGTCATAAAACTTGCAAGTGTCAGAGGTTGAATTTGAACTCAAGTCCTCTTGACTATAGTTCCAACCTTCCATTCAGTAAACCACCTAACCTATAACATTTATTGTCTAAGAAGCCCTTGCTTCTGTTTTTTGGTGCAAGGGGATCAGTTTTTTGAAACCAGGGTAAATCATTTATGCAGTTATATTTGTAGTACCTAAAATGCCTTCACCTTCAGGAAAATGTAGTTTCTTTAGGGCCTCAGTTTCTTCTCCTCTGAAATAAGTTGGATTACATGATTTCTAAAGGTCTCATCTGGCTCAAATCCCCTATATTCTATATTTTAACATTGCATTCTATTTTCTAAGAATCTATGTTCTATTTTTCTGCTACTCTACTTTCCCTGTTGTAACACTTTATGTTTTACATAGCACTTCCAATGTTACTATTCATTGATCTTCTGCTGGTTTTTTAAATGGGGTTTGCTTTCCAGCCAATCTGAATCTATTTTCCCATCATCATGAAAGGAAAATATACCATGATTTCTCCTGGCCTGTTTGATACATTCCTTAATGGAGTCTAAAATTCAAGCAAACAACCAGGGTTTGATATAACCTAAAAGATGAGAATGAGTTACTAATATTTGCAATAGTTACCTACTGTCTCTAGCACCACCTGCTGGCTACTTACTTTCTCTAGCCCTGACATAGAAGAAAGAAAAAACAGTCTAAGACCGAGGATACTCAGATCTTTGTGTAATTTCTACCTACTTGTCAGGGTTGTAGTGAGGATCAAATTAAATAATATGTGTAAAGCACTTAAAAAAACCTTAAAGCACTTTCATTATGGTAATTATATATTTATATATCTATATACATATATACATAGAAACATCTATCTATAAATATATACATGTAGATAGTATATTTACTATTTTTAGGACATAAAACAGATAGAGATATACATAAATAGTAGTTATCTAGAGATATAAATAGACATATAGATAGATATCCAATTTTACACAAGCCACAAACCTGTTATCAAGTTATGGGTTCTTTTCCAGGGGAATCTTTCATTTTTGATACACTGACATTTTTTCTGGACACAAACTATTTTTGATAGAAGATCCAATTCTAACTCTATCTCTGCCTCCTGTCTGTCCATATGGCCCGAAAAAGTTGCCTAACTTCTCTAGGGTTCAATTTCATTACCTTATAATGGAGTAGAATTGGTCTACAATCTTTCAACCCTTTTCCAGTGCTAAAATTCATAGATTCTTATGCTAGACCTTTCAAGAAACCTAGTCCAGTCTTGGCTTAAGTCAGGTGAATCCCTAAGTACCTGAGGCATATGGCTGCCTGCTTAATCAACCTAGGTAATGAAGAAATTCTTCTTCATGTCTAATTAAATTCTCCCTGGCTCCAATAGAAAGCCATTTCTTCTTGCAAGATTCTCTGTGGTAAATGGAGATTACCCAGGTTTTCTGGTTGTTTAACCCTGCAGGAAATTCCAAGCTTCTAATTCAAGCCAAAGGCAGCCCAGCCCCTCTCATTTCTTCTCTATGACCTCCGTCCAGTGTAATTCTGAAGGTTTGTTGTAGTGCAACTTGCCTATGGGGTAGAATGTCAGAACTTCACCCAGTGGCTTCTTGGGCAATCTCTACTTAGAAGCCTACAATCCACAGGCTGGTGAAAACTTTGAGACAAGCTGCTTATATGTGGCCTGGCTGTGAGCATGCAGCATGTAATAGGTTGGAAGCCATTTGGGAAGCATGAGGAGGGACCACCCAGGGAGGAGTGTGAAAGGAATGTTCAAGAACAAAGACAGCTCTTCTCTTTTCCTCACATCTCAATGTGAAAAAATAAAGGCGTCTTGTGAAGTCACAGTATGCCTTCACAGCAGGGTGGAAAGAGAAGTGTAAATTGAAGCATGAAGCTGTTGGAGAGGCTGACATATTTCATGCTTAAAAAAGTGAACTATGTGAAGGCACCACCTTTCCATTTGCAAAAAGTCAGGTAGTTTGGGATACCTCCTTTATTTTTCTTTCTCTTTCCCTTCTTTGCAAAGCCCCATCCCTGAGCTACTCCAAGAGGACCAATCTGAGGTACTCCCCAGCATTCATATTTCCTGGAAGTCAGGATTTTAAAGTCATCACTGAGCTAAATTTATATATTCATAACCAAGTACCAAACAAAAGAGCTATAAATCCCCCCCAGAAAGAAAAAAATAGTGAAATTTTTTATTTATTAAAATGAAAAGAGCCTTATTTATTCATATGATTTTTTTCTTTCCTCCAAAAATAGAGTTTACCTTTAAAATGAGATCTCTTTGAAAGGAAAAAAATATGTATAGATATGAACTGAAGGAGGACATTGGTTTGGACAATACTCAAGCCTGATACAAGGTAGATTGGGGAAAAGGGAAAGAATAGGAGGAGAAAGTGGACTGTATTTTTTAAATGAAATAATCAAATCTAAAAGTAGAAGGAGATGGGGTAGGAGAGATAGCTTACACCTTCCAGGCTGTCTCTGGAATAAGCCACATGGTAAACTCTCTTTTGACCCTGCTGACTAATAGAATATATACCAAGAGGAGAATAATTGGGCATTGGGAATTAGAGAATGGGTATAATCAGGACTAGCTATTGATTCAAGAATAGCAATATTTAAGTTATTATCAAACCAAAATTATAGTTCACTTAGCAATTATTTTTTTCAGTAAGACATGCATTTGTAAAAACCAGGTAACAAACTTGAAGATATCCAGAGAAGGCAAGCTCACAAATAAAAAGTGTAGGAAAACATCACATGGAAAAAGGAAGAAACTAAGTTAGCTTAGCCTAGAAAAGACAAGACTTAGTAGAGACATGATAGCTATCTTCAAAGGACTGAAGATCCATTGGGGAAGAGGAATCACATTCATTCTTAGATATTCTAAAAAGCAGAACTAGGTCCATTGGGTCTCAAGGAAGCAGATTTCAATTTAACATTTTTATTTCCTTGACTCTATAAACATTTACTAAATATTTAGTATATTTAGTCTGAGAAGCAGAATAACATAATGGACAGTTAACCTTGAGATCAAGGAAACCTGAGTAAGCCTATATATGACACAATTTCTCACTTGTCTTAGAAAAATTTCTATGATTTTTAAAATTTTCTTTCAAAATATACATATGTAAATATATGTGTGTATCATATATAATTACATATTAAAACAATTTTTACATTTTTTTAGTTTTGAGTTCCAAATTCTATCCCTCCTTCCAAATACATGTATATATATGTATATTTATATACATATATATAACACACATATACATAAATATGTACACGTGTAGGCACTGGACAAACTAAGATAAAAATAATGCAGTTCTACCTCTCAGAAAAGTTAGAATCTAATGAATATCATACATTTTTATAGTACTTTAAGGTTAACAATTTGTATTTCTCACAATAGAAAGAATGCAAATTTTGTTTTTCCCATTTGAAAAACAGTCACAATTGTAATAGCTGAGATCCAGATTGACTGAAGTCTTCTGACCCAAAGCCCATAGCTTTCTGCACCACACCAATGTCTTTGATAAAATTCTGAAGGGCAAACTTTTTTGAAGTTTGAGAATTTTTGTATTCTCTACAGCACCTAGTTAAGTGCCCTATATACAACAGGAGCTCCCTAAGTATTTGTTGATTTGATCCTACCTAGTTTAAACCTGGGTGTGGAGGCAACATCTGCTTTTCAGTGAAGGATTTGCCATCTACCACAGAGAAGACGGAATGCAGAGAGAAGTCAAGCTAAGCACAAGGTCACATTCAAGAACACCAATGGCTCAATTTCTCCAAGGTTAGCACGCGTTCTTCCTTCCTTGTTCTGAACAGCAAATCAGGAAGCAGCTTAATTCTTTGTCTGCACAGTACACCTCACTGACATCTTGGCTAGAATCGATTGTAGTCATTCACAATGAATAGTGGACCTTTTCCAGAGCAAAAAATTGTGCATTCTTCCCTCTATAAGAGAACCATTAGCTTATTCTAAGTTCCTGCATTATAATCACTTATTTAAGAAAAAACTAAAATCAACTTATGACTTTAAAAATATACTATATTGATCTAAATATAGTCATTTTTTCTCAAATCTGTTTTGCATAAAATAAATAATCAGTATCACCAACAAATTCTTACATTTTTTTTTTAATTTCATTGTGAGTTTGTATTCACACCAATGTACTCATTTGTGGCCATAATCACTCTCCCTAAACTAAGATGTCAACATCCCAATGTGTAAAGAGGATAGTGTAACCCTAAAATGGAAAATGTTACTGCCCTCTTTAATCTTTACATGGCTAGATGTTGAACTACATTTACATATATTTTTCTAAAAATATGGGTATGTGATGTATTTGTAACCAAATCAACTATATATGAACTAATTTTTTCATTGTGTTAAATTTTATTTAAATATGCTTTTATAAAAATGATGGTTTATCCTCCTTTTGCTTCTTTGTAGCAAAGATGTAGGACTGTTATGTATGTGTGTAATAATGTAGGACTATGTATGTGGAATATTACACACAACACTAGATTTTTTCCGTATGTCAATTAGTTTTGCTAAACTGTTTTTCTCCTTTTTTTTTTCATTCTTTGTTATAAGGGACATAAGAGAGAACAGAAAGATACATTGGATTATGTTGGTTGATATAAAACTTTCTTTGATTTTAAAGAGAAATTTTAAATCAAAGCTTTTTAAATTACTTTGTATAGGCTGCGTTTTTTGGTAAATTAGTCATTTCACATTTGCATAACACTTTCATGTTTATGATTTTATTTTATCTTTACATTATTCCCCTATGAGGCAGAGTAGGCAGATATTACCCTTATTTTATAAATGAAGAAACTGAGACTCAGAGAGCTTGGGAGCCTGGGACAAAGTTAAGAGTATACAACAAGCAGATAATGGAGCTAGGACTAGATTCTGGTTTTTCTAAAATTCCATTATATTATATAATTTTTTTAACATTAAACTGCTTTAACAGAATTCTGTCTTTTAGAAAGAACATAGGTATATATAATCTCATCTTTTTCTAAATTGCTAGAGAATCAATCAATAACCATCTAGAAGGAAAAATCAGAATGACTTTAAAGCCAATTGACTCAGAAAACACCAATTTAAAAAAGGCCATCATGAAAAGACATGCTACAGATATATAGATAACTAACATGGTTGTGAATTTCATTTCTTTTCTAGTTTTTCTTATGTACTATAAGGGACAGAGACAGAGGGAGGGAGGGAGGGAGGGAGAGAGGGAGAGAGAGAGAGAGAGAGAGAGAGTCAGAAAGAGACAAAGAAACAGAGAAACAGAGAGACAGAGAATCAGGCAGAGAGAAAAGAGAGAGGGGAGAGAGAGAGAAAGGGAGAGAGGAAGAGAAGGAGGAATAGACAGAGGAAGGAAGGGCTAAAAGCTAGGGAATTGAAAGTAGAAAACACATTGTTTCTTTGGATCAGTATATCAGAAAGCAAAAGCTTTCTCCTACTAAATAAAGATCATGAAAGGCTAGAGAAGAGTTAATAAGTATTTTTACAATAAAATTCAGGCTTTTGCCTTAAACTTTGGAGACAGAATCAAAGCCATGTATAAATTTTAAGAAGGGTTGCTTGACTCCAAGATAATTCTAGAGCAAGTAAGTGAAAACCAAAGACATCACTAAGTAAAAAGTTAATGAAAAAATATCTAAATATGCAGAGAAGTGAGGTGATAAAATAAACTGAATTTGGGGTCTGGAGTCAGGAAGACCTGAGTTCAAATTCAGCCTTGGAGACTAGCTGAGTGACCCTGAACAAGTCACTTAACCCTGTCTGCCTTAGTTTTTTCATCTGTAAAATAAGATGGAGAAAGAAATAGCAAACCACTCCAGTATCTTTGCTGAAAAAACCCTGACAGTGTTAGACATGACTGAAATGACTGAACAATAGCAAAAATCTAAATGTAAGATGTTAATAGTTAATTATATCTTCCTTAAAACTATATGTAACTTGAGTCCCAAAGTCCATTGGTTTGAGACTTTGTCCTTAGTGGTAGAGATCAATGCCAGCCCCAGAGGGCCTAAATGACAGGTTTGTCCAGCTTCAAGAGAAAAGATAGACAATGCTAACTTCACTTCAGGCTGTTGAAGGAAGAATAAAACAATGGGAAGCATCCAATATTAGAGGATATTGCAGTCTCCTTCATATCCCTATTCTCAGCTTGTTAAACTAGAAACTTTGGAGAATTTCCCCTTAGGTGAGATCTGTAACTCTCTCGTGGTTAAGCCAAATCACCTTACTCTCAATAGGAATGTTAATTCACTCTGTATTGTCTGGTATATATTTTCCTATATATACTCTCTGATTCCTTTTATCTGTCTATTTGGGTAAATGGGTTTCTTTGCTTCTTGGTAAGTAGGGTCATTTCAGAATTACATTTGGTGGGAAGGAAGTCAAGATTTAGATATAAAACCTTCAGTTCCTCTTTTCCCCATTAATGAAGAATGACCAGAAGTTCAGCCCTAAACTGAAAATCACATCCCCTATACTAACTATTTAAGGGAGCAGCTAGATATAATTCTAGCCCCAAACCCCTTTCTCTGAGGAAAGCACAGTAGCCAACTTTTTGGCCCCAAATTCCTACTTCCTTTCCTATAAGAAACTCAAGTCTCTCTTGAAAAAGTGGAGGTGAGAGGGAAAGACACATTGAAAAGACACATCAAAAGGTTTTCCTTCAAGCTATAACAATACCTTCATGCTACTTGTCAGACATCCTTGTTACATATACATTGGCTACCATGCTTTGAGGTTTAGCCCAGTTCTTTTTTAAACAAAAAAAAAAAAAAATAACAATGTGAAAGTGCATTATTCTATATTTCTTCTGCAGCCCTTCCCTCAAGTTTCATGGGAATAATGAGATAGTTTCTTGGGTGGAAGGAGTTAGTGATAAGTGAAGTATAGGAAGAAGTGAACATGAGACCCTGAATCTACATGAAGTTTGAGGACTCGATTATTGTTATTGAGTCATTCAGTCATATCCGATTCTTTGTGATCCCACAGGATGCCAACCCTTTCTAGCCTTCACTATTTCCTAAAATCTGTCCAAGTTCATGTTCATTGCTTCCATGATGCTATCTCTCCATCTCATTCTCTGGCATTCCTCTTCTCCTTTTAAATTCAATCTTTCCCAACATCAAGTTCTTTTCCATTGAGTCCTGTCTTCTCACTATATGATTAAAGTATTTAAACTATAACTTCAGTATTTGTCCTTCCAATGAATAATCTGAATAAATTTCTTTAAATATTGCCTGATTTGATCTTGCCATCTCAAAGGACTCTGAAAAATCTTCTTCAGCAGCACAATTCAAAAGCATAGATTCTATGATTCTCAGATTTCCTTATAGTCTAATTCTCACAGTCATAAATTATTACTGGGGGAAAAAACATAGTTTTGACTCTACAGACTTTTGTCAGAAAGATGACACCTTTATTTTTTAGTATGCTGTCCAGATTTGCCAAGGCTTTCCTTCCAAGGAGCAAGCATCTTTTAATTTCATGGCAACAGTCACCATCTGTAGTGATCTTTGAGCCTAAGAATATAAAATCTGACACTTCTTCCATTTCTTCTCCCTCTATGTGTTAGGAAGTGATGCAACCAGTTGCTATGATCTTAAGGTTTGTTTTGAGGTTTTTTTTTTTAACGTTAAGTGTCAATCCAGCTTTTTTTACACTCTTCTCTTTCATCCTCATGAAGAAGTTTATTAATTCTTCTTCACTTTCTATCATCAGAGTAGTTTTGTCTGCATATCTGAGATTATTGATATTTCTCCTGGCAACCTTAATTCCAACTTCCAATTCATCAAATGTGACATTTTGCATGATGTACTTTGAATACACCTTAAATAAATAATGTGACAATATACTGCCTTGTCATATTCGCTTCCCAATTTTGAACCAGTTGGTTGTTCCATATCCAGTTCTTACTGTTGCTTCTTGGCCCCCCATACAGGTTCCTCAGGAGACAAGTAAGCTGATCTGGCATTCTTATCTCTTTGAGGTATTGTCACATTTTGTTGTGAGTTTCATAGTCAAAGGCTTTAATGTAGGCAATGAAGCAGAAGTAGATTTTTTTTCTGGAATTCCTTTGCTCTTTCCACAATCCAACAAATGTTAACAATTTGATCTTCAGTTCCAACCCTGAAGAAAAGACAAAGAGAGACAACAGAGACAATTCAAGTGAGACTAGACATCCATTAAGTGCAGACAAGGCGCCAGCATCTAAAGAGCAGCACCAATAGTAAGAACAAGCAATAACAAAAGCCAAACCATTGAGAGTATCTTCTCTTCTCCCCTTTTCCAGATCCCTTCATTTACAGAGATGGAAGTCTCCCTCAACTCCATCCCCCAAGAGCTTTCTAATCCAATTTGCAATAATGCCTTTTTGTTGTGAAGCTTGACTCCAAAATCTAAAGCATCCCTTCCCCATAGTTTTGTTGATTATGACTGTAAATGCTGTGAAGGGGAAGAAGAAAGAGGAGGTTGGTGGAAAGCAGTTCTAAGGATTCTGTATATTTCAAAGAATATAGATATACACATGGAAATGTGTTTTCTGTGACTGTACAAATATATCAAATTGCTTGCTTTTTCATGGCAGAGGGAGGGGGAAGGGAGATAAAGGGAAAGACAAGAAGAGCATTAGGAATTCCATTTTTTAAATGAATGTTAAAATTTAGTTTTACATGTATGGGAGAATAAAATATGAAATCAAAGATTATATAAAAACTAAAACCCCATTCTTAGTTTGGTGGTCAAGGATACCTGGGAGCACATTTCATGAGTCATTTACTCTATATGTTTCCTAGCTAAACTCCTAAGAGCAGAGAGGTCTGCCATCCTCTCTGGTTCTTCAGACCTGTAAGTATCTTTCATTTAACCAGTGTGGATCCCTGGGAGAGACAGAACCTAGGAGGCTCTGAGGCTGAGGGACAAAGAGAGGTAAAGACACATAGAGAATACAGAGACAGAGAAAGAAAGGAGAGACAGAGAAACAGAGACAGAGATGGAGAGACAGAGACAAGCAGAGAGAGAGAAAAAGACAGAGACAAAGAAAGAGACAGACTCAGAGAAGAGGCAGCTAAATGATATAAGTGCTAGAATGCTGGTCTCAAGACACTCAAGACACTTACTGACTATGTGACTCTGGATAAGTCTCTCAGCCAGAGCTTAGTTAGATTCAACAGCAAAATGAGGATTCTGGACCCAGGGGTCCTCAAACTACTGCCCGCAGGCCAGATGCAGCAGCTGAGGACATTTATCCCTCTCATCCAGGGCTATGAAGTTTTTTTATTTAAAGGCCCACAAAACAAAGTTTTTTGTTTTTACTATAGTCCGGCCTCCAACAGTCTGAGGGACAGTGAACTGGCCCCCTATTTAAAAAGTTTGAGGAACCCTGTATAGCATCTACCTCTCAGGGTTACTGTGACATCAAATGAGATATTTGTAAAGTGCTTAATAGTGTCTGGCATATAATAAATACTAGCACATATATGCATGTACAATATACATATGCATATATGTATATTATATATGTGTGTGTGTGTGTGTGTGTGTACATGTGTATATTAGCTACTATTATTATTATAAAGTGAGACTCATTTTACTCCCTGGTCATTTTCTCAGCAACTCCCTAGTCATGAAGATTACAGACTCCTATAGTCCTCTCCCCTCTCTGTTCATCCCCCAAATTCTAGTCTGGAATGATATTCAAATCATTATTGCCATTGTTATCAGGGAAAACAATATGACAGTCTACTTCTCTTGGTCCCACTCACCATCTGCAAAACTTTCCAAACCAAAATATCACTCCTCAACTACATCCCTCTATACATCTTGTTTCTCCTTATTAGAAAGTATAATGCTTCCTAATAGACAGGAACTGTCTTCACTTACATATTTGTATCCCCAGAACCCAGAGTTTGACACATAGTAAATATTTAATAACTGCATCTTAATTTATTAATTCATTAATAAACTCAATAATGACATGTAGGAAACTTGGAAATTGAAAATTACAGTGGCCTAGGATATTACTTCATTAGATAGACATAGCTATATTTCATCAATATTGTTTAGAAATATGAGTTAATGAGTTATTTATCTATATTATAAACAATGGTGTTAATTCTTTCTTAATCAATAACCCATTCCTAAAGCACTTTCCATATAACAGTCCTAAGGAGAAGATTACACAGAGGTGAATATCTCCTTTTATAGGTGGGAAAAACAAGACTGAAAAAAGAACTACTTTGTCCAAAGTCATGGAGCCTCTAGGCTTTTTCAAAGTCATACAGCTATTCAGCAGCAGAGTGAGACCAAAATCCAGACCATCTAACTCTAAGTTTAATCTTATTTCTGTTATACCACACTGCTCTTTGGGGGACAAAAAGCCTACTGCTTATTAGGCAGTTTGTACCAATTTACTTGTGTCTTATGAGTCTGCAGTTTTTATGCATGAATGGAGAATAGAGATAGAGGTATAGCTGAAACATGGGGATGCTAAGAGGCTAATAGAGAAGCAATCACATTGCTCAGAAAGAAAATCTCTAGAGACATGAAACAAGGAAGAGCTAGGGCAATTACTCCCCTTCACCTAATGCCTGACAGTTGAGCTTATGGCAGATGCTCAATGCTCCAACCCGGGCACTCATTCTGACAGCACTGACTACGTGCCAGACCTGGTACAGGCATTTAAGGAGATACCTAGTTGAACGCAGTCCCTGTCCTCAGGTGACTTATATATAAGTTAAAAGGGAAGATAAGACATTAGGGAATAGCTGAGTTAGTTGCAGGATAGTTGAACAAGCATGGTTTTGGAATCAGAAAGCCATGTTTTAGTCTAGTTCTAACATTTATTTTAGTTATGTGACCTTTTACAAATCCCTTAACCTCTTATGAGTATCTGGGATGATAATACTGGCAATTATATACCACATAGGAATTGTGGTATATACCAAATGAAACTATGAATGCCAAAATTTGTAAACCATAGAGGACTGTAATATTAGCTATCTATTGACTAGCTATCTAATAACAGCAACAATAATATCATTACTATTGAATCACTGTAATTTATCAAATACTCATAGAAGTCAAAAGTGTTCATTCATACACATAGTATCAGAGATAGAACTAAAACAGACTTCAGAGGCCTTCTAGCCCAATTTATTCATTTTACAAATGAAAAAGTCAAATTGTCCAAATTGTCCATGGTCACACAAGTAGCACAGTGGCAAAGCCTGGATTCAATTCAAGTCTTCTGATTCCTGACTCAGTACTCTAATCCAACACCATTCATATACCTACTGATTAAGAATATTGAAATATTTTCTCTTGGTTAATATCTTTTGATTTCCAAAGAAATTGGAAATAACTTGCTATCTCTGCCTTTACTCCTCATTGTCCAATTTCCAGACAGACTCCATTATTATTTTCCTCATATAGTCTCATTGAAAAATACCTAAACCTTTATGTCAGAGATGAAACTCTACATTAGCTTTGTGCCAGGAAATAAACAATCCCAAGAATCAAAGGGTAAACCAAAGCATCTTCTCTACTGAGGTTTGGGAAATGAATTCCAAATAGGGTAAAACTTAAAACCAAAATGTTTGCCTTTCAGAGACAACCTGCTCCATGGCTGAAAGCTTCACCAACCTCTGGGGACCACTTAAAGAATGACAGGACTGTGTCTCTTACTGAGAACTGTTGTTTCACCTTTCTTAGGAAGTGGAGAGGTTATAGCCAGAAGAGAAATGAGTTCCAAAAAAAACCACCAAACAAATAAACTTCTGCCTTCATCATGGATATTACTCTGAGTTGATCTCTTTCTGTCTCTCAGTGAAGCTCCCCAGGAATTAGGTAAGAGTTGAAGAAGGGCTTGTTCAACCAGGCAGATTAGCTCATGCCACATGTCTAGGGGCTTTTAAAAAGGAAGAAAGAAAAGTCGGGCTTTTTAACTTGGCCTCTCCTTGTGGTTGGGTTTTCATGGGAATTCGTGTTTGACAGCAGGTAGATATGAGTGTACTCTGGGCACAGGCATGTGAAGGGTAGCTGGAGAATGTGAGAAAACCCAGGAGAAGGGCTCAGCAATACAAAGCATTGAAAGGAGAGGCTAGAGAAAGAGAAGCAATTTTTTTAAAAAGCCAGTGTTTTGGGATGTCCTGAATCTGCAAGTCTGGGTACCTAGTAAATGTAAACAGAAACAACTCTCAGCAAAACTGCCAACAAAAGCAGTCCATCATAGCACTTTGCAGTGTTCAAACTGCTTTTTTCATAATAGTCCTATGAGGCAGATTGAGCAAATAGATCAATCTAGTCAGTTTGTGTCAAAGGTGGAGTCAGACAGGTTATGCTGATGAGAAAGATAGATTGGGGAGGAGGGAAAGGAGGGAAGGGAGAGGGAGAGGAAGAGAGAGAGAGAGAGAGAGGGAGAGGGAGAGACAGAGAGAGACAGAAACAGAGACAGACAGAAAGAGACAAAGACAGAGAAGGGGGAGAGAGAGAGAGACAGAGACAAAGAGAGACAGAGAGAGACAGAAACAGAGAAACAGACAGAGAGAGAGAGAGAGAGAAGAGAGAGGAGAGAGAGACAGACAGACAGAGACAGAGAGACAGAGAGGCAGATACAGACCGACAGAGACAGAGAGAATGGAGAGAGAGAGACAGAGACAGAGACAAAGACAGAGAGAGACACAAAGACAGAGACAGAAAGAGAGAGAAAGAGACAGAGACAGAGAGACAGAGAGAGACAGAGAGACAAAGACAGAGAGACAGAGACAGAGAGACAGAGAGAGATATGAAACAAGGAAGAGCTAGGGCAATTACTCCCCTTCACCTAATGCCTGACAGACAGAGAGAGAGGAGAGGAGAGAGACAGACAGAGAGAGAGGAGAGGAGAGAGACAGACAGACAGACAGAGACAGGGAGAAACGGAGACAAACAGATACAGAGAGAGACAGACAGAGAGAGAAACAGAGAGAAGGGAGAGAGACAGAGACAGAGAGAGAGAGAGAGACAGAGAGACAGAGAGACAGAGACAGAGAGACAGAAACAGAGACAGAGACAGAGAGAAGAGAGAGAGGAGACAGACAGAGACAGAGAGAGACAGACAGACAGACAGAGATAGAGAGATAGACAGAAAGAAAGAGACAGAGAGAGACAGAGAGAAAGAGAGAGCAAGAGAGACAGACAGAGACAGAGACAGAGAGACATGAAACAAGGAAGAGCTAGCGCAATTACTCCCCTTCACCTAATGCCTGACAGACAGAGAGAGAGAGGAGAGAGGAGAAAGAAGGACAGGCAGAAAGAGACAGAGAGAGAAACAGAGTGAAGGGATAGAGAGAGAGACAGACAGAGACAGACAGAAAGACAGAAAAAGAAAGAGACAGACAGAAACAGAGAGACAGACAGAGACAGAGACAGAGAGACAGACAGAAAGAGATATAAAGAAAGAGAGAGAGAGAGAGAGAAGAGAGAGGGATATACAGACAGAGGGAGAAACAGAGACAGACAGAGATACAGAAAGAGACAGAGACAGAAAGACAGAGAGAAAGGGGAAAGAGAGAGAGAGCCAAAGAGACAGAGAGACAGAGAAAATAAGAAGAATTAGTAATAGAAGAAGAAAAAGGAAAAGAAAAAGGAAGAAGAGGAAGAGGAGGAGGAGGAGGAGGAGGAAGAGGAGAAGGAGAAGAAGGAAGGGAGGGAGGGAGGATGAGAGAGAAGGAAGGGGAGAGACAGACAGACATACAGACTGAACTTATGATTTCATCAGTATGGAGAACTTCCATATGAGGGGTCTCCCTTTACAAATAAAGATCACATAAATCAGGACTTGTAAACTTTTTCCACTTGTGACATATGACCCCAAGTACATCAAAATATAAAATAGATATATAAATCAAAAATTTACTGATAATAAATCACAATTTCATTAGTCACATATTCAGTTACAAGATTTCATATGAAGTCACCATATAAATTCCAGAGAACTGTTATGAAGATCAAATGAGGTAATATTTATAAAGCACTAAGCACACTGTCTCCCTTCCTCAGCAAAGTTTCTACCCATGGTCTTCTTTTTCACTTGTAAAATCATAGTATTATAGATTCAGAGCTTGAAAGAAAACCTATTATATTCAAACCACTCATTTTACAGATAAGCAAACTGAGGCCCAGAGAGCTTAAGTAACTTATTCAAGGTCACGTAGAAGCAGAGGTAGAAGTCAAATCCAGATCTTCTAACTCCAAATCCAACTCTCTTTCTACCCTACTAAGGGATTATCTCCCATCAGTACCAAAGCACAAACTGCAACCAGTTGTCTTAAGAAGAAATGTACTACTTTACTATAACCAAAAGAATGTGGAAGGGTACAAGTTTGACAAAGAGTTAAGAAAAAGTTAGGAAGACATTTCTAAATATAGATTTCTAGATGTCCATTTATTTTCTTCCCGGATCATAATTAGCTCCATCTCTTCCTGACAATCCAAAAAGTTTTTCTTTTTCAATGAATTGGTTTTAGCCACCCTTTCAATGCCAAGGCTCAATCCCCAGTTACAGAATCTTATGTAACTTCTCAACAGCTCCTATCTATCACCTCTTTTCTCTCCCTCTAGCCCACAAGGTACTAAGAAACTTGGACTTTACTAAGGAAAGGATCTAAGAACCAAAGGCCTATAACCCTGCGCTATCACTCCTGATGCTCCATAAAAATTCTTGACTCATTTATATAAGAGTAGTGCCTTGTTAAAAAATTAATAATAATAATTAGCATGAAGAAGCCCTTGCTCCATAATGAAACAGATGTTTTTGTTTGTTTGGTTTGGTTTGTTTTCTTAGTAATATAAATTCTCCCTGTCCTCGTTCCATGTTTGTCCACTGATAGATACCATTCCAAGAATGACTGATTGACTTCATATACCTGAGCTGTATCCTTATACTTGACTTTTTAGAGAGACAGAAACAAAGAGAGCAGGCAAACTGGAAAAAAGGAGATTTAGAGGAGATGGGCTATTAAAAAATTTTCTGTGGAGGTAGTCTATATACATCTATGAAGCTTTTTCAAGGAACTGCATGGCTTCAGAGGAGGCAGAAAACAGAAACAATGATCAAGTGACCAACAGTTACTTCCCTAACCTAGGAACTGGCTACAATATAGTAATAGTGAAGCAGTAGCAGTAAATAATCAGAAGAATTCCTTGACCAAGCATCCTAGATTAGGGCAACATCCACAAACTTCCTTATTATTCTGGACCTTGGTGTAGGTTAGAACCAGAATAGGGATTGAACCACAATTTGAAGGACCCTGCCCTTCCCGGATGTTGTGAGTTATGTGAACTGTACAGTTACAAAGAGAGGACTTCTTGATAACCCCCAACTCTCAATCCCAGGGTAATATTATCAGTCTATAAATTTCTTATATTTTCTTCTGTTTTTATTTTTTAATCTTCAAACTTTGTTATAATATTTCTTTTTATCTCAGAATCTTTGAATTCTTTCTACTCCATTTTACTTTTAAAGAAGTACATAATTTTGATCACAATGTAATCTTGGGAAAGTCACTTTTATAGGATTCAGTTTCATCTTCTAGAAAATGAGGTGTTTGAATAAGGCATATATTTTGTATATGCATGTGAGTATGTCACCATAAAATATAAATACTTTAAGGGCAGGGACACTTTATTTTTGTTTTTGTTTTCCTAGCACACTGCCTAGCACAAAGTAGGCTTTGTGCTTATTGATTGATTGGTTGATAAATGATCTTCCAGGTCCCTTGCAGCTCTAAGTCCTATGAACTAAAATAACATTACAGTAAAGCCTCATAAAATGCAAC
Organism: Sarcophilus harrisii; assembly: GCF_902635505.1. Classification (NCBI taxonomy): domain Eukaryota; kingdom Metazoa; phylum Chordata; class Mammalia; order Dasyuromorphia; family Dasyuridae; genus Sarcophilus; species Sarcophilus harrisii. Next base: position 387,676,360 of record NC_045427.1, on the reverse strand, counting down.
CTTATCTAATGTCACAGGATCTTAGCTCCCAGATGGAACCCCGGAGATCATCTAATTCTACCTGTCACAGAATCACAGAATTTTATAGAACGTGCAGGATTCTCTAACATACTAGATAATTGGTTACACAGATTCTGTTTGAAGACTTCTACTGAAGAAGAATCTACTATTTCCCAAGGCAGTCCATTACTCTTTATGAAAGCTTTAATTTTTAGGATAATGAGTTATTCCTTACAAGAAGTTAAAATCTGCTTCTCTTCAACTGCTGTCCATTGTTCCTACTTCTTTTCTCAGGAAGTAGACCAAATCTAATCCCTCTTCCATATCACAGTCTTTCAGTAACTGAGAGACAGTAAATATGTTGTTCCCTTAAGTATGCTGCTTTCTAGGATAAATATCCTCAGTTGCTTTTGCCAGTCATGGTATGGTCTGGTCTCCCGTGCCCTCCCCATTTTGATTATTCTGCTCTGGACATATTCAAATTTGTCAATAAGAATTAAACCTGTCTGTGTCAGAGAACTACAAATAAGAAAATTCCCTCTACCAGACTGGCATTTTTCTCCGCAACTTAAATTGCCTAGAAAACTGAGAACTTAAGTGACTTGTCTAGCTAGCATATATTTGACTTAAATGAAAGTCTTCATGAGTCTGAGGCCAGCTCTCTGCTTATTACATCATACTGCCTAAGCTAAGCTGTCCAAAATTGAATATAATATTCTAGATGTGATTTGCAAAGCAGGGAATATTGAGTCCAGATGTGTACTGGTAAATGTTTAATAATTGGCTCTCTGAAAGCAAATGACACACTTTTAAGATTAAGAGTCTTTTAAGACTCCAGTCTTCCGGCCATGAGCCAAATGATGTTAAAGCAGAATTTTGTGACAGCATGGCATTCTTTAATATATAAATGACTTTATTTTTAAAAGACATGGATGACCCAGTCATCAGATCCGCTGATGCCACAAAGCTGGAAGGGAAAACAAATTTGTTGAATGATAGTTAGGATCCAAAATTATTCTGCACTAAGTTGGAAATCCTAAAATCAATGGAGAGAATTATAAAATTAAAACTAAGAAAACTATTGAGCTAAAAAAATAAAACTATGAACTGGCTTTATGAAAAAAACAATAAAATTAACCACTGTTGATTTGATAAAAGAAAAAGAAGAAGACAACCAAATTAACAGTTAACAGTATCAAAAATGAAAAGTGTGAATTTATCAATAATGAAGCAAAAATTAAAGCAATTATTAAAAGCTATTTTGACCAATTATATGCCAGTAAATTTGACAATCTAAGAGACATGAATAAATATTTACAAAAATATAAATTGCCCAGATTAACAGAAGAGAAAATAGAATATAAAATTATTCTGACCATTTCAAGTGATATAAGATTAAAATTGCTCAGGGATCAATAAATGACTATAACTTCATACTAAGATTCAGAAAATCTGCTCCATATGTAAAGAAGGTGGGAAGAATAGCTGGACAACATTTAGTATGGAAGATTCTGCAACTAAAAAAATTCATCACCTAGTAACCAATCACTTCATGTGGTGATGAACCTTTTTATATTTGACTGGAATGATACTTGGTTAATAGCTATGCAATTCATCTCCAGACCCATATTTAAAATTATCTAGCTTTAGAAACTGGAAAATGAATGGATGCCCATCATTTGGAGAATGGTTGGGTAAATTGTGGTATATGAATGTAATGGAATATTATTGTTCTATAAGAAATGACCAGCAGGATGAATATAGAGAGGCTTGGAAAGCCTTACATGAACTGATGCTGAGTGAAATGAGCAGAACCAGGAGATCATTATACACTTCAACAACAATACTATATGAGGATGTGTTCTGATGGAAGTGGATTTCTTCAACAAAGAGATCTAACTCAGTTTCAATTGATCAATGATGGACAGAATCAGCTACACCCAGAGAAGGAACACTGGGAAATGAGTGTGAACTGTTTGCATTTTTGGTCTTCTTCTCAGGTTATTTTTACTTTCTGAATCCAATTCTTCTTGTGCAACAAGAGATCTGTGTGATTCTGCACACATATATTGTATCTAGGATATACTATAACATATTTAACATGTATAAGACTGCCTGCCTTGTAGGGGAGAGGGTGGAGGGAGGGAAGGGAAAAGTCGGAACAGAAGTGAGTGCAAGGAATAATGTTGTAAAAAATTACCCATGCATATGTTCTGTCAATAAAAAGTTATAATAATTAAAAAATTTTTCTAGCTTTGTAGCAGAATCCAGAGCTTTCATTCTTCTAGATATCTTCAGATCCAAGGTCAAAATAAAAGGACATGGTCTACAATAATGTGAATGGAAGGAATATTACAAGGAATCCAAAGTATAAGCAATTGTAAAAACTAATTTCGATCTCAAGAAACCTATAATAAAAGATATTTTCCTCCTCTTGGCAGAGAGGTAGGTACTATGGAAGAAAATGTCAAGTATATTGTCAGATGAGATTCCTACTTTTGTTTAAATGTTCTTTTTGTTGTTTTACAAGATAAGATTCCATGGGGCAAAAGAAGGTATATTAATAAATGATTGTGATATAAAGGCAAAAAGAATTATTAAAAAATTTTGTTGCTGCTGTTAAAGAACCTAAGGTCAACCACTATATCGCAATGTGGTCAAAAAAGACTTTATTGGCAGTGTTTAAAATGAGTATTTAGCCTTTCAGGGGAGTTCCTAACCATTGGTTCTCATCACTTCTTTTTCTTACTGTGTGATCTCTTATTTCATAGCTCTTGTGAATCCATAACATCATTTCTGGATGAGCAAGTTATTATTTTCTTCCCATAGGGTTTAATCACTTCCTCTTTGGAAGGAAGCTCATATCTTTTACTTCATTTCTCCTCTATGCAATATTCTTTCATCCTCTAACTTCCTCAGACAAGAAAAGTTTCAATACATATTCTGTGAAGATGATAGACCTGATAACAATAGAATTGAAAATGAGACAAAAAACTTCCCAGGCCTTTTCAAACTAAATGATTACTATCTATTTCTGGTGATTCATTTGAGTGCAAATAATACTATCTAGAGGAATTTAGAAAACACTGATAAAAATTATGAAGTCTTGAGTAAAAGACCAAAGACTATGAGAGAATAGGTAGTATTTACATTACTTCTCAATGGCCAAGACTATAGTGGAGAAAGTCAAATGTAGGAAACCAATAACTAGTTTTAAAAAGACAGAATTTTGAATTCTGAAAGATGGCTTTGTTACGTTTAAAAAGTTCAAAAAACATAGTCTCTGGGTAATTAATCATTTTATTAATAATGTTAGCATATTACCAATACAAGGAATGGTCATTTGGCTATCTCTTTTGGATAAAAGATGACATGGCAGCGAAGTCATACTTTATATGCTCTTGGATGAATGGGTGTTCCTGAGCATGGCAATCAATTCTGATTGGTTAACAATTAATGAGAGAATGAATATTATAATGAGATGTGGTCTTATTCCATTAAGAGTCTTGAGATATATGACACTGAGCACCTAAATCTTAGCCAAAGAAAAAAGTCACTTTCCATGTCATCTGTCTGACAAAAGAGAGAATGCACTTTTTGCCAAACCTGTCTAAATAAATATAATGAGCAGGAGTCCACCCATTCACCTAAACTTAGAATTTCTTTATTGTCTTTGATTGGATTTTAGCTTTAACTGAGTAAGTCTTTGCCTAAGATTCCCCATAGTGATTGATTTCTTTATGAAGAAATAAAAAAGGAAAAAAAAATCTTGGCCCTAATTCAATAATTAATTATTAATATACAAAAGAAATAATCATTTCTCTCAGCTGAAAATACAGGCTCCTACCCAGAGAAGAAGTATAACAAAATCTGTTGAGTGCATTTTCCTAAGGGCATTGCAAATCCAGTTAAGAGAGATTTAAAATGAAAATGAAAAGAAAGGAGAAAAAAAAAAAACAATTCAGGAAGTATAACAGTAATCACAGGAAGAAATTAAGAGAAAATAAAATCCAAGTTAGAATCAGAAAGAAGAAATATGGTCTCAGATGTGTACATACAAATGAATAAACTTTGGGTGACAAAAAAAGCAAATTTTATCTCATCAGTATCACTGAGATTCAGTGAAATGATATTCATTCCTTTAATATGACTCTATAAGGATATGAAATTCCTAAGGAATAGGATAGGTCATAGGATGAATAAAAAGGAAGAACAATGCTGTATATTAAAAAGAGATATTTGTGTGAGGAAATATGGAAACCAGAAGATAATTTAATTTGTTTTCAAAGATCAATGGAGACAAAAACAGAAGTGATATTGACATCAAAGTATATACTACAGACAACCTGGACAGAAAGAGGAAATAGATAAGAAGTTTAAGAAACAGATCAGAAGCCTGGTACAGAAGCATAATATAATCATGACCGAGAACATAAATTATTCAAATATCTTATGACTAAGGAATTTTCTCGCTTAGTTCATATAAGTCTCTCCACGTCTTTTTGAAATCATCCTGTTGATCATTTCTCATAGGACAATAATATTCCATAAATTCACACACCATAGCTTATTTAGACATTCTCCAACTGATGGGCATCCATTCAGTTTCCAATTCCTTGACTTTACAAAAAGGGCTGCTACATTTTGGTAATGTAGGTCCTTTTCTCTTTTTTATTATCTCTTTGGTACACAGACTCAGTAAAGACACTAGAACATTAATACATTGTTGGTAGAGTTGTAAACTGATACAATCATTCTGGAAAGCAATTTGGAACGATGCCCAAAGGACTGTACCCTTTGATCCATCAGTGTCTCTACTGAATCTGTGTACCAAAGATAACATGATGATAAATTCTGATGGACATGGCTCTTTTCAACAATGAGGTGATTCAGGTTAATTCCAATAGACTTGTGTTGGAGAAAACCATCTGCATACATAGAGAGAATTCTGGGAACTGAATGTGAATCACAACATAATATTTTCACCTTTTTGTTGTTTGTTTGCTTGCTTTTTGTTTTCTTTCTCATTTTTTTCCCTTTTTGATCTGATCATGATAAATGTAGAATTATGTATAGAAAAATTGCATATGTTTAACCTATATTGGATTACTTGTTGTCTAGGGGGATGGAGGAGGAGAGGGAAGGAGAAAAATTTGGAACACAAGGTTTTGCAAGGATGAATGTTGAAAACTATATTTTTCCACGTATTTTAAAAAACAAAAAGCTATTATAAAAGTTATCAATAATTTATTTTAATATGTAGAGAATATAGGACAGCTGAGTGGTACAGTGGCTAGAGCACGGAGCCTTAATTTAAATCCCACCTCAGACACTTGACACTTATTAACTGTGTGACCCTGGGAAAGTCACTTAATCCTACAGTCTCAGTTTTCTCTTCTCTACGAGCTAGCAAAGTAAATAGTAAACCATCCCAGTATCTTTCTGAAGAGTTGGACATGACTGAAATGACTGAACAATAACATACAGAATATGGAAGTAGAGATCAGCAACAAAAGATGAATGCAAAAATGGGGCATAATTATGCAGGAATAGTATCAGGAATTTCAGTGCTGAAACTCAGAATGAGCTGAGGCAAGAAAAAAGAAAATGATAGACAACAAAAAGGAATTTTTTTTCAACTATTTTGGGAAAAAGCAGATGTCCAAAGAAGGAACAAGACCACTGCTGCAAAAGGGAAGGATAATAATAATAGACAACAAGGAGATCAGATTGCTGCTCACCTCTTATTTAGTTCCTGTTTTCTATGCCAATGATAATGATCTTTGGACTGTAACCAATAGAACGATATTTAGTGGGAAGTTGATACACAAGATTAGTAGTGAGATGGAAAGAAAGCATCTATTTGTCCTTTAAGAATTTAAATCAAAATATCCAAATAAACATCCCAGGGTATTAAAAGAAGTGGCAGACATGATTGTTGAGCTCATATCAATGATTTTTTAAAGATTGTGGAGGAAAAAAACAGTGCTGCAGAACTAAAGAGGGACTAATATCCTAGAAAAGGAATAGATTCTGCCAAGGAAAAAACCTTAAGAAGTTTTACTTCTATTCCTGGTAAATTTCCAGAGCTTGGATTTTTAACCTTTTTGTGTGTTATGGACCGTTGGCAGTCTGATGAAGTCTGCAGACTGTCTCAAGATGTTATTAAATACATAAAATAAAATACATAGAGTCATAAAGAAAACCAATTTTATTTAAACACTGTTATCAAAATATTTTTCAGAACAAGTTTATGAATTCCAAGAACCCCCATTTGTATGACATAAGGTATCCCAAAAGTTTTGGTGCCATTTTATTCTTTAATGGATTAACTATATTCAATAAGAAAGACTCTGAGGACAATGGGATAAGTAAAGGGAGAGTTAATAGACATGGTGTAGGGAGAGCACGATCACGAAGAGCCAATATGGCTTCATCAAAAACAGGTCATGCCAAACTAACCTAATTTTCTGACACAGTTGTGAAACATCTAAAGTCTTTTACTTGGGTTCAAAAAATCAACCTCAGGAATTTAAAATGGGAAAGATGTAGCTAGACAGCAGCTCAACTAAAAAGAATTCCATGTTATTCAATATGAATCAACAGTGTTCTTTCACAATCAGCTAATGTCATCTCAGGCAGCATTAAGAAAGGTTGTCAATAAGTAATTAATCAACAATCATCTATTAAACACCTGTTTTGTGACAAGCACTGTACTAATGTCTAGGGATGCAGATATCAATAAAATATGCAATTCCCTACTCTTGGGGAACTTATTATGTATCAAGGGAGACAACATATATATAGGTGTATATAGAATAAGTCTGTACAGAAAATACAAAATAAATACAAGTTAGTTAAATATAGGCTAGGGAGAAAAATTACTAAGAGTATAGGGGATTAAGGAAAGGCTTCATATAAAATCTGGTGCTTAATTGGGTCTTGAACTATTCTATGAGGTAGAAATCTAAAAAGGAATACTTTGCTTCATGGGGGATAGCCAGGATAAAGGCAAAGAGATGGGAGAATGGATGTCATGCATATTGAACAGAGAGAAGGCTAGTTTGGCTAAAACAGGAAGGGGGGGAAAAAAGTAAAATTAATCTGAAAAGGTAGGGGAGAGGCAAATTGTGAAGAACTTTAAACATCAAATTGAGAATTTTACATTTTACAATGGTTATTGGGGAACCAATGAAGTTTATTGAATAGTGAATTGATATGTTAAGATCCATACATAAGGAAAATCACCTCAGCAATTGCATGGAAAATATACCTGAAGAAGAAGACTGGAAGAGGGAAACCTATTAGGAGGGCAGCAATAATCTAGATGAGATGTGATGAGGATCTTAAATAAAGTGGTGGCTATGTGATATGAGCAATATCAGAGAGGTAGAAATGGAAAGTTCTGACAACCATTTGATAGAGAGAATCCAAGGATAATACAGAAGTTATAAACCTAAGAGGCTGGAATAATAGTGATTTTGTTTATAGAAAAAGAGAAGTTCAAAAAAGGGAAGAATTCAGGAGAAAAAATAATAAGTTTATTTTGAGTATTCTGAGTCAAGGATGTTTTTGAGAGCTCCATCTGAAAAGTCCAAAAGACAGCTACTTACGTGTTACTGAAGCTCAGGTAAAAGACTAGGACTAGATACCTATATCTTTGAGATATCTCCCTAAACCTAACTCCTGCTTAAGCTCCTCCTTCTAAAGGTATCTTGTATCTTGTATCTGTACAAATCGTTTTGACTTTTTCTTTGGATCCACAGTAACTAGCCCAGTGCCTGGCACACATGATAGTGAGCACATGATAAATTCTTGTGAATTGATTGAAAGTGAAAAAAGAACAAAAATCCTGAGAAGGATTGGTCAAACAGGTAGGAAGATTACCAGGAATGAGGACTATCACAAAAAAGGGAAGAGAAGGGAGAAAAGCATATCTGGGGAAAGTGTGACCTACAGTGTCAAAACTCCAGAGAGAGATCCGGGAATACAAAGACTGAGAAAAGTTGATCAGATTTGACAATCAAGAGATCATTGGTAATTCAGGGAGAAAGTGATTTGTTCTAAGTAAAGAGATCAGAAACTATAATGCAAGGGTTGAGACATAAGAAGATATGAAGAGGAAGAAATGAATAGTACAACTTTTTTGGGGGGTATATAGCTGAGAAAGAGAGGATGGATATAGAATGATAGGATCTAATAAAGTTTTGTTTTTCAGTGATGGAGGAGACTGGATATATTTGAAGACAGGAGGAGAAAGAACCAGGAAAAAGGTAGAAATTTAAGGTTAGGGAAGGGGGGAATGATTGAAGGGGCAATCTATTGAAGAAGATAGAATGAAATGGAATTACAGGTACATGCAGAAGAGCTAGCCTTGGGAAAGAGAAGGCTATCTTATTATCATTGTTGTCCTAACAACGGGAAGTGGTATTTCCACTTTATTCAACTTCATCGAACAACATCTAAAGTAATGCATCAATCATGAGTACCACAGTAATAATGACAATATAAGGACCAGCTGAAGGAAGTAGAATATTTAGCCTAAAGAAAAGATGACTTAGAAAGGAATTATAGTAGTATGGTGTATTATTAGTTGAATTCATGAACCCAACAGTAATGAATCATGGTCTAATGGAGAGACAATATACAACTTTATAAAAACAAGATACATTTCAATAAAATTAGAGATAGTGTTATATGGAAGATATAAAATGAAGGATTGGAAAAAGCTTCTTACAGAAGATGGAAATTAGGCCGAGACTTGGAGGAAACTAAGGAAATCAAGAGGAGGATGAAGAGGAAAAGAGTTCCAAGCATGGGAGATAGTCAATGAAAATGCTAAGTGTTGAGAGATGAAGTGTTGTGTACAAGGAAGAGCAAGGAGACCAGTGTAATAATAATAATATGTTTATATAGTACTTATTATATGCCAGTAAGCTTACTATACTTATCATGTATACCGTAAAGTATTTGCCGTACTAAGTGCTTTGCAGTAATCATCTAATTTGATTTTGAGCTAGACAGAAATATATCTAACAAAGTCCTGAAAATCTTAATGGACTGCAAAGTCAGTGTCAGTCCAGAGTGTGGTACAGCAACTAAAAAAAGATAATGGAGTCTCAGGCTATAATAAAAGAGGTTCAGTTTCCACGATGGTTCTATTATATGTTAATCAGACTCTATCCTGATCAGAACACATCAAAGATATTGTTTTCAGTTTTGAGTAGCAGAAATAGAAAGGACAGTAATAAATTATTAAGCATCCAAAAAATAGTAAAGAGATTTGATATTATGCTATATGTGAGGATCAATCAGTTGTAGGACCTGGGGGCATTTTGATTAAAGAAAAGAAGACTTATGGGAGAAAGGGTAATTGTCACCAAGTATTTGGAAAGCTGTCCAGAGGAAGAAAGATTACAATTGTCTTATTTGTCACCAGAGGCCAGAAGTAGAAGCTGTGGATAGGGATCCCAGAAAGACAGGTATCAACTCTCAGTAGTGGAATGGGCTGGCTGACTTTTAGAGATAATGGAACCCAGAGCAGCAGCTATCTCCTCCTCCCCTGCCCTAAAACCCAGGCTCTCTCACCGAGAAGAGAGAAACAACTGATTATAAAAGGCTCAAGGAGAAAGTACTAATTAGCATAGAGAAATAGAATTTTCTACTATGCCCAGGAGAATAAGGCCTAAAGGAAAATAGTAGAGAAGAGTGGGCAAAAACAGCACATTTCCTTATGCCTCCTGAAGTGCTTCTGATCACTTTCTCATCCCTTTTTCAGTATGTCTTCAAGCAAAAATTCCTTGTTGGGAATATTTATTCTGCATAGCTTAGACTAGAGGGCCCTTGATGAGGTTCCTTCCCAATCTGAGATTCTCTGATTCTCTCTAGGAACTGTTATGTTACCTCGCCACAAAAAAGATCAGTTCAACACTTTAATTTTCATTTAACCTAGATCACTGCCCTGATAGTTAAATAATTTTAGACAGAATCAGGCCCTTAGACTACAAAGTCAAGAGTCTTTTGAAATCAATAAGTAAGATTAAAGAACCCCCTCTGTCATGGTCATTAACCATTTAACTTAAGTGATCATTAGCCACTGTATCTTAAGTGTCTCAACAATCTTATTATTCAAAGAATTAACACTCTAGGTCACTGCCTCATTGCACAGTTTATATATCATGGAATGGGTTCTGGGTTTCTTATATCTCTGTCAAAAATGGAACCCAGGAGCTTCACTTGAGGGTGGATCCAGAAATAAACTGCCTATGATACAGTCAGAAAAGTGCTCAACTTGGAGTCAGAGGACTCACATTCAAGTTCTGACTATTTCTTATGACCTCTATGACCTTGGGCAAAATACTTAACTTCTCCAGATTTCATTTCCTCACCTGTAAAATGAGAAGTTTATGTAATATGACCTAAATTTCTCTTCCAGGTCTGCTTCTTTGATCTTATCAGTTCATCAGGGATGAAGACCTTGTCTTTTATCAGCCATTCACCCCAAGTCAGAAAGTTTCAGTCTTTATCTTCATAACAAAGAGGGCATCTTAATCATAGCAAATCTACTGAATAAATCAAGAATCTCCTTCACAGCAAATAAATGTCTTCAATTAGACACATTAAGATGAGGTGTTCACTTGGAACCTCCTACCCCGACAAAAGACTGTCAGAGATAAGTAGCTTCCTGGATTAAAAGGGAGGAAGAAGGGGGGAAGAAATCCGTACTCACTCTTCATTATTTCACATACAAGCATTACAATCCACCCCATCCCACAGTCCTCAGAGGACAAACCTCTTGTGTATATACAACAATTTTGTAACATAGACAGAGCTGCTTTTATCAACACCAATTTTTAAGTGAAGGAACTGAGTTACAAAACATACCTAAAAGGTTACAAGTAATGGCTGGCCAGAACAGGGCAGACCTAAGAAGGAGGGCATGTCAGTGAAGTACTACTGATAGATGATTGCTCAAAAAACATGTCTCTATCAAGGGACTGTCTAGTCTGGAAGGAATACCAGGAACCCAAAAAAATACTAAGGTCAGCAGCCATAGGACAAATAAAGAGCATTGGCAAGATGCTGATTATAAAGAAGGCCAAAAGTCAGTGCCCAAAGATATAAGTCAAACAAGAATAGGATCATAGTAATTGTGGAAATAAATATTGGAATTGAATTGAACATGTTTAACATTTTTGAATTACTTGCCATCTAGGGGAGAGGGTGAGGGGAAGGAAGGGAAAAAAATTTGGAACACAAAGTTTTACAAAGATGAATATTGAAAATTATCTAAGCATATGTTTTGAAAGTAAAAAGCTCTATTAAAAAATAGAATAGGATCATAGGATAGCAGATTTGAAACTGATTGGGAAGCAAAAATATCATTTAGCCCAAACTTCTCACTTTATAAATGAGGAATCTAAAGTCCAGAAGATTCAATTATTCACCCAAGGACACAAATATAATAAATGAGAAGACCTAGTTAATGGTCATGAGCCAACCAGTGGATAATACCTAGAGATACAGATGAGGCAGGAGGGTCCAGACAAGGCAAGCAGGAAGAAAATTGCATTAAATACTCTAGAGCCAATAATAATGGACTTTGAAAGAGACAGCCCTGTGTCTGACACATCACTCAGTATTGTAGCTCTCCACTTTGTTGTGTAATATTATGTATTAGAGTCTTATGTGCTTGTATGCCCTATTAGACTGAGCTCCAGAGAGCAAGGTCTTATCTAATATTCATTCCTTCCCAAAAATTTGGCACTCTGTAATCATCAATCAATCAACAAAACATTTATTAAGCCTTTACTCATATGCCAGGTTCGGTGTAGGTACTCAGGGTTAAAGAAAGACAAAAATGATTCCTGCCCTCAGAGATTGTACATTTTAATGGGAGAAAACAAACAGGAAAATAACTAGGTACATACAAAGCAAATACAGAGTAGATGGGAGGTTAGCTTAGAGGGGAAAATACTAGCAGGTAAGGGAACAAGGTAGTGCTTACAAGAGGAGATGAGATGTGAGTTGAGACTTGAAGAAATCCAGGAAAACTAAGAGGTGGAAGTGAGGAGAAAGAGTATTCTAAGCATGGGGGACAGATAGTGTAAATTCATAGAGATGGTGAATGGAGCATTGTGTTCAAAGAATAAATGAATGGTAAGATAAGTGGAGAGGAGAAAAATGTAAGAAAGGTAGAAAGAAATCAGGTTACAAGAACTTTGAAGGGCAAACAGAGAACTTTATAATTGATCACAAAAGTAAAAGGGAGCCAATGAAGCTCAATAATCATAAGAGCGACATGGTGAAACCTAAATTTTAGGAAAATCATCCTGAGAACTGAGGGCAGGATGAATTAGAGTTAGTAAAGATTTCAGGGAAGGAGACCATTTAGAAGATTATTGGAATAATTCTAGGTGAAAGAAGAGGAAAATCCTAACTAGTATTGTGGCAGTGTGACTGGAAATTGTTGGTGTTGTTCAGTCATTTCAATTGTCTTACTCTTTATAAGCCCATTAGGAGTTTTCTTAAGAATAATTGACATTTCCTTCTCCAATTCATTTTACAAATGAGGAAAGTGAGGCAATCAGGATTAAATTATTTTCCCAGGGTTAAATAACTAGTAAGTATCTGAGGCCAAATTTTAACTCAGGAAGATGTCTTCTTTACTTCAGGATTGGCATTCTATCCACAACCCAGCTGCCCCTATGAGTGAAAATAAAGTTGTATAAAAGAAATATTGTGAAAGTAGAACTGACAAAATCTGATAGCAGATTGGATATGTGAGATAAGGATGAGTGAAGAACCAAGGATGACTCCAAATTATGTGTGAGCCTTGGTGACTGAAAGTATTATATTGCCCTTGACAGAAATAGGGAAGTTTGAAATAGAAAAGTTTTGAGGATAGGGAGAAAGATGAGTTCAATTTAGAATATACTGAATTTATAATATCTATGAGACATCCAAATCAAAGTGTTTAAAAGATACTTGACGTGGGACTAATGTTCAAGAGAGAGACAGGCTGAATTTATAGATCTGGAAATCTTCTACATAGAGATAGCAATTGAGCATGATGAGATTATAAAGTGAATATAGAATAGAAAGAGAAGAGACCAGGACAGAGTCTTAGGGAATACCTAAAGTTAGTGAGTGTGACATAGATAAGGAACCACCAAAGAATATGGAGAAGGAAAATGACCCAGGAGAGAGCAGCATCAAGAAAACATAGAAATAAGAGAGTATCACTGAGGAGAGATAAAGAAGAATGAGTACTGAGAAAAGGTGTCTAGATTTTGGATTTTAAAATATCACTGGTGACTTTGGAGAGGATCATTTTAGTCAAATGATAAAGTCAAAAGTCAAACTGCATAGAGTTTTAAAAGAGAATGAAAGGAAAAGAAAAATAGACAATGAATATAGTTGGTTTTCTCAAGAAATTTAGCCAAGAAGAGAGATGTGAGGTGACAGTTAGCATGGATGGTGGGATCAAGTGCAGTGTTGGGTTTCTTTTGTTTTTTGACATTATTTTTAGGGATGAGAGCAACATAAGTATCTTTTTAGGCAGCAGCAAAGGAGCCAGTGGATAGGGAAAGATTGAAAACAAGCAAGTAGGAATGATAGAGAGGGGAATCCACTGGAAAAGATAGAAGTGGATAAGATAAGATCAAGGGTGAATGTCAAGAGATTTATTTTGGTGAAGATAGGGGTCACCTCTTCATCAGAGACCACAGTGAAGGAAGAGATAGTGGGAGAAAAAACCTGAATTTTGTGAGATGTAGTTAGAAAAAAGGGAGTTCTCAGTAGAAGGCTTCAATTCCCTCAAAGAAGCATGAAATAAGATCCTTACTAGAGAGAGTAGGATGAGGAAGTGATGTGGGAGGGTTGAGGAGAGACAGGAATGTTTGGAAGAGCTTCTATTTTTAGTAGAATAGTGAATCAGTTATGAAAGAGTGGAATGTTTTCTTCGCTAGGGTATGGGCCCAGTTGAAATTATTACAGGTATTGAAGAAATTTCCTGTTGACAGGGCAATAGGACATGATAAAGCAGCAAAAATAAATCATCAATATTGATTTTAAAATCAATTTTTTGGCCTCTTCCCTGTATTTAAGGTGCCTTCTTGACATTGTTCTTATACAGATGAGAGCAGCTACGTATTCCATAGTGTCAGTCAGTCAACAAGCATTTGTTAAGCACTTACTGTTTACCAGGCACCATGCTAAACTCTAGAGATACATAGAAAGGCAAAAATACAATCCTATCTTCAAGAAGATCCGAATCTAATGGAGGAAACAACTTGCAAACAATTAGATACATAAAAATAATGAATGGAAGGTAATCTCAGAGGGAAGGCACTAACTGTTGATGATGGTGAAGAGGACCAGAACGCAGAAGTTGAGGCTTGAAAGAAGCCAGAGAACACAACATCTATCTGCCTCAGTTTCCTCATCTACAAAATGTGGATAATAATAGCATATACTTCCAGGGTTGCTATGAGATCAAAATGAGAAAATTTTAAAGTTCTTTGCAAACTATTATAAACTGTCATATCAATGCTAACTATTATTCTATAACAATATATATTATATGAGTCATTCAGGCAATTGAACAATGAAGATGCAGAGTTTAATGAGGAAATAGGACCACAAAACCAGATATCCCTGACTCTAAAATTATATAAATACAAATATTACAAAAGATCAATTTTATACCACCTTGGACTTAAAGTTTCCTTGTATCCCATGTCTGATTCATGTGGGCTTCAGATAAAAATTATCCTAGGCCAAGCTGCTTTCCTATTAGCTTTTCTTTTATACAAGTGTTCAAAATGACCATTTTTATGGCTGAAAAAAGCATTGTAATTGTGTACAAATTATTTGGTATAAGCAATACTGTTGAGAGTGTTTCATTTTGAGACAGTGTGCACACGTGTGTGCGTGTTTTGTGTGCGTTTATGTGTGTGCTATCAGTGATACTAGTGTGATTCAAAAGATCTGGCCTTGACCAATTAGAATTAGACTGAGATGATTTAGTTACTTCTCTGTCAGCTAAGTGCTAGACTTCATGCCTTACATACATGTTTCATTGTTCACTTGTATTATATTTTCAATTCTACAGTTCTTAAGTATGGATACTACTCCAAGGAAAGGTGTGAAAGTTGTAGATTATTAAAGAGCACACCTCAATGACGATTAGAGATACTGTAATAGTATTGAAGTAGAGAAGTCAAACATTTCAAGGATCAATCAAACCCATCATGAAACAATCAGTCACACTGACACAAAGGAAATGGAGGTCAAAAATGAAAAACAACACCAAGAACTGACAAGTGATTGTTGTATAATAAATGATTGTAAACAGTCTGATTAATCTTCAGGAAAAAAAGTAAAGATATTCAGAGAGACCTGGTTATTGGAGGTGTTATTATTGGTTTCCATAAAGTAAAGCATAAGCTACTTGAAATTGGAAACATGGCAAAGAAACCAGAAAAAAAAATATTTGTTAACCATTTCTATGAAGAAAAAGTACCTTATATGGCCTACAAGACACTGCAAAGACAAGAGGACTGAAATTTTGAAAAACAAATTTGTGCTAATAAAACTCACTTTTTCTTTTAAAGTTGTACCAAAACTTCTCTCAGAAGTTTAGATGATGCTATAAGATCTTGATATTTTCAATAGAGTGTAACCCCCCAAAAAGGAAGTATTCCAATGGGCCTGGACATCTTGTCCCCACTGAGGGAAGGACGAATTCTAAAAAAAAATTCATTGATATACTAAAAAATTAGAATAGTTACAGAATTATAGAAACTCCTATGTGGAATAATATAGCATGGCTTTACAACATATCCTATTTCATTAAAGGTCATATTTCACTAAGGGTCAGTCAGTCAACAAGCATTACTTCATGATAGAGCCTGTGCTAAAAGCTAGGGATAAAAAGAAAGGCAAAAAATAGTCCCTGCCCTTAAGGAGTACATATTTTAATGGGAGAGACAAAATGTAAATAACTAGGTGTATACGTGATATATACAGAACAAATAGCAGATAATCTCTGAAAGGGAAGTACTAACAACCTCAAAAGTAGTGAAAAACCTCATATATATATAATTTTTTTTTTTACTTCAACTGAGTCTTTAAGGAAGTCAAAAAAACAAAGGCAGAAGTGGGGAAGAAGGTGGGGAAAGGGGTACTGGAATGCCCAGTCATGAAGGACAACCAGGGAATATATAGAGAGACTAAAGATGAATGGGATTATATTGGAGGAAATGCAAATGAACCAGTGTAACTGGATTATAATATGTGTGGAAGGGAGTGAAGTATGTTGTTCATAAGAACAAACCCTAAAATCTGAAATAGTTCTAGAAAGAAATTTATTAAGTCATTTAGAAAAGCAGAGCAAGCCAAAAAGGCTGTATGGCTCCCTTTCATTTAGGCTCTGGAAGGTTTATATCATATAGAATTTAGATAAGGGTACTTCCACACAAACTACACTCACTCAATTAAGCAGTTTTGTCTAAAAGGCAACTTGAAAGTCAGGTACATTGAGATGGATAGGAGTAAACTTACACAATAAAAATTTGGGTTTATCCAAAACAAAAGGGAACCTAAAACAGAAGCTTGGGTGGAATCATCACAAATCCTGAATGTGGTAACTCAAAACAAGAATGCTTTGAGTAGATCCAAGACCTAAGAGAATCCAAAATACACTGTCTCTATCTCTAGGTTTACTAAAGCTACTGAGGTCAGGTGGCAATCTAGGTATGGACAACCTAACCTTTAATCATATGAGCCTGCATTTAAACAGTATAATAATTTGTTTCCTGAACAATATAATAAATTATTTTTTCATAAGAAGATGGGAAAGAGCAAAAAGGATCAGGTTATAAGAAACTTTAAATGCCAACAAATGTAACAGGAAGTTGCTGGATCTCATTAAGCATAAAGTTGACACAGACACTTAGATGTTTTTTAATCACCCTGGTAGTTACGAGGAGAACGGTTTGGAGTGAGCAGAGACTTGAGTTAGGGAAACCAGTCCCCAAAAGACTAGTTAAATAGTCCAGGTAAGAAGTATCAAGAACCTGGACTAGAGTTGTGGCTGTATAAGTGGAAAGGAAAAGATATTGTGAAAGTAAAAATCACAAGATTAATCAGTAGATTGAATATGTGGATGAATGAGAGTAAAAAGCTGGGGATGACACTACAACAGCCTTGTAAGAGGATGATGGTGCCCTCAACAATAATAATAATAACAAAATTCAAAGAAGGAGAGGTAAGGGAAAAGATAATGAATTCCATTTGGGACGTAGTGAATTTGTCATGTCAATGTGTCATCCAGTTTCAAATACTTAACAGGCATCTGAATTTATAAAGCTGGGAATAATATAAGTAGAGATGACAACTGAATCTGATGGGAGTATAGTTTCTAGGGAAAACAGCTGTCAGGAGGTCCCTTTCACCCAATCTTAGAGTACTTCCGCTCTAACAATCCGTCAATAATTCTAAAGTCTTCTGGCTTTAGAATCAATGATCCCGAGGCCCTCCCAATCTTAGAGTGCTATTGTTCTAACAAGCTGTCCTTCATTAATTGTCAGTCTTCTGGCTTAGGAATATAATAATAGTTTATTAGTGATCTTGAGACCCTCTGATCTTCGAGTGATATTGTTCTGATAAATTGTCAATGATTCTAAAGTCTTCTAGCTTTAGAATAGTCCTACAAACACTACTGATTGACACAGACAGACAATCTATTGGTCAGTAATAACCAAATTCTTTTTTTTAATAACTTTTTATTGACAGAACCCATGCCAGGGTAATTTTTTACAGCATTATCCCTTGCACTCACTTCTGTTCCGATTTTTCCTCTCCCTCCCTCCACCCTCTCCCCCAGATGGCAAGCAGTCCTATACATGTTAAATAAGAATAACCAAATTCTTGATACCACTCCTCTGTTCAACCTCTAGACCATAAAATTAGCAAATAAGTAACATGAAGCTCTGGTCTAATTTTCAAATAAATTTGCCTTCTTGCATCTGGTCTTTGCTAAATTCTTGGAACATAGCCTGTTTCAAGTGGCATTACAATTACAATAAACTTTGCCCCTTGACTTGGGTATGGGTTCAAGTCTGCAAATTATTTTGAGACACTTTACAACACTAGTCTGTCACTCTCAACCTTTTGGAGTCCTTTTCCGAACCTCAACAAATCCATGAATGCTCTGAAATCACGTATTACAGAGCGAAAAGAAAACCTTAAAGAGCAAACCGTAGTTAATAGGAGTGACAGAGATTAAGGACTAACAAGAATCGGATATAGTTGTGTCTAACAGAAAGGAGAAGAACCTAGAAGGAATGATGTCATGAAAACTCAGGAAAGAAACAAGAAGGCAAATATCAGTATGAAACACTGCAGAGAAGTTAAGATGAAAATGGAGAAAGTTATTCCAAGATCATTATAAATGGCAACAAGAAGATTCTACAATGATCAATTCTGATGAATGTGGCTCTTCTCAACAATGAGATGATTCAGGCCAATGGTCTTGTGATGAAGAGAGCCATCTACACCCAGAGAGAGGACTATGGGAACAGAGTGTGGATCACAACATAGTATTTTTGTTCTTTTTGTTGTGGTTTGTTTTCTTTCTCCTTTTTGACTGATTTTTCTTGTGTAGCATGATAACTGTAAAAATATGTATACAAGAATTGCACATGGTTAACATATATTTGATTACTTGCCACCTAGAGAAGGGGATAAGGGGAAGGGAGGAAAAAAATTTGGAAAAAGAAATTCACAAAGATGAATGTTGAAAATTATCTATATCTATGTTTTGAAAATAAAAAGCTTTAATAATAATAATAAAAAAAGAAGTCACCAGTAGCTGGAAAGAGCAGAGTTAACTGAGTGTTGAATTCAGAAGCAAGCCTGTAAAGAAAGCCAAAAAGAGAGTGATAGGAAAGGAAGTGGAGTAACTTTTATAGACAGTCTTCTCAGAAATTTTAGTCACAAAGGGGAGACAAGATGTTGTACAATAGCTACTGGGAATAGATGGATCAAATGGAATCTTTTGATTGCTATTTTGAGAATAGAATATGGACATTTTTTTAGTCAGAAAGGAGGAAGCCATAGATAAGGGGAAATTGAGAGTGAGAGAGTGGGGATTATAAAGGGGACAATCTACTGGGGGGGGGGGAAATGGGATTACTTGTGCATGAAGAGGATATAGCCTTGGAAGGGAGAAGAGTAAAGGAGACAGGGACAAATGAGGAGGTAGCAGCAGAATCGTGTAACATGATGAAGAGGGGACAAGAAGGAGCTCTTGGTGATTAAGCTCAATTTTTTCATTAAAATATGAGGTAAGGTTCTCAACTAAGAGAGTAGGAGCAGGGAGGCAAATCATGTAAAGTTTCAGGAGGGACGAAAAAGATTGGGAAGGCCATTGTGATGAGTGAAGTAGTAAGTTAATTAAGTAGTTATAAAAGAATTGCGTTGTAGCAGTAAGGACCCAAATGAGGTTATATAAAATAGAATTCTAATAGACTCAGCACAGTGTTGTGATTCTCCAGCTTCATTCATCAGCACATGTAGGAGTGAAGGCAGTGGATGGTGGGAATGATCTAAAACTGATGCTTGGCATGATGAAATCAGTGATACAATAAGAGAGCAAGGAACTAAGGAAAAGAAAAAAAGTTGGGGTTTGACTGGTTTATCAAGGAGTAAATTTGGGGAAAAAAAGGAAAATGTAGCTTGGTGAAGGATGAAGCTCTGGAAAAGAAATAAATCTCACCCTCCTGGGGTACACAAAGGAGTGCCATTTGTATCACAGTCTTCTGTGTCACACCAACCTCAAACATTATGCTCCCCATCTATTTCTTGGTTTTAGAGGGGAAATTTTATCAACTGGATAGGGTGTTCATTAGAAATCTGGGACATCTGTTCGTAGTCATTTTTTCTTCCTCTAGTCTCATTTGGTTATTAATAACAATCTGGAAATTATTAATAATAAGTCCCTCAAAGTTTGACCCATGTGTGAGGCAAGGGATGGGCAATAGCAAAGTAAGGGGTTCCCAAACAAGATGATACATAGCTGGAATTCAATGTATAATTATTGTGGTATTGTTGTTGTTGTGTTTAAGATAACTGACCACAGTTATGAAGTTAGTTATGAAGGTACCAACCTTCATAGATCTAATAGAAATTCTGAAAAGTGCATCACATTCAGGGCACAGTTTTAATACTGATATAGCTGTATGGACATGAATAATTTACTTGAAATATAATAGTTATAAGGATGAAGATGATGATGTTAGTATTTATATATAGTACATTTATATATAGTACCTACTATGTATCATGCATTGTACTCATCCCTTTCCAGATATCTCAATCAAGTCTCACAACAAGGTAGGTACTATTATTATTTCCATTTTATAGTTGAGGAAATTGAGATAAATCAAGTTTAAATGAGTTGCCTATGAACAAGCATCTAGCAAATATCTAAGGTTTTTCTCAACTACAGACCTGGCATTCTATTCACTGTGCCATCTACCTGCCCTCTGATCAAATAAAAATTTGACATTGTCCCCATTGGGAGTGTCAAAGTAGCAGTCCTTCTTCCCATTCATTTTGGAGAACAATTTTTCAATGGTAAGTTGGGCAAGATCAGATAGGTCGTCTGTGGGGATTTAACCCCTTCAGGAGAGTTTATGAACTGGTAAACTTTAAGAACTATTGCTCTGACACTGTCTGAAATATTAGGGATAGCTAGCTGGTACAATGGCTAGGTAGAAAAGAGAAAGAAATAAATATTTACACGGTCCCTACGATTGGGCCAGGCTCTGTGACAAGTTTTTTACAAATATTATCTCACTTGATCCTCACAACAACCCTGTGAAGTAAGTCATTGTTGTTTGTCCTTCATTCTCAAAGACGACTTCTAGAGAGAAGAAAGTGTCAAGGAGGAGGGGGTGATCATAATGTTAAAAGTTGCATAGATGTTAAGGATAATGTGGATTGAGAAAAGGTCATTGGATTCACCAATTTCCAGTAACAGGAGAGAGCAGAGTTAGCTGAGAGATGAATTCAAAAACAAGCCTGTAGGGAAAGCAAAAAAGAGAGTGAAAGGAAAGGAAGTGGAGTCATCAGGGAGGTAATGGCCATAACATGCAAGTGATCGCATTTAGGTGAGGGGGGGTTGTACAAGGTCCCCTGTCTCACTTTCCCTTCCAGAGCCATCTGGGTCCAGTGGCCAGATATAGATCAGGAAGACTGGAGATGGCCCTAAATGAAATAGGAGATCTTGGACTTTTTAAACTAAAGTTTGCAACAGGTCTCAGTTTGGTTGAGACTCCACCTATTCAGTGATTAAGGCTTAGTTAGCAATTGAAGCAAAGAATCTCATTCGTCTAGTCCAAAGAATCTAAATAAATAAACAAATTAATGGGAGGGGAAGGATACATAGACAAAATGAAAAACAGTTCTTGCTTTCCAAGCATTTATATTCTACTTGAAGCAAATACATGTAAGCTGATAGAAATATTTGTGATTATTTGAGAACGGAGAGCATGTTAATGTCTGGAATCTCAAACAATGCTTCCCATAGGGGTTGACCTATGAACTGAGCCTTAAAGAGCGTCACAAATTCTAAAAGGAGGAATTAAGCAAGGAGAGAGAGTCTTCTAGGAAAGGAGTTGGTGAAGGAGGGAAAGGGAAAGAGCCTTTACAAAGGCAAGGAGAGGAGAAATGAACACCGAGATTAAGAAACAAAAATAGTCCAGTTTAGCTGGAATAGAGAATGGGGGGTAGAGAATAATGTGAAATGGTTGGTGCTCCTTCTCCAAACTAGAAAGCCTCTAATCAAACATCAATGTTTCTCTTCTTGGGAAAAGTATGAGAAAGTATAGGGAAATACCATGGGGCTATTTGGCTTTGATTTTTACAGCCCAAGGATGCTGGCTCAGCACAAGCCCCAAGTTTAACCTACAAGCACCATTGTTAGCACTAAACATCATTCTGTATATACAGTCTTCCAGACTGTGAGTTCTTTGCTATTGAGAACTATGTCACATTCATCTTCACATCTCAAGCCTAGCATACACCGTGTGTTTAATAAGCTTAAGTGTAGAGATTTGAAATGAACTGAAAAAGTTCTATATTCTGTTTCTATTAAAAAGATAAAAGATTGTGTCAGCCTGTCTTTGGGTGACCAAGATATATAGTCTGTCTCCACAAAACTCCAGCTTTTCCCAAATTCTTCATGCTCTCTGATTCCTTCTTCCCTTCACTTCTAGATTGTGCTTTTTAGAATATATTCTTTCCACAACCCCATTTTATTTTTTCTTCTTCAAGGACCAGCTGAGATGCCACTTCCTCTAAGACATTTCCCTTGAATTCTCTGACTATGCATTATCTCTCTGTCCTTGAATTTCTCATGTCTCTCGGAATCCCACTTTGCACTGATCATATTCTTATGGGAAAGCAGCTGGTTCAAGGGATCTAAACACCTGAGCTCAGATTTTACCTTCATATTTAGCTATCTGTATGATCTTGGATAAGTCACTTACCCCACACAGGTCTCAGTTTCCCTATCTGTAAAATGAGGGAGTTAGATTAGATGCCCTCTGGGTTTCCTTCTATTCTCTGTAATTCTATGATCTTATTGCTATTAGTCTAAACATCTCATTTCCCTTACTATACCTTAAATTCCTTGTTTCTTAAAATAGTAGATAGACTACTGGGCCACGCTTAGTAACTATGTGAAACCTTTCTCCCCAAATATCCCCTAATCCTAACCCATTCTTCAGTCACAACTTCTATGTGCTTTAAACAAGTCTCTAGGACTTATTTACTAAGTCACAGGTGAATTGTGATCTTAGTGGGTCACTGACAAAATTTCAGATCCTCTTTTCATTCACGGTAGTCTCTTGCCATGTTTCTCCTTTGTGTCCCTGGGGCCCAGACCAAAGCCACAAATCCAGGAGGCCCTTATCAAGGTTTGCTGAACTCAACTGAATGAAACTATTATTAAGATTTGCTGTGAATGTAACTATTATTAAGGTTTGCTGAACTCAATTGAATGAAACTATGTTAAATGGCTCTTGTGATAATCAAATTCGATTTAAAACAACAGCTTTTGAGGTGAAATGACTTACATAAACTCAGAGGATCCTCAGGTAATGGAAAGAGAAAGGCAGAAGCACATCAACATTTTTTTTCTTCCCAGGGTGATTTATTAGGTTTCCTGATATAACAAAGACCCCCAAATTATAATAAAACTGATAATATGAGTCAGCCAAAGTTAATAGATTTTTTTTCTGCTAGACTTGTATCTTTCCTGAAGAAGGAGAGAAGGATTAAGAAGAGGAAAGAGAAGAGCTTCAAGTTTTTATATTGCTTATCAATGCCTAAAAGAAATATAAAACTGATTTATTTGCCGGAAAAAATACACTAGAAAGAAGAGAATAAAAGTGTCAAAATATTTATGACTTTTCCAAGACTCCAAACTGAAGAAAACTGATTTGTATCCTAATCCAGGCCACTCTTTTCAGAGCCATGAAGAGAGGTTCTAAACAACTCAAAGTCTGTGAATGTTTTTACCAGGGAGCAAGGCTTTGTCCATCATTTCCCATGCTTCCCAAATGCACATACACACAGATATAGCCCCTGTTGCCTAAAGAACTCTAAAACACCATTAAGCATTTGTCAGTGTCCTGCAGAGGAAGTTATACTTCAAAAGAAGATAAACTCCTTGAAAGCAGGGACTCTTTTTTGAGTATTTGTATCCCTTTTTAGTATTATATCTGACATATGAATATTTATGAAATACTTACTGATTAAATATTTTGGGAACAGTAGGGGAAGGAACAATAGATACCCAGTGCTCCCAGCATCTTTTAGCTTCAGTAAGTTTTTGTTTGGTAAGTCTTTTTCAGTTGAATCTGACTCTTTATTATCTCATTTGCAATTTTCTTGGTAAAGATACTGGAGTGGTTTGACATTTTCTTCTCCAGTTCATTTTATAGAAAAAACTGAAACAAAAAGGGTAACATGACTTGTCCAGGATCACAGAGCTGGTAAGTGTCTGAAGTGAGATTTGAACTCAGTAAGATGAAAGCTCCTGATGCTAAACCCAGCTCTTCATGCACTAGGACACTACCTAGCTGCCCCTCCAGGAATTTAACATTTGGTTATTTGCCCACTGTCCAATGAAGGTAACCAACCTAACCCTAGAGAGAAAGGGAGAGAAAATAGGAGAGGACATTATATTATTTCAACTCCAGAAGCCATTGGACTAAAATAACCTCTGAAATTCTTTCCAATTCCAAATCTAGGATCCTATGAGTCTAAGAAAAATACCAACCCATCCTTGAACATCACTTTCTGGCATTGGCTAGAATTCCATTTTTTACTCCCTCCATTTTTGGATCCCTCAGACTCAGGTACAAATCCCTTGTCATGTCAAAGAAATCAGTGACATGGCCAATACTGGCATGGTTTCCTATAATTCAGTCCTAAAGGTTACTAACACAGTTCTTCAAGCCCAGGACCTCAAGGACTATAGTGCTCTTTGAACTCATCTACTAATAAAACTTATTAGCTATGTGACCACCAACTTTCAGAAACCTCAAATCTATACCCTATAGGGAAGTAGGGTTTCAATGCTTCATGCTCTTGAAACATCCATAGTCACAGTATGATCCAGGAAGCACAAGAGAGTTACAAAATTTCCCTCATTCAATAAACATTAACCCAGAACCCACCAAGTACAAAGTACTGTGGGAGAATTAAGAAAAATCTTGGGGGGCAGGGGAAAATTACCCCACTGTGAGGGAAATCAAAATCACAATGTGGGAAGAGGATAGAAAAAAAATACTAAAGACTGGAACTACAGTTTTTATTTTCTTCAGTGATTTGTCTCTCAAAAATGTTCTGAAGGCAACAACAAAAAGTACACACCAAAGTCCATGACTATCCCTAAGAGTCTGGACAATGTTGTTCTGCAGGTGGGATAAAAGTCAACTCTGAAAGAATTTATTCTCAAAAAGTAAATAAATTGGCTGAGCTGGCTACTTCCATGGGCAGCTGAAACTCTTCTTTGGGACCAAAGAGCATGCCTGCACAGCAGTCCATTACCTTTGACTAGTAGCTAAGGGCATTTGCAGAAACACAAAGCCATCCTTTGTGCAAGAGAATGCATAGTTGAGATTAAAGGAGAAATATTGGATGGCTTCTAAAAGTGTCCTGGGTAGAGACTGATTTTGTGCAAGAAAAAACAAACATTTCTCAGAAGTCAAATGAGTGAGATGAAACAAGCCAGGTACCTGAGAGAAAAGTAACCTTATTTTGCTTTTTTTAGGTTTTTGTATTCTCAATAATATACCCCCTTATAGAACTATATTTCAGAGAGCACATGTTAGAGAAATAATAAAGTTTTTTCCATCCAAAAGATTTTCAGAACCTCGAAATAATCACCTTCCCTAAATAAATGTTCCTGAATGAAAAGGATTGTGAGTCAGTTGATTCAGTTTTAATTAATTGCTTTGTGACCTCAAGCAAAATAATTACCTTCTAGGCTTCAGTTTCCTCAAATGTAAAAGGAGAGGTTTGGACTAGATGACCTGTAACACTAATATGGTGAGCTATAAGGGTCCAGTTTAGCATTTTGTACTATAGCTTCTAAACTCTTTTTCAATTCTAATAATCTTATGTTCTAAGAACCTTTCTGTCTCTGGCATTCTATGTTTTGTTTTAATGTCTCTTCAAGCTCTGAAAGTACATAGTCTAACATCTAATGTCCTTATTAGCTATAACATTCTATTTCTATTTTTCCAGTTCCCTTCCAGCTTGGTCATTTATGATTTTATTTCCCTTATAATTCTGATGTTCTCTGATCGATGTGTCAAAGTCAGTTCTAACTCCACATTCTAAGTTCTAAATTCTCTTCTGCCCTGACATTTATATTTTAAGGGCTCTCCCAGATAGGTTCTTCCTTTGAGGGTCCATTCCAGATCTAGCCTTCTATGACAAGAGTGAGAGAATTGAGAGGATTAGATAGCAAGTGGTTAATTGTGAGAATTGTGAGAATTGAGTGAACCACATTGACTCCATCTTGTGACTCAATTCTGGAACTAGCTTAGTTTTCTTTCTATTTAATTATGGGTCTAGCCAAACTTCTATCTTATAGGAAAACTATATTCAATTGTAGAAACTGAAGGGAAAAACTTACATTGTTTGAACCCAGTCCTATATGACTGAGAAACTGGACCATCTCTACCTGCTGTTTAAAGACCCTTAAGCAAGAATCTAGATTATGCTGACCAAAAATCCAGTCAGATGCAAAAATTTTATACAAGGAATTTATTCACAATTGTATATCTCAAGCAATCCATAAGTCTTATCTGAAAACTGACTCAATACTGGTCAATAAGATATTGTTTATGTTCCTTTGATTCTTTAGGGGTGTTTGAAGGGAGTAGGAAATCTTTTTTTCTGAATTCAGGGAATTTCAACTTTTCACTTTTCCCTTCCCAATTTGAAAAGTTCCCAGTTTTTCATCCAATTAGAAATCAGATTGCCTAATGTTATACTGTTTCCTTTTAATTAATTGCCCTTATTTGATTATTTTTAATAGATAAAAGTCTGTATTCAAGGTTCAGCCCTAAGCTGAGGAAGGTGCCTGTTCCTAATTTGTTAGGCAATTGGCATACATTGTTGGAATAATACATTGCTCAGAAGATCAAATCTTTGTTTTCCTCAGGCATTTCATTTTTCACCCACCACATTAGGTCATTCTACACACGATGCTCCTGTTATTTGTAGCCTTCAGTCAAAGATTCTTATCCTAATCAGATGCAATCACATTTTCCCCCAGAGTGCTATGCCAGAGTAAAGGACACCTCCATAATATGTTGTAGTAAAGAGGAAAATACAGAGCACCTAGAATTGTAGATACAGTTCTGGTCTGATTCTATTACTAGGTCTTTTCCCCTTTCTGGGTCCATAAGAAGAGGCTTGAACTAAAGAATTTTTAAAGTCTTTTCCAACTCCAAACTGTAAACATCTACACTTATTCGAACCTATGGATCTGAACTTTTTCTTTTTAAATTCTTAATAACTCAGGTTCTGGTTTGAAAGACTACAGCCCAATATTATGAAAGCAGTTATTTTAAGTCAAGCTATTTGGTCAAGTCTAGGCACTGGCTAATGATGAGTCATGCATGCTCCCTCCCTAGCCTTTGGAAAACATTAAATGTAATGGTGCAAGGTTGGCCACATATAGATTACTGAGCTGGAAAATGATGTTGGACCTCAAGTATCTTTGCTTCAGCTTTATGGGTAATTAAGCTGAATGTGCTGCCAGGGCTTGAGAAATCTATTAAATCGATAAATAGAAGAAA
The DNA here is from genome assembly GCF_902635505.1 of Sarcophilus harrisii. Taxonomy (NCBI): domain Eukaryota; kingdom Metazoa; phylum Chordata; class Mammalia; order Dasyuromorphia; family Dasyuridae; genus Sarcophilus; species Sarcophilus harrisii. The sequence continues at coordinate 387,648,968 of NC_045427.1, read as the reverse complement.
GTGTCCCTATCCACCCATTGTCCGGGGAAGTATTTGGGGCTTTATTGAGAAGACTGATTGGTCTTCCTCCCTCAGAGCCTCACTGCACAAAGTGGGTGGACAGCTCTAAATGAAGAGAATTAAAAGAATACACACTGAAAAGGGAATGTGGGAAGAAGAGTATGCATGCAAAATAAAAGGAACACACTATGAAGGGAAACATCATATAATGTGGGAAGGGGCTTTCTGAGCTTCCAAGATGACCAGCCTTTAACTAAAACCTACCAGTGACTTAATAATTTAATAGAACCTTTGAATATCCATGCTAGAGGAATCTTAGAATATAAATTGTCAAAGCTACATAGGATTTTAGAAAGTATCTATCCTTTCCTTTTACAGATGAATAAAATGAAATCTAGAGAAGGAAAAGGTCCTTGCCTCCAGTACTCAGATCAAGTCCTCTCTCTGCCCCTAAGCCTGCCCTGATTACACCAACTCATACAAATATCTTTCTTCACTATTCTTTAAAATTATTATCTGTACTATATGATATATCATTATTACAGAATTATAGAATACTATTGTTTGAAGAGATCTTACAATACATGCAAGGAGAGTTCCTGCATCAATTTGATGAACTCCCCAATAAACCTGATTTCTTATTGGTAATTAGTCTTTAGGGTATCCAATAGATAATATCTAATGGGCATGTCCATTGAGAGGATAATGTATGTTTCTAGAATGAACTTTAGGAAGGAGGGCTACCCTCAAAATGATCTCATTGGCTAGGACTCTAGAGAAGACAAATTCTTGTAAGAAAAGGATCCCTACTGGGCCAGTTCATAAAGGAGAATGTCAGACTGCTCTCAGCTGTTTTCTTTTTTAACCCTTTCTTTAACCTATTTAGAGGTCAGAGATCTGAGAGTATGCTTTCTTGTTACCAGAGATAGCCACAGATAAGGAAATTTTAGAATTTCTAGAAAAGCATATGGCAGAAATGGACATGTGCTTGATTATATATGCTGAGGGAAATTCCTGGACAATGTTTCTGGATTCCAATCTTTTTTTGTTTAGAAAAATGTGGATTTTTATTTCCTAGGGAGTGTGATCTTAGCATCTAACTTTCTAACCAATGAGGAGAAACTTTGGAGTAGCAACGGCTTATAAGTAGTCTCAATAGAGATAGAGATTAAAAAGATAGAGAAAGCATTAGTAAAACATTTAAAATACCCAGAAGGAAACAAAACAAAAAAAATCCAAAAGGGGACAGTTGTATTATTACCTTGTTGAATTTAATAGATACTTTTAAAAATCAGGCTAAGTGCAGGAGAAATTTCTATTTTTATATGTAATCCTCCTTTTGTTCCTTGAATATTGAAATATTTGTTTGTTTATTATTATTAAGTTCATTATAAAAAGGTGATGTTTTTAAAGACAGTAAAGTCAAATTCAAGAGTTTGGACCTGCCCTTTAAAAAAAAAAAAAAGAACATTCCTGAGCAAGATTCCTTTTGAAGAAAGAAAATCATTGATGTAATCTGACAATTTAGGGAATAATAATAATTGAAGCCACAGGATGGAGTAGAGGGGCCAAGAGTTAAGGACTTTGTCACCTATTGCTATTATAGTGAGTGAGCTCTTTGGTATATGAATACATAAGTATATAATATACTTAAGTATAATGAGAAAGAGGTCTTCTATTTAGCAACTTCAAAGTATATTTGAATATCTAGAAGAGTCTAAACTGTAAAGCATACTTACAAATCTAGAAGGTACTGTGTAGAATCTTCTGAGAGCTAAAATTAGCAAACTTGAATTCAAATTTTTCTGAAGGTAACTATTATGAGTGTTTATATATTTTTATTTACATTTATGGGCTCCTTTAAGTTCTGTGCAGACCCGTATTTTATATGAAGGGTAAAATAAAGGTTGCCTTATAAGCATGATGCATTTGTTACTTTAGCATTCAGATAGGAGCTGTGAATGCTGTTTTCTACATTTTAGAAACCTAAAAATGAACAAATTTAAAGATTTCTCTAGGATAAACTCAAGGTAAGAGCAAAAGTCAAAGAGAAAATAACCCTTATAAGTTAATGTCTAAAGACTAGGCCTAATATATCTGAGCACAGAATTTTGGGGAGGCCCTGAACCAGAGATTACACAAAGAGCATAAAATTTTATTGCTATATTGGACTTTAGAATACAGAATTTCAGAACCAGAAAGGACTTTAAATGTAGAATGTTAAAGCTGGAAAGGACTTTAGAACTTAAGATGTTAACTATCAAAACCTGAAGGGACCTTAGAAAAGAAGAGGAAGAAAAGCATGTATGAAGTGATTACTGTATGCTAGATACTACACTAAGCACTTTACTTTATCTCATTTGATCTTCACAATAACCCTGGGAAATAGGTGCTATTATTTAATCCTCATTTAATTGTTAAAGAACATGAAACAAACAGGAAAGCTAATTGATTTTTCCAGTCACGTTTAGTAGTAAATTTTGAGGCTGAGTTTGAACTTATATTTCTGCCTCCAAGATCATCACTCTATCCCTTGTATCTACTACCTAATTCTAATCTTAGAGATCATCAGATCATATTCATCTATTTGAAGAGAAGGAAATGAAAGTCCAGAGACAGGAAGTTGCTTATTCAAGATTACATTATTAATTAGTGGCAGATTAAGGCATAAAACCAAGGACTCTGAATTATTAGTCTAGTGCTCTCACACCTTCCATATAATTATATATTCTCTGGCAATGTCATCTGTATTATTAAGTGAAATGCCAAAGGAGTGTGTGATTCTGAAGAAATGTGAAAAGAATTATGTATACACTAACTTCCTTGAAACATAGATCTGTTCATTTTAGAGAAGTTTAAGTAGTTCAAGAGTTCAAACCTAGAAAAACAAGAATGTATGGGATTCACCTCCCTCTGTGCCCAAATGAAAATGATAGAGTACATCTGGTACCATTTATACTTTTCTAATTTGGGCTTCAGGAGATGAATAAGAAATTATGGATTTTTTTCAAAAATTGTAAAATGTACATAATAGAGCCAGCAGGTATTATGCCTTAGTATATGACCTACGCAAGATGTTCTCTACCAAAACCTGTGTATCCTGGAGAAATTTCATGAGGAAGAGCAAATTGATTTGTTCTGCTCAGAGCAAGAGAATATCTCAGATTGAAGGAGGAAAGATATGGGGAAAGAGCTCTCAATTAAGTAGAAAGAAAAACTCTTTACTTCAAACAACTACTCAACATTAAAAATAAAAATAGCTACCCACTGAAGGTAGGGCATTTCCTGTCAATGAAAGTCTTTAAATCGTCTGGGTGATCATTAGGCAAAAATATAAAAAAGACCCATGTTTTCAGATATAAGTTGAACTACAACAGTAGCTCTCAAATTTTTTTCATCTCAGGATGCTTTTACACTCAAAATTTATTGAGGACTTCCAAAGACTTTTTTTTTCTGTAGGTTTTATCTATATCATGTTAGAAATTAAAACATCTCAGTATTATTAAAATAGTTTGGATATCATAGGCCCCCTGAAGGGCTCTCAGGGAACATCTAGGTGTCTCCAGATCACACTTTCAGAACAACCATATTACAGGACTGTAAAGTCTCTCACACTTCCAAGATTCCATACACCTGGGATTCCCTTAACTTCTCAGGGACTAAATTTGTTCATCTGTTAAATAAGGGAGTTGGATTAAATGTCTCCTCTAGACCCATTTTTCTTTCTGTGTTCCATAGTATAGTATTCCCTTTTACAGGGTCTCCTTTCATTCCTGACATTATATATTTAAAAGTCTCTTCAAGTTCTAACATTCTCTTATTTATGATTTAGCATAAAGTTGTATATTAGTTGGAGCAGCTAGATAACCCAATGAATGGAACACTGGTCTTGGAATCAGGAAGACTCATTTCCCTGAGTTTAAGCCTGGCCTTAAACATTTATTAGCTGTGTGACCCTGGGTACGCCACTTAATCCTGTCTGCATCGGTTCCTCATCTATAAAACAATATAGAGAAGGAAATGGTAAATCACTGCAATATCTTCATCAAAAAAATCTCAAATGGGGTCACCAAGAGTTGCACACAATTGACTCAACAACAAGATGTTAATTACAATCTAAGAGCCCAAAGTTAATATGTAATTAATAAGGAGAGGTAATATCGATTGTCTGATGAATGGGAAATGGTGTGAACAAATAGTTGTGACAATTATCCCAACCAGTAGACTATTGCTATAATCCAAGGGAGAGGCAGGAAGGGCCTCTACCAGCTTGATGGCATTGTCAGAACAGAGAAAGGAACATATATGATTAATCAGAGAAATGAAAATTAAGACAACTCTGAGATGCTACTACACACCTGTCAGACTGGCTAGAATGACAGGGAAAGATAATGCTGAATGTTGGAGGGGATGTGGGAAAACAGGGACACTGATACATTGTTGGTGAAACTGTGAATACATCCAGCCATTCTGGAGAGCAATTTGGAACTATGCTCAAAAAGTTATCAAACTGTGCATAAACTTTGATCCAGCAGTGTTACTTCTGGGCTTATATCCCAAAGAGATACTAAAGAAGGGAAAGGGGCCTGTATGTGCAAGAATGTTTGTGGAGCCCTGTTTGTAGTGGCCAGAAACTGGAAACTGAGTGGATGCCCATCAATTGGAGAATGGCTGAATAAATTGTGGTATATGAATATTATGGAATATTATTGTTCAGTAAGGATGATTTCAGAAAGACCTGGAGAGACATACATGAATTGATGCTGAGTATAACGAGCAGGGCCAGGAGATCATTATAGATTTAATAACAATACTATATGATGATTAATTCTGATGGGTCGTGGCCATCTTCAGCAATGAGATGAACCAAATCAGTTCCAATGGAGCAGTAATGAACTGAACCAGTTACACCCAGTGAAAGAACTCTGGGAGATGGCTAAGAACCATTACATTGAATTCCCAATCCCTATATTTTTGCCTGCCAGCATTTTGGATTTCCTATACAGGCTAATTGTACAATATTTCAGAGTCCGATTCATTTTGTACATTATATTTTTTGTTTGGTTTGGTCATGTATACTTATTTTGTATTTAATTTATACTTTAATATATTTAATATCTATTGGTCATTCTGCCATCTAGGGGAGGAGGTGGGGGGAAGGAGGGGAAAAATTGGAACAAAAGGCTTGGCAATTGTCAATGCTGTAAAATTACCCATCCATATAACTTGTAAATAAAAAGGCATTAAAAATTTTTTAAAAGGAACATATATGAGAGATGAAAGTAATGTTATGAAAGTAAAATCATTCTGAAATCAAGTTAAAATAAACATCATTGAGCAAAGGAAGGGAAGAGGAATGGAGAAGAGGAGCAAAGAAGAAAGGAAAGGAGAGAAGAGAAGACAAGAGAGGAGAGAAGAAATAGGAGAGGGAGAGGGAAAAAGAGAGAGGAGAGAAAGAGAGGAGAAAAAAGGAGAGAAAGAGAGAGAGAAAAGGAGGGGGAAAGAAAGGGAGAAAAGGAAGAAAAGGAGGAGGAGGAGGAGGAGGAGGAGGAGGAGGAGGAGGAGGAGAGTGGAGAAGGGTGTGGGGAAGGGAATGAGGAAGGGTAGAGGGAGGGAAGAGAGGGAGGAAAGGAGGAGAGGGAGATCAGGAGAGGAAGGTAGAAGAGAGAAAAGAAGAGGAGAGGGAAGGGGAAGGGAGAATTGGCTGTAAATTGCATTAAGGTTTTATAGTAACTAAATTTAGGGGGCAAAAACCTTTCACATGAAAGGAGCTAGTTGCTATCTTATTATATTTAATAATACACTTTTTTAATAGTGAGAAAAATTCTCAGTTTTATATGCAACACTTTTTAAAATCTTTTTTGAAAATTGGAATTTTTATCTGTTGATCATTTTAAAGTTTATGAATAAATAGACTGAACTAGATGACCTCTTAAGTCACTTCTAGTCCAGGCTTTCCATAATTCCATGATTATATTACCAAATGAAACATACAAATGACCCAGCTCTGTATTTCCAACCTTTAGTCTTGTCTTCTTAATACCAAATGTATCACTATTTCTAACTGGATATTCCATAGGCATTTCAGACACATTACATCCAAGACAAAACTTTTCCTTTCCCCAAATCCCTCCCCTCATCCAAACTTTCCTTTTTCTGTTGAAGGCACCAGTATACTTCCAATGGCCCAAGTAGGTATACTCAGATTCAGTCATCAGTCTCTCTATCTCTCTCCCTCACATCTAAGCAATTGCCAAAATTTTTTTTCTATTTTATTTCCACGATATATTTTGCATCCATTACCTTCTCTCCATGTATATCACAATAGCTCTCATTTAGACCTTCAGTGCCCCTTAACTGAACTGTCTCTTAATTGTTTTCCTTGCCTCTATTATCTTCCCTGCTCCAAACCACTCTCCATCCAGTTGCCAAACTAATATTCCTAAAACCACAGATCTGACCATATTAAACATGCCTCAAGAAATTCAAGTGGCTCTCTCTTACCTCTAAAATAAAACTCTCCTGGGTGTCTTTTAAAGCCCCTCATAATCTAAAACCTACCTTTTCAGACTTCTTACAGATTATTCTACTTCACTCACTCTACATTTTTGCCAAATTATCCTATTTGCTATTCTCTGCACACAACATTCTGCCTCTATTCTCCATGTTTTGTCCACGTGGTTCCCCTAATGTATGCAATGCATTCCTTCCTCATTTCCACCAGAAGAATCTCTTTCAAAGGCCATTCAAGTGTCACCTCCTACTGATCCTCTCAGAAATTACTTTGTACTTTTTAAAAATTAAATCTCTGTGTATATGTTTCCCTCCAATAGAATGTAATCTTGCTGAGGGTAGAGAACCATCTCACTTTTATCTTTGTAACCATAATGCTTTATACAGTTTCTAACATATAATAAGTACTTAATCAATATTTGTTGAATTAAAGAATGAATGAGATCCCTTAGAGCTCTGATGGTTTATGATTCTTTCACTAGTTAAATGATTTTTAAGATACTTTGCAGTTAAAAATGCCATTCTTCCTTATTTAAGTATAGTAAATATAGTCTCCATTTCATTGAGAAGTAGAGAAATAGGCAGAAGAGACAGGAGATCTAGAAATGAAAAGTCATCTAATCCAACCCTTTATTATACATGGAAGGAAACTAGAGATTCAGATGAGTTAAGTGAATATTTGAAATAGAGTCCTTTGATTGCAAAACCCAATGCTTTTCCCATTGCATTATAAAAGAACTAAAACAGAGCCCTTTGCCTCTTCTCCATCCCCTGAACTGTACTGCTTCGGCTCATCTTATTCTGCTAGGGAGCTTGTACTTCCCTTTTTCCCCAGTTCCTTTCCTGGGGGCCTTTATTCCAAACATATGGGCAAGCATACAAACACGCACACATGCATACATGCGCACACACTTTGTATTATCTTTCCTTTCCATAGAATGCATGCAGAAACCTTTCATCTTCTGCAGGACCCTTCAATATTAAGCAGAGAGAACATTCCCCAAGCCTCTGTATTTGTTCTTTAAAGAGCAGGTCTCCCTCTGTGAGCTTAGTGATAAGAGCATGTTGGATGGGAGATTACTGCTCTTAGCAAATCTGGCATGCGGTGATCCGTACAGCACTCATCCACTTATTAATCAATCATTTATAACCCAGTTTGTGTTGAGATATTCTCAGGGGCTGTTATGCTTATTATGAGAAATTGGGACTCTTCTGTCGCTGTCACATTGGGTTCTGATGGCCTCATCTGGGGGGCCATCTCCTATTGTAGCTGTCATATGTACTTAAGAACCTGCTCCTTATACCATCATCTGATTTCAGAAGAACAGAGGCATTTGCTGTTGGTGATAAAAATTATAACTTATCACTGCGGGGCAAGGCAAGGAGAAGCAAGAAATGAAAAAGTTACAAGGAAAGAAGGAAGAGGAAAGGGGGAGAAAAAAAGAATTTGACTTCCTAAGCTCTTATTCTGGGTTGAACCTAGTCTAGGCCATCTGTGTCCTCCATCTTCAACCTTTGCCATTAATTACTGTCATCTCTCTCAAACTGGGGCATAGAGGCCCCTAAGGGGAGCATGGGAAGTTCTAACAAGAGAACAGAGATAGAATAGAGCAGATTTAACCTTACAGAAGTTTGTGTGAAAAAGATATGAGTTTTATTTGATAACAAACTCAATATGAGGCAATATTAGCAATATTTTTTTATTGCTAGAGCCAGAGAACCTGAACTAGTCCTCACTGGGATACACACAGGCTCACTAACTGGACAAGTTTCATCTCTGATGCTTGTAACCTATATGACCTTGGACAAATCAGTTAAACTTCCTAGACTTCAGTTTCCTCATATGTAAAATGAAAAAGTTGGACTGTATGGCCTCTGAGAACCCTTCTAGTTCTATATTCTAAAATCTATGATGCCATGAACTCACTGGACCTTAATTTATTTATAAGTAAAATGGAGATAATATGGTACTGACCTCACAAGATTGTGATTATCAGTGTCAGGAGTATTATATACTTTCTACCTCACAGAACTGTTATGAAAAAATGTATTACATACTTAAAAGTATTATTTCTTAAAAACTACAAGTTTATTCACATAGCACAATCTCTATTTCATGGTGACAGCATTAACTGTTAAACTATACAAATAAAGTGAGTCAGATCTCTTCACCACCATATGCTTTCCTCCATATGCCCTCCTTGCCAAACTTTAAAATCTATTGCTAGAACATAAGGAAAACAAAGGGAAAGTTGATTTTGGTGGGAAATGGAAAACAAGGGAGTAGAAGAAACAGAAGAAAGGATATCAGGATAAATGAAGATAATTTCTAGTGATTGGGAGCATAGCAAATCCAATTTAATTCAGCAAACTCAGTCAATAAACATTTATTAAGCCCTATTACATTCAAGGAACTGAGCTAAGCACTAGACCAACACACACACACACACACACACACAAAATACTGATCTCAGAGTTTATATTCTACTCAAAAGGGGGAAAGAGAGGAAGACAGAGAATGAGAAAGAGAGACAGAGTCAGAGAGAAAAAAAGAGAGACAGAAACAGAGAGAGACAGAGAAACTCAGAGAAAATTAAGTACTAAGAGGATCAGGAATAACTTCATGTAGAAAGAAGTATCTGAGATGCTACCTGAGGGAGATGATGAGGTTGATATATGCATTGTCCGAGCTAATTCAGCATTTGGGAGTCTTTAAAGGAATATGTGAGAGAGAAATGGTATTACTTTACCTACCAAACTAAAGATCTACTGAGCCACTGTGCTGATTTCATTCTTGTATGCCTGTGAAACCTGAAGAGCCATGCCAGAAAATTGAGTCACTTCCATTTGATTTCTCATAGGAAGATTCTGAAGATTACCTAGCAAGATAAAGTATGGGACACTGAGGTCCTTTTCTGAGCTAAATTTCCAAACATTTAAACTCTACTGCAGAAAGTACAGCTCCAATGGGCTGGGTTCAAATACCAATCACATTTTTGTTTAAAAGACTATTTTATGGAGAACTCACACAAGGCAAACACTCACATGGTGATCAGAAAAAAACGACACAAGGACACTTTCAAAGTCTCTCTCAAGAACTTTGATATCAAGTGTGAGACACAGGAGATACTTTCACAGGATCATCCAATATGGCACGCCTACATCAAAGAAAGCACTGTGTTCCAGGGGCAAAGCAGAATTGTTGTAGCTAAAAAGAAACATGAGTTGCACAAATTAAGAACATCTCCCTTCCAAATGATCATATGGTCTATTTGTGGCTGATCTCTGCTAGAACCTGCCAAACTCATGAAAGTATGATCAGCCACAGCCAGACACACTGTACATTTACCTCAACAGAGGGATGTCATTTTGGCCTTTTTTTAAGCACAAAAGACACCTGAGGAGAACTTTGAAGGAAGTTAGGGAAACTATCAGCTGAGGTGAGGAGAGAGTCCATTCCAAGTAAGGGAAACAGCATGTCAAAGATTTAAAGAGAGGAGATGGTATATTCAGTTCAGAAAACAGCTAAGAAACCAGTTTGGCTAGAACATAAATTGTAAAGTAGATATTACAAAATAAGTATGAAAAGATAGTGGGAGCCAGGTTGTCAAGTGCTTTAGCAGCTTGCTATGCTAAGGAGTTTGTGTTCTGCATTTAGAGGCCATGGGTAGCAACTAAAGATCTTTGAGCAAAAGAGTAACAATCATTCTATACATACTCTATTAATTTGGCAGCCGTGTGGTAGATGGGCTAGAGAGGGGAGAGCCAGGAAGTAGGATACTACTAGAGTGGTTCATTCTAGTGGACTTCTCTAGAGAGAAGCCTTCTAGAAGATAGAAGCTTTGTGAGTAAAGAGAAGACATATAGGAGTGATGCTGCTCTCATGAGTCAATGCCCTCCAATTCCAATAGACTTGGGAGGGAAAATGTCATCTGCAACCAGAGAGAGAGAACTAAAGAGACTAAATGTCGATTAAAACATAGTATTTCTACCTTTTTGATGCTTGGTTTTTTTTTTCTTTCTAGTGTTTTTTTTTTCCTTTGTGTTCTGAATTTTCCTGCACAACATGACAAATATGGAAATATGTTTAAAAGAATTGCACATATTTAACCTATTTCAGATTGTGAGCTGTATTGGGGAGAGGAGAGGTAAGGGAAGGAGAAAATGTTGAATGTTAAAAGCTATCTTTGCATGTATTTTGAAAAATAAAATGCTATTGAAAATTTTAAATGGATATTTCTAATCAGAAAATCAATCAATAAATAACAAACAGCTAAACAAAATAAATAAATAAAGGATTCTTTCTGAGGCAATGCAAGCTGGAAAACTCAAAGAACGTATTTCTTCTCCCTTCCCTGATTCCAGCCCAACTCCACTGCATGTTAGCCCAACACGGTTGGTTACAGGCAAGCTTGATTTGATAGAGTGAGTGAAGAGGTATCAGGAGGGGAGGAACTGTTTGTCTAATTTCTGTTTTTGTATCCTCAGTGAGTAGCACAGCACAATGTCTGGTACATAGGAAGCACTTGACAAATACTTCTTGATTGATTGCTTTGAATAATCCCACTCAGTTGCCTAAAACATATCCTTCAACAACTGCACATGTTAAAACTATATTGGATTGCTTGCTGTCTTGGGAAGAGGAAGAAAAATTCGGAACACAAGGGACTGCAAAGGTGAAAGTTGAAAACTATCTTTGCATGTATTTGGAAAAATAAAATACTATTAATTTTTTTAAATAAAAAATTTAAAAAATATTCTTCAACACTTAAGAGATGATGAATGAGAAATTAGAATGCGTTAGCAGCTTTGAGCAAATTGATAGTGCTCTCTCTGGTGGGTATACAACCCTCCCCCCATTTTGTGGTTGTGACTCTTTGTGACCCCTTTTGGGATTTTCATGGCAAAGATACTAAATAGCTTGTAATTTCCTTCTGCTCATTTTGCAGATGAGGAACTGAGGCAAATGGAGTGAAGGGACATGCCCATGATCACACAGTTAGTGTCTGAAGCCAGATTTGACTTCAGGAAAATGAGCCTTCCTGACTCCAGGGCAGGGATTAGGCACTCTGCCACCTAGCTGCCCTCACTTTAATATGCTACACCTTCTTTGAGACTCACAACCAAACTATGAAGTAGGTGCAATTATGATTCCCATTTTGTAATTGTGGAAACCGAGGCAGATAGAAATTAAGCAACTTGCCTGGGTCACACACAATTAGTGTGCAAGGTTGGATTTGAACTTGGGTCTTTTTTAATTCAGTGCTTTAGGTACAATGCTCGACCCACTGCATTGCCAATGCTTAGCACAATACTCACTACATCTTGAACTTTTAAAATACATTTTCATTTATTTAAAGTGTAACTTTTATAAACCCAATACCTAGGATAGTGTCTGGTATATGCCAAAGTACTTAAATAAACACTCATTGATTATTTTCAAAAAAAAATTTTTTTTCTTGCAGTCCCCACAATTGGACCTTGAGTGCCAAGGATTCTCTTAGGGAAGGACAGTAACAAATCTATTTGGTCCCTAGGAATGCTTGCATGAGGCCAGAAGTAGGCAGAAGTAGAGGCAAATGAAAACATCCTCAAGATAAGGATGTATCTCCTCTGGCAGTGCAGTTCAAGAGCTAATACAGAGGAGAAACCTGTCTCCTGTAAGGCAAGGATAAGGAAAACTCTGAAGGGCATTTCTGCGATAGTAAAGACTCTTGTTATGAAGTCATGTCCACCTCTGCATGACCCCGTGGACCATATTGTCCGTGAAGTTTTCATGGCAAATAGACTGGAGTAGTTTGCTATTTCCTTCTCCAGTGAATTATGGCAAATAGAGGTAGGTGATGTCCACAGGGCTAAGTGGACATCAGAGGCCATATTTGAACTCGGGTCTTCCTCACTCCAGTTCCAGTGCTCTTTCCACTGTACTACCTAGCTGCCTTCTAGTGAAGACTCTGGAGGCAAATCTCCCTCTGCCTCACCTGCTGGACCCATCAAGAAGAGGAGCTTCCTGTTTGGAGATGATTGTGACTCTGCAGAAGTAGGCAGTGGGACACACTGGATGTAGAGTCAGAGAAACAAGTTTGAATTGGCTCTATCAATTATTACCTATGTGACCTTAAGCACTTAACTTCTCTAGGACTCTGATTCCTTAATTTTAAAAAATGGGGTTGGAACCCTCTCCAGAATTGTCACCTCAGAAGGAAAGTAGATAGTGAGAAAAGTACCAAATTAAAAGACAGTTGCAATTTCTGTATTTGTTCAATTTGTGACCCTGAGCAATTCACTTAACTGCTCTGAGTCTCAGTTATCTCATCTGTGAAATGGGAAACACATACCTTTCCTGCCTGCTGGACTACTGTGTGAAAGGCATTTTATAAACCTGAAAAAATAAAAATAAAAAATAAATAAAAAAACCCTGTGAGCTGCTGCTATTACCATTTTCTAACAGCCTGCCATGCCCAACTTTCAGTGTCTTTATTTGAAACCAAGAAAAAATCCTTCCCTTATCACACAGTTGGCTGGTCTTATAAGGGCCAGGGAAGGCTGGCCGAGCACAAGATTACCTCTATAATGCATAAGATAGGACTTTTTAAAGAGCAGGAGCATGAAAGGATCAAATATTCAGAGAAATAGAGCTGGAGATAATAACAAAGCCTAATACCCTTGCAGACAAACTTCTGGGGGCTTTTTTTGACTCTATGAATTTAATAACTCTTACTTTACTCATCAGACAAACCAACATCCTCTCCTACAAAATTTCAAGTGGACATTCATTCTTTCAATAATAACTATAACTAGGATCATGTTCTATGGGACAATTATGGGAATTGGGACAAATTCAGGAAGGTGAACAGAGGGCAGTTTGAGCGGAGTTTCAGTGGCAGGGGCCATATAATCATGCTTCAGAAGAAGACATGTGCAAACATGCTAAGAAATATGGAAACCCATATCCCATGTCCCTTCCCTATAGCGGTTGAGGAGAGGATGAGTCACCATAGTGACACCCATAGTGGGAGGTAAGAGGAACCCTAAGGATGGTAGATCAGAGGATCCTGCACCATGCTGTGGCAAGGTCCAGCAGAGAACCATAGGGTAAGAAAATAAATTCCTTCAGAGAAGAATTTGTGTCATTGCCCCAAACCAAAACCCTATTTGTCCCATGCTAGTTACAGTTCTACACTCAATAAAACATTGATGAAACACTTACTATGAATAAAAGATTGTATTTAATACTATGGAAGGAGAAGAAGAAAAGGATAGGATAATAAAAAGACAATTAAAACAGTTTCTGCTCCTATGGAGCAAGAAGGAAAATATGATATGTACAGTAAATGAACAATAACTAAACAGAATTTGTTTTGACAAGAGAGAAAAGGGGATAAATGCTTGGGGAGATACACAGAAGAAAATTGGTGTAAGCCAAGGAGCTAAAGAAATTTTTGGTAAAGTCAAAATCCTTGTGAAATGGGAATCATTTCCCCTTCACTTGGTGATTTTACAACTCTGGCTTTTTGCATATTGGGGTTTTAAGAAAAGGATGTAGTTGGGCAGAATTGATGTAACCTAAATGCAAAAGCTATACTGATGCACAGGTCAGACCTCTTATATATTTTATCCTTGCAAAACTAACAGGGATTCAACAAGACTGCTCAAATCATAAACTTTTAAAGCTGGAAGGGACCTTGGAGATCCCATGTCAACTGCTGTGTTCTATTCTGGGCACCACAGTCAAGATCAAAAGGAGGGCAACCAAGACAGCAAAAGGCCATGCCATGGAAGAATCAACTCAGGGAACTAGGGATATTTAGCATGGAAAAGAGAAGACTCAAAAGAACTCATGTGGAAAAGGGACAAGACTTGCTTTGTTTGGCCCCTGAAGGAAGAACCAGAATGGAGTTTTCTTGGCAAGTATCCTGGAATGATTTCATATTTCCTTCTCCAACTCATTTTACAGAAGAGAAAACTGAGGTAAACAGGGTTACAAGTCACACAGGATCACATAGCTAGTAAATATTTGAGGTCAGATTTGAACTCAGAAAGATGAGTCTTCCTGAATCTAGCCTTAGCACTCTATCCAATGAACCACCTATCTGCCATAAGGTAGAAGTTAGAAAGAAGAAAATTAATTCTTGATGACAAGAAAACCTTCCTAGCAATTTGTTATTGTTCAGTCACTTTTTGACTCTTCATGACCCCATTTAGAGGTATTTTTTGTTTAATATACTGGAATGGTTTGCCATTTCCTTCTCCAACTCATTTTAGATATGAAGAAACCACAGCAAACAGGGTTAAGTGACTAGCACAAGGTCACACAGCTAATAAGTGTCTGAGGCCAGATTTGAACTCAAGAAGAGGAGTCTTCTGGCTCCAGGCCAGCATTCAGTATCACCTTATAGCCTCTAAACAACTAGACTCTTACAAAAGTACAATGATCAGTCCTGGTAGGTGATAGGTCCTTCCTCATTAGAAGTCTTCAATCAGTCTAGAAAACTAGTTGCCAAGTATATATTGATAGGAATTCCTTTTTTGTATGGGTTGGACTAGATGGTCACTGAAGTCCCGTTCATCTCTGAAATACTTCTGTGAGGAAGCTGAGACACAGAGAAAGGAACTGGGGTTACACTACCAAGTACTAAGGTGAGATTTATACCCAAACCTCCTAATTTCCAGTTACATGACCTTTCTTACCACACCATGACAATCCTAAGCACACATATTGATCTGGGCATCAAAAAACATTGGTTCAAATTTTACTTCCTAGAACTACAGATATAGAGCTAAAAGTTTTAAAAGTCCTTCAATCTAATCCCTTCATTTTTCAAGTGAGGAAACTAAAGCTAAAGACATTAAGTGACTTTCAGGCCACCCAGGTAATAATCAGCAGACTTGATATTTGAACTTAGGTCCTCTAACTCCCAAACCAGGGCTCCTTCTACTATATCACTCAAATCCCCCATCACTGTTCCATTATGCCTCCATGAAAAGCCTTTTGTTAGATTCACAGACTCCTAATATATTTTTTCTTCTGGTCAGTGGCCTGTCATATACTCCGACAACAACATCACTTTTATTTCAGCTCATGGAATAGCAACCCATTACTTCTTCTGAGATTGGCTATATCAAAACCCCAACAATAGCTGTTTCAAACCTTTTCTTCTCTCTTCAGTCCCCTAATGCCACTCCCTACCTACTCTCTCTCAGTAAAGGACTTCATCTCCTATTTTATTACTATAATAATGTCCCAAACTACTACCCCGAGAATTTCCCCAGTCCTGGTTACTAATTATGCCACATTGGCTAATTCACTGCATTCCTCTGACCGTTGATTTCCTCAACTTCAAAATGGAATAAAGTAATATGGATCCAACCTGTTTTACAGAAGTACTATGAGGATCCCATGAAACAATGGCTGAGAGAGCATTTGTCACAATAGAACAGTGTAGAAATGGGAAATATTATTATTATTATTTGTCCTCTGTTTGGCGTGTGCTATGGGGATCTGTGATCACTTTTTGTGCCTTTCCTCCCCTGACTTCAGGCATCTCATCCATGCCTGCATTCTACTTTTCAGGCTCAGAAAAGGCCCTAAGAGGAGGCACTTAAATCCCAAAATAAAACAGGTCAGAGTTGCAATTATGATCAATGAAGCAGGCCTCAGTGTGTTGTGCATAATTAAAATGACTGTAGGACCTCTCTATAAATATCAGCTGGAAAAGAAGCATCTCTTTCAGTACAGGCAGAAAAGTGAGACAAAGGCAGCCTCTTGTCCCCAGGTGATAACTTGACCTTGAAATAACTTTACTATTTCCACACCAAAGTAATTGCCCTTCTGGGGGAAGGAAGATTGTGCTCGCCCTACTCACAGCTTTCATCCAGGACAAGTTCTTAGGGTCAGCTACTACATTGCCATTAACTACTCAGTAAAGATGCCAGCATTATTCCCTAGTCAGGAGACACCTTGTCTATTTCTTTAAAACCCTAAAGAGACCAGTGGAAGGGAGGTTCTATTTTTCCCCTCTAAAGCTCCCAGCTCGAGCCCTGTGTCCAATTGAAGATGTGCTTGGAATGAAGAATGAATCCCACCAAATCTTGGCCGTATGCACACCTTTAAATATTTTACTTAATACCCATCCGTCTTCCCTGACAGTGCCGTGCTCCTCACTGCTTGGCTGGAACAGAGCAAATTCTCTCACACCATTTACTCAGTCTTTTTTGTGGGAACTAGAAGATATTATTCACCTTCTGCCTAAAAAAACAGCCTAGTGTGGGGGGTGGGAGCAGGCAGCAAGCCTCATTTTCCTAATTTCATATTTGATTGAGCATTATTAAAAGAGCCGTTAAAGTTATGAAATTCAGTACTCATGGAAGGCTTAGAATGGAGTAGCTAAGGATACATATAAAAGAGTTATTCTGCCTTCCTCTCTCTTAGCAATAACACTTAGGACTTATATATTGCTTTTCATCTCCTGAGCTCTTTACAAACATTAACTGTACAATTTCACCATAGTAAATGCTAAGACATAGTCAGAGAGGGCCTATAATTTTGTAGTCACTTCTGTGACATTCATTATGTCTCAAGATGATATAGGTTGTGACTCAAGTGCCTGTATTTAACCTGGCTTTGGAAATGGCAAAAGGTGAGAAAATAGTTCAAAGTTCTCATTGAGTTTTGAATCCTGTTCCCATTCCTCTAAGAAAGGGGCTCTGGTTCAAAATTCCTAATTTCTGATATTTGCTTTAACTCCTCTGCCAAGGATGAGTTTTTGTTGACATGTTCTATTTAAGCTTGAAATGAGGACTCTATCAATTAAGTTCTGTTACATTATTAATTTGGACATCTGACCTAGATTTCCTGGTCTGTTGCTAAAATTCTAACCTAGTACTATTTCAGCATAAGGATTAATTATATGAACATGTGAAGGATCTGTGATTTTGTCAGTACTGGGAACTCTCAGTATAGGAATTCCCTCCACCCACTTAGCCTACAACCTATGACTTCACTGAATTCTATATAGATTTAAATCTTGGAGGGACCTTAGATGTTATATAGTCTAACTCTTTTTAAGCAACAGATAACTCAAAGAGGTGAAATGATTTAAAATTATAGATGTGCAACTCATAGATCTAGAGCTGAAAGAGAACTTAGAGATCATCTAATTTAAACCCCTCTCCTCCATTTTACAGAGGAGAAACTGAGGCCTGAATAAGGTATGTGACTTGCCCAAAGTAATACATGTATTAAGCAGAAGAGTCAAGTTTTAAACTCCATTCATACAAATCCAAATCCATTCTTTCCACTGCATTATACTGAGTTCCCTCTACCCATGCACATCACAATTTTATCTCTGATTCCATAGTATCACGATTTAATGTCACAGAGCAAAATCCACTTACTTTACAGATGAGGAAACTGAGGTGCAGAGAAACTAAGTGACAGACCCAGCATAACTCAAGACAGGAAGTTTCAGAGGTGGGGATCTAAACTTCCATTTTCCTAATTCCAAATCTAGCTTTCTATTCATTACATCTATACCACATTGCCTTTACATAATGACTATTTTCTACTCTATCCTGAGGTTTGTATTTATCAACCCACACTTAAAAGCTAACTTTTGTTGTATAATCTTAGCAAAATGTTGTGCCTATTTGCATCATCCACAGCAGTTATTATTAGACAAATGACAGCATTATTCACTGGAACACCAGGTTCTGTCTAGTTTTTCTTCACAATCTCTCTCAGATTCACCCCTATCTCTCTATTCTCATTGCCTCCAGGACCTTATCACCCTTACACCTGGATTTCTGCTAAAACAGCAAAATTAAGAGACCTCATACTCACAGCCTGAAAAAAAAATGGTAGACTGGTTTAAAAAAAGATACTGAAAAATTTAAGTTTTTTAGTTTTTTTCCAGTTTTTAGTTTTTTAGTTTCCAGTTTTTTTACCACCACAAGAAGAGCTGCTATGAATATTTTTATACACATAGAATTATTTTTTCTTTGTGGTCTATGAATGTGATAGGATGTTATTATACTATAAGAAATGAGGAATTAGATGATTTCAAAGAAATAAAGACTTGTATAAACTGATGCAAAGTGAAGTAAGCATTTTAGCAAGATACTTGAGGGCAGAACTTGAACACCACTATTCCCAACTCCAAGGCTGAGCAGCTAACCACTATGTGGATCTGCCTTTCCAGAGAAACTCATTAACTATATTGTTGTTGTCAATTAGTCATGTCCAAGTTCTCGTGACCCCCTTTTTTTTTGGGGGGGGGGGAGTTGACAAAGATACTGGTGTGGTTTGTCATTTCCTTCTCCAACTCATTTTAAAGATGAGGCAATTGAGGCAGAGTTAAGTGACTTGCCTAAGGTCACACAGCTAGTAAGCATCTGAGACCAGGTTTGAACTCAGCTCCTCCTGACTCCTGGGCCACCATTCTATCCACAGCACCACCTAACCCCATGCAATTTATAATCTCTTTGTATTTCTTCATCTGTAAAAAGGGAATATGAGATGGATAAATGCATTTCAACTGTTTCTGGAGGGGGGGGGGAAATTTACTCAATATGACATTTTTAAGTTTAATCTGTATTATTAAATTTTCTTTATTATTTTCTTAAGTCTAGACAGTAAACAAAATAATATAAAATAAATCTGTGATTTGTAACATTTGTTGATTTTTTTCAATTCACACAAAAAATTTAAGTGTATTGGAATCCAATTGCCCAGTTCAATTTCTTTTCCTATCAAACATTTCCCTAGCATCTTTTACTCCTCTTCTTATCTGACGTTTCTCATTGGTTATATGTTACAATCTACTCATACTCATAATGCCCCTTCCATTGTCCTTTAAAGGATATTCATATTCATTCACATTTTGCAGTCATATAACCACATGGGTAAAATGGTTTTTAATACCAACAACAGATGATAATTGTATAAAACAGGAGATGCATCAGAAGAAGACGGCCTATCATAAAACTCACACATCAGCAAGACGTGTGAGAGACAGGAGAAATAATAATGGGTGACTATTTATAAAGTGTTTTATAAAGTGTTTTGAGTTTACAAAGCACTTTATAAATATTATGCCATTTTATCATCAACAACCTTGGAGGATAAGTTGCCATTATCATCTCTGTTTTTACAGATGAGGAAACTGAGACAGATAGTAGTTAAGCAATTTGCTCAAAGTCACACAAAAAAGTGTCTGAGCCTTTATTAGAATTCAGGTTTTTCAGATGCTAGATTCAGCACTCCATCTGCTGCCATTATCTTACTTACATCAATCCCTTTCTTTTATAGATGAAAAAGCTGAGATCCAGAGAAAGATTTACCTGCAAACACACAGATAGTAAAGCAGAGCTACAAAATCCTCATCCTGGTGTTAAAAGTCATCAACAGTCTAGTTCCCACTTACCTTTCCATTTGTATTTCATATTACTTGGTTCCAAGTATTCCATGTAATTCAGATTCAGTTTATTTTTCTTTTTATAAGATTCTAAATTAAAAAGCAGTGATCAATAAGCATGGAAAGCTAGAGAGAGATCAAGTCAGTTTTGGATAGAGAAGAGGACATTAGATTTAACAGCTGAGAAATTGTTGATAACCTTGAAGAGATCAGCTTCAGTCAAATTTAAGGTGGGAATGAAAATCACATTATAAGGGGTTGAGAAGCAAGTGGGAAGTGGAAGAAATGGAAGAATTTGCTAAAGAAAAGAAAAATAGGATGCTGACAGGGTCAAATGAAGGTTTATCAAAGACTGGGGAGAACGAAGCACATTTGTAGCCTGCAGGGAAGAAGTCAATAGAAATGGTTACTTGCAGATAAGAGAGAAAAGGAGAAAATGATCTCTGGGGAGAGCTCTCTGAAGAAATGGGAAGAAATGGAATTGCCTGCACAAAGAGGTAGATAAGGTGTAACGAAGATAGAGTTGCTTCTTTCTTTAAAACTGGAATAAAGGAAGAGAGGATGAGTAAAGATGAAGAGTTATGGCTTAGAAAGAAGTTTAAATTTTCCCCACTAAAGCAGAGATAAGGTCATCTGCTCAGAGAGGGTTTGGGGATGGTATATAACAGTAGTGTCAAACTCAAATAGAATGGGGTCATCAAATTGCATATGAGGATTCCTGCAGATCACATATTGACTTAGAAAACTATTTATTAACATTGTCTACATTCTATTGCATTTCTATTAATTTTGGAAAATATTTCCTAATATGTTTCATGTGCATTTGGGAATGTTAGAAACAATGGGTTTGTTTTTGCTTTTGTTTTGGATTTGGTTTTTTTGATATCTTTTGGATAAGGACCTAAAAAAGAGGGAAGGATTAGAACAAATGCTAAGAATAAAGACATGGCTATGCAGAAGTGAAGACCCAGTTGAGATTAGGTAACCTGAATTTGTAGTGAACCCCACTGGAATGGTTAAAAGATTTCTTCCCATAGTATTCAGTAACTTGAAAGATGCATAGAAAGCAGATGGTAGGAGTATATTAGATAACCTTTAGATTTTCTTCCACTTCTGAGACTCTGGGATTCTGATATTTAAGTAAATTCAATTCATAATGTACTTATTAAGTTCTTTATATGGATAAGGCTCCAGGAAATAAAGGTTAAAAAAAAGGTAGTCCTTATCTTCAAGAAGTTTATATTCAGTGGAGGGAGGAAGGGACCTGTATATTGGTGTAATAAGATCAATATCTAGCAGTGTCCTCTCCTCCACCAAAAAAAAAAAAAAAGAGGTTAAGCTAAAACTTCCCTAAAATGTAACAAAATTAGTCTAGGGGCAAG
This sequence comes from Sarcophilus harrisii, assembly GCF_902635505.1. NCBI lineage: Eukaryota > Metazoa > Chordata > Mammalia > Dasyuromorphia > Dasyuridae > Sarcophilus > Sarcophilus harrisii. The sequence continues at coordinate 387,627,658 of NC_045427.1, read as the reverse complement.
CCCAGGCTCAAGCTGTGCCTCCTCTGATGAAGCTTCCAAAAGGCCTGGGACAGTGGGATGGGACTTCTTAATCACCTAGAGACATAAAAGGCCACACCCACGTGAGGATCAGACCCTTCAGACTTGGTGGATGTATCACTGCTGATCAGATACATTTCACATTTCAAGGATACAGTATACTGGAGCTAAATGCTATTGTACAGTATATCCTTTCTAGGTTAGATCTCATTTTTGTCCCAACAGCAAAGCTGTTTCCAGTGCCTGCATCAGACACAAAAGTAATTTCAGGAAAGAGAATGCTAATAATTGTGGGATTCAGGAAAGGCTTTGAGTTGAGAGGTAGCTCCTGACCTTTGCTTTGAAGAAAGTTAAGAAATTTAAGAAGTAGAAGTGTAGAGAGAGTGTATTTGAGACAAGAGGGATTGAAGCAGTATAGCTTCTAGGGAAATATAGCAGTGATTTGGGGGGTTTTGTTCTGGCAATCTGATTCCAAAGTCTTCTGGTTTTGCCTCCCACACCTTCAACCTAGGAATGCTATTGTTCTGACAGACTCTGATGTTGAATAGACTCCCTCTTCATTTCATTGCTGATTGATAATCTGGTCAGTGAGAACCAAATTCCAAGAGACCACTCCTCTGGGCCATAGAATTAGCATGTCAATGATAGAAAATTGAATAAAAGGGTCTCCTTGCTTCTGTTTCTCTGCTGAATTCTCTTGGGATTTAGTCCACTTGTAATTGGCATTTACAATTACAATAAACTTTGCCCCTTAATAAGGAAATGGGTTCAAACCTGCACATTCTTTTGAAATACCTCACTACAATGGTCTATGACCCCAAACTTTCGGGGGCCCTTGCCAACCTCAATAGGATCACTTGCCCAAAGATGTGAAGGTAAGAGATAAGAAGTCATATACAGAAAATTGTCAGCGGGACAATGTGACTAGAACAAAGAATGTGTGAAGGGCAGTAATTTGAGATAAGGCTAGAAAAGTAGGTGAGAAACAGATTGTGTATGACTTTTAATGCCTGGCTAAAGATTCTATAATTTATCCTAGCACAACAAGGAACTATTGAAGTTTTTTGAGGAGTGAATGATGTAAGCAGATCTGTGCTTTAAGAATATCCATTTGACAGCCCTGTCAGAGGATGGATTAGAAAGAGGGAGACACTAAAGCTGGAAGTCTAATTTGGAGGCTGTTAGAATAGACCAATCAAGAGGTCAATGAAAGTCTGGATTAGGATAGAAGCTATTGGAGGAAAAAAAGAAGAAGGGAACAGGTGTGAGAATTAAGAATTAGTGGTCTTTCTGTTATTTAGGGGAAGCCTATAACACAAAAGTAAGTCCACATGGAAGCAAGTTTTCTCTATCAGCAGAGGTTCTTCAAAAGAAAATCACTCCAGAAAATCTAAGAGTAACTATGTGAAAGACAAAGGAGCAAAAGACACTACAGAATACAGTGAGGTAGGCATCAGTATTTATAGACCATATTTTCAAAGTATTTATAGTCTCTGTGAAACGTTGTTGGATTTGAGATTTGTTCATGAGTTTCTCCCCCTTTTGTCTCCCCCCTAGCTTCCCTCTCCCCCCCCCATATCTTCTGTTCAGGATACTAAGCATTTATTTAATTGACTGGATTACTCACTAATGTATACAATTAGCTAATAGCTTCTTTTGGTTATTTCACATAAAAGATAGTAAATATTGACCAGAATCAACCCAAAGAATCTAGAACTGGACAAATGAATTCACTTGCTACCTAAGATTGTATTTCACATAGTTAACATTTGGAGAAAAAAAACTAAAGTTTGGGTGGAGTAAAATAATTCTTACCCTTTCCTCTACAGTAGAGTTTCTTAAACTTTTTCCACTCACAGCCACTTTTCAACCAAAAAAAAATTTTATGTGACCCAGGATATAAAGGTACATAAAATAGGTATACAAATCAAATATTCACTGACAATAAATCATAATTTTGTGGATCCCACAATCAGTTACAAGACCCTATATAAGGTCACAAACCACATTTTAAGAACCTAGGCTTTAGAGTAAACTGAGTATAACTTTTATTCTAAACTCTGGAAAGAGCATTATACCCCTATACTACCAATATTTGACATCTAGTCAATATGTATAATTGTTGCCCTAATATCCCTCTTGAAGGGAGGAAAGTGAGAGAGAAGTCACGGAGTTCCAGATATCCTGAAGCCTCCCTGATCCCTGGCTGACCCAATCATAGCCTTATTCCTATTCTGCACAAAGGTGAGAATCTCAGTCTCCCTTAGAGACTAGCCATTCCTTATGCAGATAAGATCATCTATGTTAGCTGGTTATCCATATTCATTTATCAAAACTGAATCCAACAAGTATTGCATTTGACCAGATGGAAACTAAGAAGATAAATAGTACAGTCCCTACCTTCAAAATGCTTATGATTTAGTAGGGAAGAGAAGATGTGTACAACTAACAAGGAACAATAGAATAGGATGTGTTCGTAGATCTCCCAGAGTGGCACCAGAAATCCGGAGAGAGAACTCTGGTTGAGGATATCAGGGAAGGAATTGGCCCCTAAACTGCACTTTGAATGATAAGCTAAATCCCTTCCTCCAAATAATGGAGTAGCTTAGCCTTCAGGGAGCAAGTCTGGCATAGCTTCAAACTGACATTTTTCTATTTCTAGTACTTTCTGATCCTTCTAAATCCTCCCTAGGGTAAAGAGGGAGGAAATGACCTAGAATGTGGAATGAAAAATATGCTGAGCACTAAAAGACTCGAGTTCTAATCCTGGCTTTGTCATCCAGTGACATTCAGCAATTCACAGCTTCTTTCTTCCCTTGTTTCCTTACTACACAAAAGGCATATTTAAGAGAGCACTAGATAAAACTGAAAAGCTAAACCATAACAGTATTGTACAATAGGATGAGCACTGGTCATCTAGGCTGTAAATCAGACAACTCTAATTCTTAGAGAGCATGTCAGGAAACCCAGACCTGGACTAGGATGGAGAAGAGCTTCAGAATTTAAAGAATGCATTGAAAAAATTAGGATTATTTAGCCTGACAAAGAAAAGACTTAGGGAAGCCCTGATACCTTTCTTCAAAGATTTAAAGAGTTCATATGAAAAAGCAATTACTAGACTTAGTCTTTTGACTCCAGTGAAAAAAAAAGTTAAGGATAAAATAGTAAAAGCTATGAGAAGTCATTATTTGTCCTTCATTCTGGAAGAGGGCCAATGACATCAAGAGGGTGATGACATGCAAAAGACTTGGATTTAAGTGAGGCAGAGTCATCAGCTTCACCCTCTCCTCTGGTGTCTTAGTTGCCCAGTGGCAAGGCATAAGTCAGGATAACTGGAAATGGCCCCAGAGTGCAGTGGGAGATTTTGTCCTTTGTAAAATTTCAGTTTATCTGAAGCAACACCCATTCAGTAATTAAAAGTTAAATAAGAATTGAGGCAAAAGATGGCCTAGTTTGCCTTCATAAGGAATCAATCTTGGAAAGACTCTCAGGGTCTGGGATTTGGGATTATAAGAAATAATTTCCTGAACTGAGCATTTATAATGCATGAAGAACCAGGGAGAAGGGCCAATGATAATACCCGCCCCAAGGTGTACTACACCAGGCTCATCCTTTATGCACACCAATGTTCCCTAAGAAATAACGCTTTTTAATAATAACGTTGCCTCACAAGTTAATGAGCTCCCCATCACTGGAAGTATTTAAGCAGAGACTGGATGGTAATAAAGAATGCTTTAGAGGATACTCACTCATATAGAGAAAAAAGAAATTGAATTATATAATTAATACTCTATCCACAATACCATGCTGCCTCTAAATGTATTTAAAATGTAAAAAAATGGGAAATATGGTACACCAGATTTGTTGTCAGAACCCTACTTTTCAGGTGTTAAAATACAAAATCTTATGGTGGTAATTCTTCCTAATAAGCTTACTTAGTAAATAAATGTATTTATTAAATATTTTTAGAGACCCTATGGAGTGGCACAGCAATGTCACACTCAAGTAGAAACATATCCTTGCAGCCTCATATTGTATCAGAAAACCACAAGTTAGTATCATCTGTATTGTATTGAATTTTTGTTGTTGTTGTTGTTAAATAATTCCCAATTACATTTTAATCTAGTTTGGGCTGCATCTGGGGGGTTTGCTGGCTGTCTAACAGCTCCTGAGTAGTGAAGGATAGCAGTTGGAAATTTAGTGAGTAGGTAATCTTATTAGCATAAGGTTTTGTTATGTAACACTCAAAAAGCAAGAGCCTGTTTTTTGTGAGATTCATGTAGAGAGAAAGTTGGATCAGAAGACTTCTAAAATCTCTTTGGACTAAAATTTAGAGTGTAAAACCAGTCCTGACTCCCTCAAAAGTTTGTCATAAGGATCAAATTGGAGCATGCTCATGACAGGACTTTGAAAAAGTTTAAAATACTCTAGAAAAGAAGGTGGTATTTGGATCTGCCCTCATTCCCCTGCCTCCAAGCAAATCTTATCTTAGCCTAGAAAATCTAGATGGGCTTTGTGAAATCTTCGAAACCAAAATAGGCCAGGTATCGAAATGAGACTTTCAACTGAGTCATTATTTAAGTCAGTGAAGAGAAACTCTGAGGTTTCATAAATCCAGGAGAGGGGGAAAAAATTGAACTGGCAAGGAGCAAAAGCTAGTGCTTATAAACAGGCTTACCTGGCTTCCTTCAATTATATAAAAATAACATGCTAAACCTAGTCCTTGTTGCTATGCCACAGTGTCTCTGAGTATGTTGGGTACAAAGGGATGGAATTTATATGTCCCTGAGGACAAAGAATAGCAGTGCATCTAAAAGGGTCCCATCCTCCTGAGAGCAACACGTAGGAGGCACTAAAAATGGGAAATGGAAAACACCTAATTTATTGTCCTAATCCTGTCAGGTCCCTGCCTTTCAGGTATTACATCACAAAATCTTATGCTAGAAATTATTTCTAATAAATTTATTTACTAAATATGTTTAGACGGAGCATGATGTAGTGGGTGTAGTATTAGACTTCAATCAGGAAAACTTGTATTTGAATCCTGTCTCACATTAAATCCGGCCTCTGTTTCCATATCTGTAAAAATGAGTGGATTAGCCTCAGTAACTTTTAAGGCCCTTTCCATCTCTAAATCTATCATTCTCTGATCTTATCCTTTTATAGTACCTTTTCAATACTCATATGTGGGAAATGAAAAAGGATCAAGCTTCTGACAGAGCCTGCATCAAGTTTGCCCAAACTTGAAAAGAATAGTTAATATTTCTATAGTGCCTACTATGTATCAGGCACTTTACTAAACTCTCTATAAATATTATCCCATTTGACCCTTATAATAAATCTGGGAGGAAAGTGCTATTGTTAACCTCATTTTAGAGTTGAGGAAACTGATTTGTCCAGGATCACATAGCTAGTGTCTGAGGCCAAATTTGAACTCAAGTCCTCCTGACTTCAAGCCCAGTGTTCTTTCCACTGTATCACATGGGTACCTCAAAAATAATTTTTTTTAATTAAAAAAAAAAATCTTACTCCACAAACCCAATCCTCAATGTGTTGTTGCTATTGTTTTAAGGCATAAACAAAACAAAAATTTGTCTTGATACAGACTTTTGATTTTGTTGTTATGGGATATTCTGAGTTCAGAAAGGCCCTCTACTATTGTTGATTTATATCAACCCGAGTTTAAGTCTAAAGTTTATAGTCTAAAGAGGATTGCCTGGAGGACCTGAAAAGTTTAATGAAGTGCCCAGAGTCAAACAGTCATTAAATGTCAAAGAAAGGACATGAGCTGTGTTTTTTCTGATTCTAAGATTAGCTTACATACACACAGGCACACATGCACACACACACACACACATACACATGTTATTGTTATTATTGTTGCTGTTCAGTCACTTTCAGTTATGTCCAAGTCTTTATTACTTCATTTGGAATTTTCTTGGCAGAGATTCTGGAGTGGTCTTCCATTTCTTTCTCCAGCTCATTTTAAGATGAGGAAACTGAGGCAAATAAAGTTAAGTGACTTACTCAGTGACACATAGCTAATAGATATCTGCCAGATTTGAAATCAGTCTTCTTGACTATCCACTGCACCATCTAGCTGAACACACACAAACACTCACACTTACACACACACACACACACACACACACACACACACACACACTTTCTCTCTCTGTCTCTCTCTGTTTCTCTCTCTCTCTCTCTCTCTCTCTCTCTCTCTCTCTCTCCCCCCCCCCCCCCCCCCACAGGTAGACATGGTATGTAGTAGTAAGCCTGACGCTACTACTCTTTCTATCTATTCTCTGTCTCTCTGTGTGTGTCTGTCTCTCTCACGCAGATCTCCTCTATAGAAGAGCCTACTACCTCCAAAATCACCAAAAATGAGCTTTCAAATATTTATTATTATTAGAAATTGTTTTCTTACATCAAAACTAAATCTGCCTCTTTGAAATTTCTACCCTTACATTTAGTTCTGTCCCTTGTGGCCAAACAGCATAAATCTAATCTCTCTCTTGCATGAACACCCTTTAAATACTTGAAGATGGCCATTCTATGCCCCTGTGAATCTTTTCCAAGCTAATTATATGATTCAAGTATAGCAAAGGAAGGGAACCAAGTCCTGGGGGCTGAGTGCAGAATTTTGAGATAATGGGGAAATATCTTCAATCTGAAGAATTCAAGTGGTCAAGAGAACATAGCAGAGGGGAAATGCTATATTCGGGAAATTGTCCTGAAAGGTCTCCAGTTGTTAGGATTTTTACAAGGTGCAAGATTCTTACAAGTCAGTGGAATTGATGAGATAATGATTCTCTAATTTACATGTACTTAGTACTATAATTTCACAAGATTCACACCTTTAAAAGAGCATATATAAGGAGGAGCTCTCAGGGCCAAAGGACACAACCCCACTAGAAGCTCTTGGGGGAGGAGACAGATTCATTCCAACTTCCACCTTCGTTGTGGCTGGAGGTTCAAGCACAAACCTTTGGATTCAGAGACATTCGGGGGAGTTAGAGGCAGAAGCTGGCAGAGGCAAAAGACTAGCAGCAGGAGCTCTTAGAACCAAGGAGAGAGAAATAGGCCTCTAAGAAAGCTAAGTGGGCCTCAGGAAAAGAGACAAGACTTTGAAGGAAACAATAAAGGATTTTGACTTTAATACCTGGCTGCATGTGGGGATGATAATACTGAACTGAAACTAAGGCTGTTTCCAGAAGCCCCGCAAGAAACCTGCTCCCAGAGAACATTACATTTTAGAAAACATTACATCCAGTGAGTACTTCAATGTTCAAATTCTCTTACCCTAAAAGTCCTGAATTCCTTCTTCTTCAAAACTGTTCAATTCAGTTTGTCAGAGGAATGTTGTTGGAGGTTTTTTGTGTAAAGGAAAATATTGCTGATTTTATGATTAAATTCTCTAGACTGTAAGTTGAAGAGAAACCATCCATCTTCATTGACAGAAGTGCCTCACCTGAAGCTCTTTTTACCTATGAGATCATGTGTATTGAAAAAAATTGAAAAAAAATTATGTAATTATAAATACAGGGATTGTTTCTGCAGCTAATGAGGGTGAGATATTTATGGCAAAAGACATTGGCGATGGTGCCCAAACTCTAACTGTGTACTTATAATTCTCTGAATTCCTAAAATGATCTTCCTGGCGTAGAATGCTGAGTGTTTCTGGTGGAAATTGTGGTGTTTGGAAATTATTGCTGGGAGACTTAGAATTCTCAACAGAAATTTCAGAAAGCCAGAAGCTTCTAAGCAATGTATGAATCACAGGGAAAGGATACACCAATTTTGCTTCAACTAAATTTTAGGGCATATTCATTTGCCCAGATTGGTCTGAATATAGGTCACTCTTGCATAAAGGCTGTATAACTAAAAATGCGATCCAAAATCAACTGTATTTCATTGACCTCTAAAAATATAATCTTGCACAAATATAATCACCCCTTCACAGAAACAGACAAAATGCTTGGATATCATATATCACATTGTACTCTTTGTTTAGAATTAATAAAAGAAGAAAAAAATCTATGCACTTAAAAATAAAATTAATTGTGAATTTTATTTTGGTTTTAAAAAAGCCAGATCTGAGGGGAAAGTAAAATTTATACTTGAGCCAGAGACATAATTAATGTTAGATGACCGAGCTATGAAGCTAACCAGAATATTTTCTAAGACAGGCTAGATTGATAGAAAGACCATCAGAAGCTACTATTAATTAAAATTCACAGGAATCTGTCTGTACATTATGTTTCCTAATTGACTGGTCTCCTATTCTACTCTCATACAATCACCACTCTAGGTCAAACCCTCATCACATCTTATCTGGACTTCTATTTTTGAAATTGCAATAACCCTCTAATTGTTCTCCCTGTTTCAAGTTCTTCTCTCTCCAATCCATACCAAGATGATTTTCCTAAAATATTGGTCTAACCACATCATCACTCTACTACAGTGGTTCCCTATTACCTTCAAAATCTATCTGTTCTTATACCAATTTACTTGCTATTCTTTGCCCATAAAAATTCTATCTCCCATCTTCGTGACTTTTTGCTGAGTGTCCTTATTTCTGTGATATTTTACTATCCCACTTTTGCCTCATACCTTCTCTAGTTTCCTTCAAGACAAAACTCCAATTCTTCCTTCTATAAGAGGACTCTTATAGTCCTCTCCCCCACCCTCCCTGACCCAGTTGTTAAAATCTTCACCATGAGGTTACCTTATATCTACTCACTATATATTTTATATGTACCCATTTATCGACATGTTTCTCCCAATAGAATAGTCTCTCCCTGAAGGTACAGACTAGTGGATTGGGGGATGGGAGGGGGTTCCTCTTTTGATTTTTATTTTTTATTTATTTTTAACACATACTGCTTTATAAATCATATTGGGAGAGAAAAATCAGAGCAAAAGGGAAAAGCCATGGGGGAAATATAAAACCAAAAAAAAAAAAAAAAGAAGAAGAAGAAGAAGAAGAAGAAGAAGAAGTGAACATAGTATGTGTTGATTACATTCCAGTCTCCATGGTTCTTTTTCTGGAGGCAGATGACATTTTCTGTCCAAAGTCTATAGGGATTGCTTTATATCCTGAACCACTGAAAAAGAAGCAAGTCTTTCATAGTTGATCATCACTCATTCTTCCTGTTATTGTGTACAATGTATTCCTGGTTCTGCTTGTTTCTCTCAGCATCAGTTCATGTAAATCTTTCCAGGATTTTCTAAAATCAGCTGGTTCATCATTTTTTATGAACAATAATATTTCTATTACTTTCATATAACCATAACTTTTATTTAGCTATTCCCCAATTGATGGGCATCTACTCATTTTCCAATTCTTTGCTACCATAAAAAGAGCTGCTACAAACATTTTTGCACATGTGGGTTCTTTTCCCTCCTTTATGATTTCTTTGGGATACAGACCCAGTAATGGCACTGGGTCAAAAAGTCAATGGGTATGAACAGCTTTATAGCCCTTTGGGCATGAGACTAGTATTTTTGATTTTGTCTTTCTTTGTAATTCCAGTATTTAGCACAATGCCTGGCACATAGCAAGTACTTAATAAATGCTTATTACCTGATTTCTTCCTATTTCAATTATATTACATAGTTGCTAGATTGGTAGATATAAATAAGCAATTTCCTCTCTCCCTCTTAGTTTTCAGTTTAAATCCCTTTAGCTTTAGCTTTTTAAGTCTCCAGGAAAATAATTTTTAACTTATCCATGTTAGGTAACCTCTTGATATGGGTCAGAAATTTCAAACTCATTCTCATACCTCATCTTCTTAGCGAGCTCTTTACTTCCCAAATCTGCCTTTCTCTTCTCTAGATCTTACATTCATCAGCAGCAGGGGTGAAAATACCAACTGTTCCCCTTAAGGTCTTTAATTTGCCTCAATCTTTGTAAATGTTACCTTTGTTTTTGAGATTCCTTCTGACAGTATTTTGTCAATAATGAAATTTTCTCCATTATACATCTAGGAAATAGTGTTTCCATAACATCACAACCCTTCCATCATGAATTCTCCCTTCATACTGAAAGCATGATTCAACTCACAGACTTTTCAAAAACACATCTTCTACATAATATGAACATCCAAAAGAGGGCAGCCAAGATGTCTAAAGGCTTCAAGATCATGGGTTATGATAATCATGTGAAGGAAATAGGAGCATTTCATTTGAAAAAGAAAAGACTTGGGGGAATGCTAACTGCCTTCAAATATCTGAAAGGCTGTCATTTGGAACAGGGAATATATTGGTTTGTTTTGGTTTCAGAGAGCAGAACTGGAAGTAATAGGTAGAAATTGCAAAATAGAAAATTCAATTCCATAGGAAGAAAAACTTCTGAAGAATTGCAGTTATCCAAAAAGTAGAATGGGCTTCCTAGGGAGGGAGGGAGTTCCCAACCCTTAAGGTCTTTAGGAAAAAGCGAGATAAGCTGCTTTTCCAGTGGAATAGAGATTCTCATTCTTGTAGATACTAATTGGTCTCTTCTAATTCTGAGATTCTGTTATTCATTAAAATTGATATGTTTAGAAAATCAAGACTATATCATTAAAAACATTTATAAAGTGCATATGGTATGTATAGCCATACTTTACGGGATGGAGAGTGGTACAAATTTTAAAAACATGCAAACTTTTCCTTCATGAAACTTATAATCTAAGGGGAAAAAACACACAAATACTATTTTATCATATGACATTTTATATGAGTACATCAGAAAGCCCCAATTTGAAGAACTGAGGATGAAATATGCCACCCACCTCCTTCCAGAAAGGTGTTGGATTGAAAATGCAGAATGACATATGCATTTTTAGGAATGAATAATGTTAGAATCTGTGTTGCTGGTACCTTTGTTATACAGATTTTAATTTCTTTTTTGTTGTTTTATTGAAGGGGAAGCAGTGAAAAGAATGAATAATAAATGTCTGTAAAATATGTATATTAATATGTAATATATATTTGAAATATACATATTACATGTAAGCATATATTTATATATAAATGAATATAAATAAAATATACACATACAATTTTTTTTAATTTTTAAAAATACATCAGAGAATTGGAAAATAAAGTGTAGATTGGGTCCAGAGTGGCAGCAGTCTACAGAGCATATTAAATCTGAAGAACACTCACCTCTCTATTCTTGTCCTGACTCCCCATTTAATTTTCTAATATTTGAAGAACTGTCACAAAGGAAAGGGTAATCCTTTAGCCTTAACCTACTCCAAACCCAGGTCCTACATTTAACTTCTCTGACTATAGAGAAATGGTAAAGGCAAACCCCAAACTCCCAGGTCATCTGAAAAGCAATGAATATTAATGCGAGGTCCCTTTAATTTGTGTGAGACAAATCCCATCTAAAGGGACCAAACTGTGGCAATACGTCATACAGTATGCATAGGTGAATTGAGAGCTCAATTCATTTCAATTAACATTTATCAAGTATCTCCTAAGTGTAAAAAAGTGTAAAGATACAAATTAAAGTGTATCTCCTACATGGAGAAAGAAAAGGTAAAGAAAACATCATCAACGGCATTGATGTGCTATAGTTCACCGGTCACAAAGAAGCAGACACAACTGAATGACTGTACAGCAAGTACAAGGTATGAGGATACAAAGGTCAAAAATAAATTAGTCTCTGCCTTCAAGAAGTTTACATTCTATTGGAAAATGCAACATATACATAAATAAGTGTAATGAGAGGTTATTTGGAGAAGACAGGGTAGGAGGGGAAGAGAGAGCAGCTATGAACAGAAGTGTCATCTGAACTGAGCCATGAACAAAATAAAGATCCTGAGAAGCATAGAGAGAGAAAACTGTATTCCAGGAATAAATGGCAGCTTGTGCAAATGTTCAAAGACAGGATGTAGAATGTTGATTACCTCTCACCTGGACTATTGCAATAACCTTCTAACTGCTCTCCCTGTCTCAAGTGTCTCTCTACACTCTAATCCAACTTCCACTCAGATGCCAAGATGATTTTTCTAAAGAGCAAGTCTGACCTGCTCAATGACCTCCAGGTGTTCCCTATTATCTGTAAGCTCAAACATAAATTCCTTTGCTTAGCATTTAAAGCTCTTCCCCTTGCTACCTTTCCAGTTTTCTTAAACTTTACTCTCCTCCAGGCGCTTTATATTCCAGCAATGAATCAAATGAAAAAATATTTGTTAAGTATTTTTTCATGTATAAAGAACTATGCTAACCAGCTGAGATACAATTGGGGGAGACAACACATAGGAGATCTCAGCTATAAGTCTAATGGAAAGGTCCCACCATCTTAGGGCTCAGCAGCATAATTCTTTTTTTTTAAATCATTTCCATTGATGAAACCATACATATTTCTAATGTTGAAGCATTCAACAGTACCGAGTACTTTAGTGGAAAGAACTTGGTTTTCTAGTGTTTCTGTAGCTGTGGCCCCCTAGGAGCAGCACATGCAGAAGTTGCCTGTTATGTCTCCACAAAGGTTGTTCCCCTCAGTGACAATTGAGGAGGAAGAGCTGGAACCAGGTCTAGTGATCAGGAAAGGGGGAGGAGGGAGAGAGAAAGATAGTGGAGAAAAGAAAGACAGAGAAACAGACAGAGACAAAAATACAGAGATAAACAGATAGAGACAAAGAGACATAGAGATAAAGACAAAGAGATAGACCAGGACAAAGAGACAGAGACAGAGACAGAGAGATAGGAATTCCTTTCTCTGGGGCTCAGTTTCTTTGGCTATCTCCACTGGAAAAGGAGAAGATGGTTTTCTATTCCAAACAAGATAGGAAATATTTGGTATAGGCCCTTATCACCTCACACTTCTGGGTTATTACAAAAATTGCTGGTCTCTCTGCTGCAAGTTTTTCTCTATTCTAGCCCACCCTCCACTCAATTATCAAAGTGATCTTACTAAAGCATATACAAACATACACACCCTTTCCCAGTTTTCTTCCATCCTAAACCCTACCATATACTCTTCAATATAATGATAATGTCCTTATTGTTCCTTGAACAAAATGATCCATCTCCAAAGTGAGCATTTTTCCTGATTATCTTCCATTCCTGGAATGTTTTCTCCTCACCTCTTTCCCTGACTTCCTTCAAGTCCCAATTAAAAGCCCACATTGTACAAAATGTTTTTCTCATACCCTCTTTATTTTGATGTATCCCTCTATTGAGTTTTTTTGTGTATATATTGTCTTCCCCATTAGATTTTGAGTTCTTGAGAGAAGGAATTGCCTTTTGACTTTCTTTGAATCCCCAGAACTTAGCACAGTGCCTGGCACATAGCAAGCACTTAATCATTGTTTATAGGCTTTTGACAACTGATTCCATTGATTTAAAATCAGCTATTTTGTTGGAAAAGGTATACTATCACCACTGAATTTCAAATGTAGCTTTGGTCGGAATGCATAATATATAATTTGGCCTCTAACTCTCAAGAGGACAAAGCCAAAGACTTACGCCCTAGCGTATGGCCTGACTAGAATAGAAGTAGGAAGGAGCTTTTTAAGAAAGGAGTTTTCCTTTTTCCCTTTTTCTTCCTCCACCTGGCAGATAGAAGAATAGAACTAGCTCTGTTATACTGCACTCTTTAACTCCTTGGTTGACAGAAAGGGAGAGGATTCTTGTATCTGCACTTCTCCCTAGAGGACAATGGAGTAGGACTTTTTTTCTCTTGTGTAGAATGTCTTTCTGCTTAGTAGTCATTTTCATCTGTGTAGGACTCTTTGTGACCCCATTAGGGATTTTCTTGGCAAAGGTACTGGAATAGTTTGTCATTTCCTTCTCTAGCCTGTTTTACAAATTAGAAAGCTAAGGCAAATTAGATTTAAGTAACTTGTCCAGGATCATACAACTAGTGCCTGAGGCTGGATTTGAACTCCTGTCCTGGCACTCTATCTATTGTGCCACCAAACTATAGGATTTAGAGGAGTTAGGACTTGAAAAATCTACCTATCCTTGTGTCAACAAGCAAGTCCCATAAAAAGTAATCCACTGTCATCCTCCTCTTCTTTCTCCTTTTTTTCCCTTCTGTCCCCTAACCTACACACACACATTTAGTTACTTCTCCTGACAAATCTCCTATTGGCCAAAGAAGAATGATAGCATTTATTAAGCATTTGCTGTATGCCAAACATTGGGCTTATATATACGAAAACAGAGATAGTCCTTCCTTCAAAAAGGTCATTTTCTAATAAGAGAAACACACAAAAGGGATATTTTGGTCCAAAAGTTACAGGGCCAGGGAGTGGAAGTTGAAGGGGAGTAAATTCTTAGATCCCAAACAGAAACAATGGCAGAATTGATTTGATCTTAGTTCATATTTTCAGAATTGGGGGAGGAGGTAGTAAAGAGGGTGGATATACAATGCAATTGGTGAAAAGATGGCCAGAGGGCAGGTAGTGAAGTGAAACATGGAAACTACGGTTTTTCAGAAATAGTCTAGTGCTGTCCCCCATCAGGTATGGTCTGATCCTCAGACAAAAGTTTTTGCAAAAACAGTAGGGTAGCTCCGAAAGAGAAGATGGTCAGAAAGTAGGGAGAGGTTTTTAAGAATACTGGCTTTCAATAGATTTATGGTGTCATAATCTCATACACAGTTTTCTTCTCAATAAAATGAATGGGTTGAAACAGATGGTCTCTAAGGTCCCTTTTAACTTTAGCATTCTATATCTTATGTTCTGAGGTCCTTTCCAATCATGACATTCTATGTTCTGAATTCACTTCTAGTTTTTTCTGTATTCTGTATTCTGTATCTGTATTTCTGTATTCTGGTTTTTATGCATAGAACCCCCAAACCACCAAGGAATCACATGAGCCTATAATATAAGGAAGTTATAACATGAGCACACCTTCTTTTCACTAACAGAAAACCATCTTCATTTAAACCTTTAACATTTCTTGCCTATATTGTCTCAGTATCTTTCCAAGATCTCCCTGCCCCTAACCTTTCCCTCCTTTAGTCCTTTCTTCACAGCTACCTTCTTTATCTCAGTAAGGCATAAGTCTAAGTCCCCTCTCTGCTCAAAACTTTCTGTGAATTCATATTGCCTATTGAAAAAATACATATAAACATCTTAGTCAGTCATTTAAGGCTTTCCATAATTTTGTTCTTACCTACTTTTCCAGCCTGATTATACATAACTTCCTTTCATATACTATATGTTCCTGTCAAACTAGAATACTAATTATTCCCTGATCTCATTCATCTGAGGAAACAACTCCTGCACAGAAGGGTATCACTATCAGCTGTCAACCATTACCATATACAGTGCAGGCAAGATGGTCTTGCTAATGCAGTAAGGTTTCCTGAGGGAAAGACAGTAGGCAGTATGTGCCAGACAAGTCAAAATATCTCCTCTCAAATACTGATGGGAAACAGCTTAGCACCCTAAATTAAAGAACTTTGGGAGTAGCACTGATCCCGACTCCAGTGTCCTCAGCCATCACTGTGGAAAGCAACTCTTGTGGAGATAGAGCCTGGCAATTGCTCCTGAAGGTGCCAAAAGCTACTGAAGTCCCAGAAGGGAACAATCTGGCTAAAAAGTTCTTGATATTGACAAAGAGATAAACTTCAGAAACTCAGGATTACATTAGTGTGGATGACGTTTAAGGAAGAAGCACTAACATCTATTTTGCCACTGTATCCTAAGGTGAGACTTTTCTGTCTGACTTGCAGCTGAAACCTTCCATATATATTGTTAACATTAGATTATAAACTCCCTAAGGGCAGGAACTATCTTTTGCATCTTAGTATCCCTAACAGTGAGCACAACACCTGGGATTTGTTGTTATTGTTCAGTCATTTTCAGTAGCTTTCTTGCACTTCATAAACCCACTTGGGATTTTGATGGCAAAAATGCTAGAGCAGTTTGCTATTTCATTCTAGGACTCAGGAACTCAGGAAAATGTGTCTTCCCAATTCTACTCCCAACACTGTGCCATCTTGTTGTCCTATGCAGGGCACATAGTAGGTGCTTAACCAACGTTTATTGATTGATTATTATTGTCTTCTCCATTAGAATGTGAGCGCCTTGAGAGCAGGAATTGTCTCACTTTTCTATTTATATCCTTATACAACTAGTTTGGTGGCACAGTAGATAGAGTCTGGAGTCAGGAAGATTCATCTTCTTGAATTCAATCCTGGCCTCAAATATTTACTAGCTATGTGACTATGAACAACTAAGTGGTGTAATCGATTTTAAAAATAGCCCTTAAATCAAGAAGATGTGAGTTCAAATCCAGCCTCAGAAATTTACAAGTATGTGACCCTGAACAAGTCATTTTGTCCTGTTTGCCTCAATTTCCTATTCTGTAAAATAAGCTAAAAAAAGGAAATGGCAAACCCTTCCAGTAGTTTTGCCAAATATATATATATAAAGGGATCACAAAAATTGGACAAGACTAAAAAGAAAAACTACTCAACTCACCTGCCTAGTACAATGCTTTACGTGTAGTAAGACCTTAAAAAATGTTAATTCATTCATTTCCCCCTCCCCTATTTTAATGAATTTCTATAGGCCATTTTCTAGGACTAGAATATGTTCTCTCCTCCTGTGCTGAAATTCTTTCCTGTTTGGGGGGGAGAGGGGGCTGAGGCAATTGGGGTTAAGTGACTTGCAGGGTCACACAGCTAGGAAAGGTTAAATGTTTGAGACCATATTTGGATTCAGGTCCTCCTGACTTCAGGGGTGGTGTCCTATCCATTGTGCCATCTAGCTGCCCCTAATCCTTTCCTTTTTCAAGGCCCAACTCAGATCTTAGATTGTTCATAATGCTTTTTAAATTCAGATAAAAGTCATTTCTCCTTTCATTTTCTCTTTAGGATACTTTTTCCTGCCCTCTCTTTTGTTTATATTAAATTCCATTTTGTATAATTGTATAATATTTGTGTATATGCAGTCTCTAACTTAAGAGTTAGGTAACCCTAGCAGGCCCCCTTAGTAAATGAAAACTTCCTTGAAGGCAGGAACTGGATCATTTATCATCACTGAAACCCTAGTAGTTTTTCATGATATCTTACAGATAATAGGTGCTTAATAAAATTTGATTGAATCAAAGTGATGAAACACTGGAAAAAGCCAGCTCTCCATGGGACAATACACCCAGAAGCTCTTTCCCATAACACTTGATCATGGTGACCTTGTCCAAAGCACATTCTTCTATTATTATACTACTTGCCTTAATCCTAATGCAATACTCAGAGGAAAAATGAGCCGAACCATCGTCATCAAATCCCAGGGAATTCTGGGATGCCTTAGTCTTCCTTAACTGATTTAGCACACTTATCAGAGGAGAGCTCTATCCCTTGAACTTATTTACAAGTTTTACCATTATACTTGCCCACATTATGCAAGCAGTTTGCAATCTTCCCTAATTCTCTGACTTTAATTATATAATTGAACAAGCCAAAAACTCATTTTTCCCAGGAAACATTAAACATTACCATCTTAATGAAATTCTTAATGAAATGGTCCACTCTGCATGCAAATGACTGGTACCGGCTTTACCATTTGCTTATCACACTTCTTAGGCAAAAGGACAAATGCCCTTTCTTTTGTCAGTCACTGGGAATGACAGGCCTTGCTGGGATTCTTGGCTGGGCCGATAAAACAGCCAGACGAAGAGATGGGCCCCTGTGAGATGCTTGGAAATAATTAGGATTGGGTGTAAGGATTGAAATACAAGTAAGAAGGGATCTCAACCTTTACTCAAAGCAAGAATCCAAACCAGGCTTATGTTCAACTCTGAAAGAGTTCATTTCGAGTTTTCTCATACAAATGGGAAGGGGAAAGAGTTTAAACTTTTCTGCTTCCTTTCCTTGGAGGCTGGAGGACTATGAGATAAGGTACTTTACCTTCCATTTATTTCCAATAGGACAGAAACCATAAGATGGCTAAAATCCAGGAATCATCTCAATGTTGTAAGATCCCCAGCACAATTAATGGTTCATTTTTTCTCTTGTCTCCTCTTTCCATTACCATAAACATTTTTCCCTATAATCCATGACCTATATTATAGATGATACAATGTTAGTCGTAGAAGAATTTTTAGAAAATAATGTCAGAGCTGAAAGAACAAACAGGGAAATATGGAACAGGGAGCAATATAGTTGAGTTTTGACAACTTCCGTCAAAGTATATAGCAATAATATTTGAGGGGGAAGCTGGAAAATGGATGGGCAAGGGAGAGAATTTTTGTCCCTCAGTTCAATCAAAGATCACTGATTTTGGATTCCATATTTATTACCTTAGCCACTTCCCTGTACTGCCTCACTCACCTAGAACTCTCCCTGCCAGCTTTACCCATTGAGCTCCACCAAACAAACAAACAAATAAAAAAACACCAACTCTTTCAAAGGAACTAACATTCAGTGTATCCTAGGCTGACTTAACTTGTACATAGTACTATGAGAACAAATTACAGAAGGCTTTGAAGATCAGGTTGAGTTTCATCTTATTTGACAAAACAAGAAAACTATCATAGATTCTTAAACAGACAGGAAAATGACTTAACAAAAGTGATGTTTCAGACAATTCAATTGGCAGAGGAGTACAGAATAGATTGGGCACAATCCATTGAAGAGAAGATTGAGGATGTAGAAACAGAAAAGTAGTTTGGAAGCTATTAGAATAATCCAGCCATGAAGCACTGAGGAATCATAAAGTTATTACAATAATAATTTTTAAACATAAATCATTATGTGGAGCTTTACAAGTCACTTTCATATAATTTACTCTTTGTATGATGGAGTCAGTATTATTAACCTTATTTTCATGGGTCGCCTTGGCCAAAGAATCCATAACCTTGTGACCAACCTACTGATGATATGCTTCTTTATACTATATTAATCTGATCCTTGGATCACAGATCCCTTCTATAATCAGACCTTAACTCAAAGGTTTTCCAACTTGAAAGAACCTAGGAGCATGTGCACTCTAATGACATAGACTTCAATATAAGGTCACTTCCATGTCATAATGAAGTATCATAGAGGACTTTTATGAAAGATTATTGCTGAAGAGTGTATTGGAACTCCAAGCTAAAGTGAATTGCCCAAGTCGTAGAACTAGGGCTTAAAACTACATCTAATAAGATTTTTTAAATTATCTTTATAAATATAGGAAAGGATCGATATTGCTTGAGAGCAGTTTGTTTGAAAAAGATCTTGGGATCTTAATGGATTGCAAGGTCAATGTAAGTGAATGGTGTAATATGAAAACCAAAAAAATAGTGACATTAGTTTGCAGAGATGTAAGGTCCATAGTACAACCATACGGGACTATAATCCCATTACCCTGGTCAAAGATATATTAGGAGAATTCTTTTCAATTTGGGATGATACATTTTAGGAAAGACAATAACATGAAAGAAAACAATTTGAAAGACAAAGGGCTTTGAAATCATTCCATATAAGGATTGGTTGAAAGAACTGGGGGTGTTAATTTAATTTATTTAATAACATTCCAGTGCCATACGAATCAAATACTCAAGAAATTATTTTACAGATCTAGAAAGAATAATAACAAAGTTTATCTGGAAAAACAAATGGCCAAGAATTTCAAGGGAATTATTTAATAGCATTCGTTAAATATCTTCTAAGTGCCATGTTCTATGCTTAGATATTGAAGAAACAAGGAAAAAAGTCAAATTGCACCTACCCTCAAAAAATTCCTATTCTCTATGTGTTCAGAGAATAAGCAAACAGAAAGTATATGAATAAATAAATACTACAAATGTATATTTGTACATATACAAATGTGTGTGATAAATCCAAAATAATGGGAGGAGAGAGCACACCAGAAACTAGGGAGATCAGAATAGACTTCCCACAGGAGGTAGCCATTTGGGTGAGGAATTCAGGGATTCCAAAAGGTGAAGGTGAGGAAGGGAGTGTTTGCAGGCATAAGATACAACCTGAGCAAAGATAGGAGATGAGATAACATATGCAAGAACAGCAAACAACAGAGTTTTGCCGGAATGTAGGGCCTGTGAAGTCATGTCAGTCAAATCAATAAGCATTTAAGTGCTCACTATGTGCTGGCGTTATGCTAAAAGTTGGGAATACAAATACAAGAAGAAACATGTTTTCAAAGTACTTGAAAGGGTTAGAAATAGGTTTTCAAGTGCTTGAAGGACAGTCACATGACAGAAAAATTTGTTATGCTCTATTTGGTCTCAGAATTCAGAAGCAGGAGCAATAAGTAGAAGCTTCAGTGAGTCAGATTTAAGCTCAATATATAGAAAAGCATCCTAACCACTAAAAGCTACCAAAAGTATAAGTTTGTACTTTTGTGTCTAAATAGAAATGGGTTCCCTCTCACCAGTGAGCAAGAGCAATATGACCATTTGTCAGATACGTTACACTGAAACTCTCATTCAGGTCTCAGTTGGACTAGATGGTCCCTGAAGATCTTTCCAAGTCTGAGATTCTGTGAAGTCTGTGAAAGTCTTCTGCCTTCTGGACTACTCTGTTGCTTAATAAACTCTATCATCAAAGATGATGCAGAGATAAACTTCAGCCCATCTCATAGGGAATTATCACAGATGCTGAAGTAGTGAAGTCTGGATTAATGAGGTCTTACTGGCTAAGAGGAAACCATACCTGGGGACAAAATAGAAGGAAGCCAAGGCTGTACCTGGAATCTTGTTACTGAATTCAGGGGGGAAAAAAATCATATTAGAAAGAGGCAAGAAGAGCAGAGAACATGCAGTATACTGCAGGGATCTTATGATACAGAGAATATAGAAATCAGATCTGTATTCCTTGCAAAAGCAGGGACTCAGAGGTGACCCCACTGAGCTATACAAATTTCTGACGGGAATCAAAATGAAAGAAGTTCCCAGGCTCTTTTAACTCATATCAAATACAATAACCAGAGGGCATGAACTAACCTCCAGAAGGACTGAGCCCCAAGGAGTCATGGCAGGATTTTTTTTAATCCAGGGAGTAGTTAATATATGAACTTGGTTTGCCAACTAACAGTGGCCAGTTTTGAAACACATAAATGCTCTGTTTCTAAGTAGCTATTATGACCTTGAACATGCCAAATGCCTTTTCAAAGACTCAATTTCCTCATTTGTAAAATGGAATGAAAATACTGGCAGCAGATCCTTGACAGGGAAGCTCTTAGTAAATGATAAGTCACCACAGAAATGCTGGTAATGAAAATGACAATAATAGTCTTTTTCAAAAGCATAATTATGATACTTCCCAGCGTTACAGTGGAAGGAAACTATATTTGGAGTCAGAGAACATAGATTCAAATCCTGACTCTGATACTGCTTGTATGTGGTTATTGTTGTGATTGCTGTTGTTCAGCCATTTTTTCCATGATGTTTTCTTTGTGACTGCAGTTGGGATTTTCTTGGCAAAGATACTGGAGAGATTTGCCATTTCCTTCTTCAACCCATTTTACAGATGAGGAAACTGAGTACACAGGGTTAAGTGACTTGCCCAGGGTCACACAGCTGGTAAGTGTCTAAGGCCAGATTTGAACTCAGGAAGATGAGTTTTCCCAAATCCAGACCCAGTGCTCTATGCTCCATGGTGCCACCTAGCTGCCCTGGACTTCGATGTTTCAAATATAAAGTGCAAGCACTGGCTTTTAAGATTCCTCCCAGTTCTAAGCCTGTGATTCTGTGATCTGAGTTTTAGTTCTGGCTAGTGATTTTTGTTTTGTTTTGGGGGTCTTTAAAAATATTTTTGTTTTTCCCACTTACATGTAGAACAATTTGTTTTACTTTTTTTTAATTTTGAGTTCCAGATTCTCCCCCTTCCTCCCCACATTTTCCCCATTGAAAGGTCCATGTAAAGGTTGGCAAAACGTATCCACAAAACTCATGTTGCAAAAGAAAACAAAGATCTCCCTCTCCATCTCTCTATGATTCTTAACCAGTTTTTACTCCCTGAGCATTAACTTCCTCATCTATGAAAAATGAGTCAAGGTGAGGACAATAATACCTTTTCCCTCTGTTCCTCATAAACTTGCTATGATAAGATAAAGGTTTGAGTTTCATGTAGAAAAAGACTACATATTTAAAGTATCGTCTGTTGGACAATTTGGGCATCTTGCCAGTATCTGACAACAGAGCAGGCCAACAAAGTAGTAGAAATGGAAAATTACTGTCAAACAAATACAGCATTTTTTTGAATACAGAATACAGAAAATCTTAAAGTCAGAAAAATGAATTGGCTACTTCCGCAACTCATTTACTCAGTTTCCTCATCTGTAAAATGGAGACAATAGTAATTATACCATCTGCTTTATAGAGGGAATAATATCTGAATTCTAGGTTAGACCTGGAAAGAACCTTTGAGGTCATCTAGTCCAACCCTTTCATTTGATAGAAGAGGAAACTGAGACCTAGAAGATAGAATAGTTTATCCAGAGTCCAAATGTGGCAGTTCTAGATTAGAACTCATCTCTCCTGACTGGTACTTTAGTCTTCTTATTATGGATGCTTACAATGGCTACAAAAATGCTTCAGAGCTATAATGGGCTCCGTAAATGAAGGTGGGATGATTATGCTAGTTTCTGTTTGAAGAAAAATGGAAATGGATCTGTATTCCTTCCAAATTGGCAAGAAGTAAATTTGGCACAAGCACAGTATGCAGTGTGAATGTGAAAGATAATGAGGAGAGGGGCAAAATGGCACCATGGAAATTATTAGACCAGGAGTCAGGAGACTTAAAAGTCTGCCCACAACCAGCGGTGGATTTTGCACAAGTGACTTCACCTCTGTGGACCTCAGTTTATTTTTCTGTCAGATAAAGGATTACATTTCCTTTCAGTTTTGTCTTTCTTTATTATAAGGTTCTCTCCAAGGCTGATGATCTAAGTTCCTTCCAAGTCTACTATTCTGTTATTCCAACCTCATTGCAGGTGACAATCATCTTTACCTTGATCTGAATTTCTATAATTTGTTGTTCACAAAAAACATTCTATTCTAATGACTTAACCATGACATGGAAGAAAACAGTATTCAATATCAACAACACTAATCCTCAAATAATGATTCCAATATCTTTTTTCTTTTTTAAAGTGTTTTTTATTAAAAATGTTTATTTTCAAGACACATGCACAGATAATTTTTAGCATTCACCCCCACAAAACCCAGTGCTCCAAATTCTTTTTCCCTCTCTTCCTCATTCCCTCCCCCAGGTGGTGAGCAATCTAATATGTTAAACATGTGCAATTCCTCTATACATATTTCCACAACTATCATACTGCACAATAAAAATCAGATCAAAAAGAAAAAAGAGTGAGAAAGAAAATGCAAGCAAACAATAAAAAAGTGAAAATACTATATTGTAATCCACATTCAGTCCTCATAGTTCTCTCTCTGGGTGTAGAGGGCTCTCTTCATCATAAGACCATTGGAACTAACCTGAATCACCTTACTGTTGAAAAGAGCCACATATGTCAAAATTGATCATCATGTAATCTTGCTGTTATTGTGTACAATGTACTCCTGGTTCTACTCACTTCACTTAGCATCAGTTCATGTAAGTCTCTCCAGAACTCTGAAATCATCCTATTGATTGTTTCTTCCTTTTTTTTTTAATTAAAACTTTTTTTATTTTCAAAACATATGTATGGATAATTTTCAACATTCATCCTTGTAAAACCTTATGTTCCAAATGTTTTCATTCTCTTCCTTCCACCTCTCCCTTAGATAGCATGTAGTCCATATGTGTTAAACATGTGCAATTCTTCTATACATATTTCCACAATTATCATCCTGCACAAGAAAAACCATATCAAAAAGGGGAAAAAAATGAGAAATAAAACAAAATGCAAGCAAAAAACAACAAAAAGAGTGAAAATACTATATTGTGATCAACACTCAGTTCCCACTGTCCTGTCTCTAGGTGCAGATGGCTCTCTTCATCACAAGACCATTGGAACTGGCCTGAATCATCTCATTGTTGAGAAGAGCCATGACCATCAGAATTGATCATTGTATAATCCTGCTATTTTTAGATATAATGAACTCCTGATTCTGCTCACTTCATTTAGCATAAGTCTCTCCAGGCCTCTCTGAAATCATCCCACTGGTTATTTCTTTAAAAACAATAATATTCTATAACATGTATATACCATCACTTATTCAGCCATTCTCCAACTGATGAGCATCCACTCAGTTTCCAGTTTTCTTTCCAGTACAAAAAAAATTGTACACATAACTCTTTTTCCCTTTTTATGATCTCTTTTATCCTTTTTCTTTAGATAAAAAAATGTTCTTTTCTCACCTTCCTAGGTTCCTAAAGTTGATGCCAGTGGAATGAAAGTAATGGCAAGTTCTAAATTGGAAAGCCTCCAAGTAGGGTTCCAGCAATTGACTGCTACCTGACAACCAGCCTAGTGAAGGATAGAGTGGCTCCACACTAGTGGGGAATGGATTCTTTGACCATATCAACCCATGAGAGAAAGAAAAATAAAAAATAGACCTTAGCCCTGAGAAATCTTTTCCTTTTCCATGTGGTAAGGGCAGAATGGCAGAAACCAAGTAGGGAAGATAGGAAGAGAATATGCTATCAATCACACAGATTTTTAGGCATCTGTGAACATTATTTTGACTGTTCCCCAAAAGTGAGGGCTTTATCTGGTAGCCAATGAGCTTATATGCCATTGATGCATGTCAGTGTTTACATTGTAGCTGAAAATTAAACCAGAAAGCATAAGGAAATCACAGCTAAATGAGGAACCAAAGGAAAGAATTGGCAGAGATGGTATCCCAGGCCACTGCAGCCAATTTTCAAACTAAGATGTTTTTAGGGGAGAGTCACTAATGATAAAAACAAAAGGCATTTATTACAGGTGCATTTGGACTTACACAAAAAAAGGCGTGAAATCCAAAATAGGTTGCTCAGAAGGAAAAATGTTGGGTGTCAAGCTAAGAGGAACTCAGGGCAAAGACTATATCCAAAAAGAGAGACAAAGAGAATATTAGGAGCTCAGTTGCCAGAGGAGAGATCATTGAGCCTGAGGTGGGTGGACCTTTAGGACACAGTAAGAAGATCAATCATCCTCTGAAAGGCTGTCCACTGGACTGGGCACACTAAAATTATATCAAACTCTCATTATTTCTAAGAATAAAGATGGCTACTTTCCATCCTCCAGACCTCAGAGTCTTTCTGTAAGGCAAGCAATCACCAGCTGCTCTATAGAAAGAGTGAGGTTTTGTGTAGGTGTATCTGGTTGGTTTCTTATCTCTGATGTCATTATCAGGAAGATGCCAAGAATTGGTTAGTGGGACCAGCTGAGTATAGCATGAGGCTTTAAAGTTTCTAGCATAAAAGAGTCCCAGCTATGGAAGATAACAGGAAAGGAACAGGCATGAAGATCAGGAAGGAGAGAGGGCAAGTATAGAGCAAAGACATCATATCAGAAAGGGAGGTCACAAAACAATTTTTTTGGGGGAAAGGAGTTGGGCTCTTATTTTACTATACCCAAAGGCAATGAGAAATATCCCTTCATGAACATTTTGTTCAATTCACTTTTTAGTGTTCCTGAAGAAAATAAGTAAATTGAATGAATAAATGAAAAAAGTCTACAAATGAAACACTGTGCTAAATGTTGGGAAAACAATAAGAAAAAAATCTTCAACTTTTAAGGAGCTCATACTCTAAGGAAGACAACAAATACCAAAGAATTCAACTGCAAGAAAAATGGAAAAGTCCCCAGTATATACCCTCACAGGAGTGGTCTACCACCATTGAAAATGAGAAAGTAAATTTAACACTATAATTGCCAGTTACACAAACATGTATTGCCAAGGATGAAAAAGTAGAGAAATTCTATGAAAACTCCATAGTAGGACAAACATCTCCAAATGAATTCAACTCACACCTTGATAATCAGTGACTTCCATGCAAAGGTAGGCAAAAAGGAGGGCAGTGCAAAATATTTTTAAAAATATGACTCAGGATTAAAAAGCAAAAGAGACTAGAGACTTATAGATGATTTAGAAATCTTATGCATCAATTTATGAAGGTTTTCTTCAAGAAGAAAAATAAAACATTCTGTATATTACAAGTATGTTTATATATAAGAGAACATTTAAAATAAAATTCAGTTATCTTGCCTCAATGGACAGAAAATGACTGAATAAGTTGTCTTTAACTAGATGAAGCAATTTTTAAAAAAAAATTAGAAGAAGAAAGGGGAGAGATGAGAAGATAGGCAATTGCAGTAGCTCGAAACTGATCTTTTAAAACAAAGTGTTACCTCAGAAATTAGAAATGGATAAAGGCAAGTATATTGATTATGTTTTTTACAACAATTGAACTGGTATAAAGAAATGAGAGAAATAATTCATTTGGACCCCTACTCTATTTCAATCAGTATAAATCAATTTGATAAAATTATATCAAAGATTTATAAATAAGGCCCCAGAGCTGTGAGCTATAAATTAAGAAATAAACAAAAAACCCTCTTTCTTGTTTTACCTTGTCATAGTGACTAAGCCCAATGTGGCAGAGATGAGAACTACATGAAAGATCCCCCAAAATATTTGTGTTTCTTTGGCCCAATTACTTATCCAATAGGATCAGAGGAACATCTTATGACCATTTAGGTCACTGACTATGATAGTTTGTACCATTTCTTCATACCCAAATTAAGGAGAAGCCTGACTATCTTATGTAGAGATATTCCTTACTTCACCCAATTTGTGATCCTGCTGATGTTATTTTATTTTAGTTTATCTGTCACATGTCAATCAATGGAATTATTCTGTATTTGGTATAGCTGTTCTGGAATGAGTAGACATCTAGCCCTATTAAAAATAGGGCATCTTAGATTTTGAGGAAAATCTGAGATCCATTTCATTAGAGGAGGTCATGGATCCTTTAATAAAGTTCCATTGACTCAGTGTTCTGTTTCAGGCTCTTTTATTATAGCTAGGATAATTTTAATCCCTACAGAAATCACCAAAATAAAAAAAATACAAAAAAGGACCTAAATCATCTCAAACAACAAATATTTGATCATCTTGCCAAGCCAAAGTAGAAAAACATGGAAACAAAAAGCAATATCATTTTATGGTATATTTGCAAAATATTTCAGAAAATTAGAGAAATTACTTCACAAAACAGTAAAAGAATAGCCAAAGATAAAACAAATTTGCAGATATCTTGGTATAAGATACAGGTAAGACAGATTTTCCCAAAAAACATTTATAATTGAAACTGAAAGGACAAAAAATAGTTGCAAAGTAGAACAGATTTGCCATCATTTCTATAGAGATCTATTTTCGTCATTATCAATGACAATGAAACCACTTTATATTCAAACAGTTCATTACCCAACACGCTCTAGGAAGAAATGAAAATGGCACCTTAAAAAAAAGATGAAGAAACAATGATTAGTCCAGAAGAGATATACAAAGAAGAAATTAATGCTATAATTGGCTGCAATTTAAAGAAAGCTACAAAAGAAGTAGAAAAATAACCCAAAAACAACTAAGACATCAACAGTATTAGTCCTTATACTATTTTTCTCATCATTACAACTTTTTATTACAATGATCCAAATGCATACGAATGATGAAAATGCACACTAGACAGGGCTTCAAAGATGTTGTTATACTCCAGATTACATGTTCACAGTCATATAAGTGACTGAAAGGTATAAATAATTCAAAAATCTCACTATGTTTATTACATCTATTCAAATTGAAAGGAATATCCCATGAATATGTTAATATCACATACACACATATATAATACAACTCCCTAATAGATATTACTACAGAAATAACTATTTATTAGTCCTTGATACTTCAAGGGGTTGTTCTGAGATTCAAATGAGGTAATAAATATAAAGCATTTTGCAAACCTTAAATCATTATATAAGTTTTAACATTATCGTTCTTTCTCAAATAACAAATAAATATAAATAGCAAGAGGTATGCTTTCCAAAGTTGTTTACCTTTGTCATGGAAGATATACAGAGTCCATATGTAAGAATGATTCCCTAAAAATTGTGAGGTACTTTAGCTATTCTTATTTTCAGGTGACATTGCATCAAGTTCCAGAATACCATAGTACATACTGCTACTAAAAAGAGATCAGCCTAAAGACCTATATAGGAAAAGTTAAATGGATAAAAAATGTTTATTACCAGATAGTAACACACAGTTGAATGAACAACCCATTGAGTTAGTCCATCAAAACATATCTGTCAATCATTGCAGAGAATCAATGAACTGAGTTCAGATGACTATTAAGAAGTTGGTGAGTTGGATTTCATTAAGAATTGTATACCACTTTCAAGGATGCAAAATTGCTTCCTGATACAAAAAAATCTAAATTGATAATTAATTTATAAAATTATGAAATGGGGTATGCGCACCCAGTTCTTTGGGTATTCTCTGAGAAAGATCACAGTGGCAATAGGGAGTGAGTCTGCAGTCACACTTTAATGAGGTATATAAGGTTTATGGGAAAATGACCCGGATGCAGATAAGAAAGGGTTGAAGAGAGGAAGATGGGGCAGAGGGAGCAGGAACTTGACTTAAAGGTTTGATGGAAAGGTGGGGAACAGACTAACTTTTATCTGTGTCACCTGGGATTAATTCATTAACATACTCAAGTCATCTCAAAGTTATTGACAAAACTTTAAACTTAACAAATCCACATCATCTCATAATTTTCAGCAGTCTGCTCTTATTGAGGTTGTCTGAAACTTGGCTGAGATTTACACATTTTAGGACAAAAAATCCCTGACAGATTGAGGATTAGTGTGAAGATCGTGTATTTTTAAATCAGCAGGAGTCAGGAATTCAGGTTAGGGGAAAATCGTCAGTCTTTATTCTCAGTGAAGGATCGGAGGTGGAAGAGAATCGGCTATAGCAATGTGTGCAGCTGAGTCAAGAAGCTAGCTTGACCAGCAGCCACACAACCAGCAGCTCAGAGTCTCAAACCCAGGCCCAATCTCTCCCAGCTTCTCTTTCTCTCTCTCTCTCTCTCTGCCTCCACCCACCAAAATCGTCATTTCCTATACAACACATCAGGACTTGCACCGAGAGTGGGCAGGGACCATTCTTTATCCAATCATGTATATTAATAGAGTATAGCCCAATTACTATTTAGCCTCACGTACTCGGGACCTCAGTGCATCAACTCAAACCTCAGCCCATTACAGATTAGATGACTTTTCCTTAATTCAGCACATATTACTAGTTCATGATTTTTATAAATATATAATTTGAAAGTTTTACTCCTTTGACTTATGAGATAGACTGACTCCCAGTTTTTCCCTTATAATTTTACTTCCTGCTATTGCTATTTTATCCTGGCTACTTATAAATTCACCACACTGACAAAAAGAGGGCCGAGGTCAGGGTGGGGAGTAAGGAAGAACAGAATAAGATACATTTTTAACACACCATTTTTTCAATACCAATATTCTCCTAGAAATGTTTTTTGACTGTAAATAATAGACAACATAATCTCTGAAGAATCAAAATTTCATTGCCTAAAGGGCAATGGAAAGATGCATGGAAGCTATACATAGGCTTGTAACAAAAACTTGTACATTAAAGGTGACCTAAAAGTTATCATCCAGTAAAGGTACAATTGTAAAAGTAGAATGTGTTAGTCATGTAATAAGAGTGAAAAATAACTGATAGATTATGGAGTCATAGATTTGGAGTTTGAAGAGAACTTAGATACAATCTAAAACAACCCTATGATTTTATAGATGAAGAAATTTAGATCTGTTGAGGTTTGGTAATGTTTTTTAAATTATATAAAGTAGCCAAGCCAGAATTTGAATCTAGTTCATTTGAACTCAGATTTATGTTCTTTCCATTGCTCTCCATTACCCATCTAGCCTAAGAATTGCACTAATGCCTATAAAATGTTAAAAGACTTAAAGGAAGGACCCTAGTAGTTGAATAAATCCTGTATAAAGGATTTATGAGATGCCATGGACAAGACACAAATGAGAGCACATGAATAGAATGTAATCCTTACCATTGGATGAAATAGTTACTTCAGTGAAATCATGGACCCATTGAAATGGAACTAACTTTGCTTGAGTTTTTGTTCCTCAATCATTTCAGTCATATCTGACTCTTCACGACTCCACTTGGAATTTTCTTGGCAGAGATACTAGAGTGGTTTGCCATTTCCTTCTCTAGCTCATTTTACAGATTAGGAACTGAGGCAAACAGAGTTAAGTGATTTGCCAAGGATCACACAGCTAGTAAGTGTCAGTGGCTGACTTTGAAATCAGCAAGAAGAATCTTACTGACTCCAAGCCCAGAGTTCACTTTCATGCGTATATATTTTATCCTCTCTAACTAAACACAAGTTTCTTGAGGGATATAATTCACATCTTTTATATTTTAAAAAGTGTCTAGCACAGTGCTAGGAATACAATGGACACAATTAATTTTGATGGAATATGAGAAGACTTGTACAAAACCTCACTGCCCAAATGAGTGGGCTAGTCAACTAGCATCAATCTGAATACTTATTTGTAACCATCTTTTCTCATAATGCAACCCACAAAAGAAAGTCTGTGTTTTATGGATCCAATAAACATCAATTTAGATGTGGAAGGAACATTAAAGACCACCTAGTTCAACTCTTCACCTCCCCTCCACTTCTACAGTTGGAAAAACTAAGACCTAGAAAGGTACATTGCCCAAAGTCACAAAGAAAATAAGTGGCAGAGCATGAAATTGGCCCCAGCTCTCAAACTCCAAGCTTACTTCCAATCTGCTGTGCCATACTAGCATCATCTGAGGTTCTTTCTACCATTATCTCTCCTTGCCAACAAACCTCTTCCAACTGAGATATTGTCAGCTCACTGGAGCATCTCTATTTCTTCTTTCATTTCTTCCTTATTGTTCTTTCTTCCCAGGGAGCTTAAAAGAAATCACAAGTATACTGAGTAAAATAATATTTGTTGACTCTCACTTAAGCTGGGCAACTAAGTGACTCCATGGATAGAGTCATCTTCCATAGTTTAAATCTGGCTTCAGACACCTAGCAGTCGTGTGATTCTGAGCAAGTCATTTACCCATGCTTGCCTCAGTTTCCTTATTTATAAAATGAAATGGAAAAGGAAGTGGCAAACCATTCCAATATCTTTGCCAAGAAAATCCCAAGTGGAGTCACAAAAATGAGTTAGATATGACTTATTTACAAACTCACTTAAACCAAATTTGATCTCTCAGAGGCAGATGGAATGGGTCCCTCAACATCTAGAACACCCAAAAGCTGAGAATATTATGAAGGAGATGCATCATGGTACACAAAACTTTTTCTCTTCTCTCTAGGCCTGGAGATACTGATGCTCTCTCAAAATACTCAACAAATATTTAAGTGACAAAGAAAGGCCAAAACATTGTCCCTGTCTTCAAATAGCTCACTTTCCACTAGAGAAGATAATATGGAAACAACTACATATATACAAGATACACAATGTAAATAGGAGCTAAAATTTAAAGTCTTGTTCTTCTATTGCAGAGGAGTTCCAGGAAAAAAAAAGCAATATCTTACCCTTGGCAAAATTTCAAAGCCCTTGGGAAGCTTACCCAAACTCCACCTCAAGCCTGACCTTCTTCCTCAGATCTCCTGATTAAGATTAATATATTTATACCCCTCTAAAAACATCTATGTGCCAGCCTTGGAATGAGGAAAATCTGAATTCAAATCCAGCCTAAGACATTTGACACTCACTGTGTGACCTTAGACAAATCACTTAACCCTGATTACCTTACAAATGAGTAAATCAATCAATAAATAAATGGAGAGAGAGAGAGAGAGAGAGAGAGAGAGAGAGAGAGAGAGAGAGAGAGAGAGAGAGCGCTCCACCCATGTCCTTAGAGCAGTGCCTGGTGCTGCAGTACTGGGCATGGCAATTCCCAGCTAGTGCCTGGGATTCCTCCTGAGCCAAATATGTGAGAAAAATTTAATATCATTCTCATTATCCTCTCTGTGCTCCAGGCTGCTTTCTTGATCTGCATTTCTCATTATAAGACTCTTTTGATGTCCCTTGGTCATGTCTTTGTCCTTGATAAAATTATATTACATTTCCCTCCTTATGGAAGTTACAACTATCTTCCATCACAATATCATGAAAGGAACATTCGGTTTAGAGTTAGAGAATCTACATTTGAATCTTAGTTCTTCAATTGGCAAGCCATATGACATTAGGTAAGTTTTATTTCTGAAGACCTCCATTTCCTCATTTATAAAGTGCAGATAGTAGACTAGAATGGCTTCCTTCTAGCACTAAGTCAAATGCATTTGCCTCTCTATAAAAGTTACACTGGCTATAGAGGAAAGAACACTCAGTTTGGGGGTTGCAGAACTTGAGTTAAAATCCTAATTAGACTATTAATTAGCTATTTAGCCTCAGTTTACTCATTTGTAAAGCTAGGGGGTAAGGCTAGGGCATCTCCAAAGTCACAGAATCATAGATTTGGAGCTGGAAGAGATTTTCCAGGTTATGTGCATCAACCTCCTTTTTTTCATCATGACAGATTGACTCAAACAAACATTTATAATGCATAATAATAAGCATTTATAATATGTCATATTATAATATATAATAAACTAGTATTTATTAAGTGCCATCTATGTGTTAAGAGCAGAGAAAACAAAACACTGAAGAGTTCCTACCCTCCAGGGGTTTATATTGTCTGAGGTCACAGAAGTCAAGTCAACATTTATTAAGTGCCTACTATGTGCCAGGTACTGTGCTAAGTGATAGGAATACAAAGAAAGGTTAAAAATGGTTCCTTTCCTCAAGGAGCTCATTATCTAATGAAGGAACCAGGATGTAAAACTATGTATGAATGAGAGATAGACATGACAAATTGGAGAAGAAAGAAACTATGATTAAGGAGGGTTAAGGAAGGATTCTTATAGAAAGTAGGACTTTATTAAAAATTAAAGGAAGCCAGGAGAGCCAAGAGGAGGAAATGAGAAGGAAAAAGTTCCAGAAATGGAAGACAGTGAAAATGCCCAGTCAGAAGATAGAGTATCTTGGGCAAGGTCAGTGTCACTGAATGGCAGATTCAGTATAAAGTCTAAGAACATTAAGAGTTAGGAAGGGGTCAGGGTAAATGATATAAAAAAAAGAACTTAGGATTTTATATTTGATTCTGGAGGCAAGTGGGAGCCACTAGAGTTTATTGACTAGGAAATGCCAAAACTAAAAGCCATAGCTTTAGTAAGATCAGTGTGACAGCTGAGAGCTGGCTGGACTGAAGCAGGGAGAGACTTAATACAGATTAACCAGAAGATTACTGGCATGAGTCCAGACATAGGTGATGAGGATCTTAACCAGGGAAGTGTCAATGTTAGAGGAGAGAAAAGGCCATCTATATGAGAAATATTGAAACAGGAGAGAGAGATATTATGAAGGTAGAATCAACTGAACTTGGTGTAGTTTGAATATGAGGGAGTGAGATGAAGATGACTCCTAGATTTTTCAATCAATAGCCAAAGTGATTGAAAGCATGCTGGATCCCTCAATAGAAATAGGTAATCATACCAAATGATAGTATTAGATAGGTTCCAGTAAGATAACACAAGAAAAATCTTTTGCAAATCTTAAGCATTATACAAATGCTAATTATTGTAATTATGTAAGTGCCACTGAAATTAATATGTCTATTTTATTATATACATATATATATGTACATATATACATATATGTACATATATACCTGCCTGGTATACTGGATACAGAATAAATCTGTTTGCTGAAAGGAGTCAATCAGGAGCCTGCAGTGAACAAAGACTTGTTCACTTTCAGAAGCTTTTGCTGGTGTTTGATGGCTCAGTTAAGCTGTGCCCCTTCCTCCACCCGGCCCACCTTCACCTCCAACCAAATTGGCCCAAACCAACTTTCAGCCAAGTGTTCCTGCAAAACATCCTGCTTCTGACACCAGAAATGTCATCCAGGGGAAGTCTACCACTCAAAATGCAGAATCCAAGGATGGGTTGTAAACAGAAAAGTTTTATTGGGAGGGAAATCAGACACAATCAGACACTTATTAACAATATTAGTCAGATTCTCTGACTCCATAGTTATCGTTCTTCCTACTGTACTGGGCCACCCTTTCTCCTTCTTCTAACTCTGATTTTCTACTATCCTCAGATTCCACTGAAGCTCTTCCCCTCCCCATCCCCACCCCCACCACCAAATTCAGCTGCTATCTAACACGTTGGGTAGTGTACTCTGGGACATCTGGGGTCCTCTGAGACCTAAATATCTGAAGAAAACAAGAGAAGCACATTAAAATAACCTCTTTCCTGAATGTTTCACTTAGTCCAAAGTCAAAAAGCATTTATTAAATGCCTACTATGGGCAAGGCATTGTACTAAATGTTAGGAATACAAAGCCAAGTAAAAGACATTCTCTGCTTTCAAAGAACCTCCTCTGAACTAGTACATTTTGCTACCCAAGTTCTATCCAGTTTGTTCTGCAAAGTCTGGCTTAACTTTTATTCCTGTAGTTTGGATGGATGGAGAATTTCTCCAAAGCAGGATCATTAAAGCAGTCAAACTTAAGTGGTAGATGGGGCACTCTACCTGCTCCCCTTGCCTGTGTAAATCTGACTCATTGAAAGAGTTTTTCAAAGTTCCAGAGGTTTGAGTTTCCAAAGCCAATGAAAATAGTTGAGCCCTGAAGTTGCTATGGAAACCATGTTCCTTCTTCTCCTCAGGTGTCCACTTCTCTTCTCTCCAGGTGTCCTGCTAAGGGCATTCATAGGAAGCTTGAACCAAAGGGGGAAAAACCTATCACCAAAGGCCCATGACAGCACCTTATTAATAATAATAATGCTTGAATTTTGCCTTAGCACTTTATGCTTTTAAAGCACTTTTACATGGATGACCTCATTTGATTCTCCCAACAGCCCTAAGAAAGGAGAAGGAAGGGCAGGCCATAGCACTCCCTCCGCCATGAAGCAGCCCCTTTTTACAACAGCTGAAGCCTAATTTCCATATTCAAGATCTTTGGGATGAGACGGGAAGCCACAGTATTATTTCAGCTAATGAGAACATAATGTTTTATTGTTGGCTTCTACAACCATTTAAATTCATCCATCTCTAATTAGTTTCGGAAAACAGAAAGTGACTAGCCAAACAGACTCTGCAACAGCCTGTCAGACCGTAAAATTATCTGTGCTGACATTATCTAGGGAAATGGAGGGAGGCTGGGGTTGGAAGTGGGAAGGGGAGCCCCAGGTCAGTTCCACAAAAAAGAGAATTTTGAACAGCACCGAGATAGGAGAAGGAGAAGAAAATGGGAACTCCAGTTAGAAGGGTGTTTATGAGCTGGATAAGGGGAGTTCCGGGAAGACAGATGGAAAGGTGTGAATGCTTAGAGGTCAGACAGCACAGAGGTGTATCCTGGGGACAATGAGTAAACCATCTTGGCTAGAGCAAAGGATAATAACCTCCCGTATCCCTGAAGGAGAGGAAATGTGGCATGGTGGTTGGAGTACTAAATATGAGCAGCTTCAGATCCTGCCTCTGACATTTACTATGAACAGTTTGCTTATCCATAAAATGAGTATAATAATACTATTTGAGGTTTTTGTGAGGCTCAAACCTCAAAAGAGATATATAAAACACTTTGCAAACCATAAAGCTCTAAATATATGTTAACTGTTATTAGTGGAAGCTACAAGTAGGGAGGCAGACTGTCCCTAGAGTGGGGAGATGTATCTAAAAAACTTCCCACACAGTCCAGTTACAATAGCAGAGCCCTCTGAGAGGGACAAACATTCTTTCTAATAGCTCTTTGATATAGTCAAGTAGCTAAGTAACTAGGTATTTATTCCTAAGGGTTATTATGCCCACTTAACAGAGGAGGAAAAGTAGCCTATCTGAAGTCACACTGTTCATAGTCACGAGGCACTTAAGATCATACTCAAAGGCAGCTAGATGGTTCAGTGGACAGAACACAGAATAAGGCATCAGGAGGACCAGAGTTCAAATCCTGCCTTGAACACTCACTAGCTGTATGACCCTGAACAACTCACACCCTGATTGCCTCCAAAAAATAAAAAATAAAAAAAAAGAATCATAAATTTAAAAGTGGCAGGAACCTTAGAGGTCATGTAGTCTAGCCTCCTTAAATTAAGAAATTGAAGCCCAGAACAGGAAGCAGAATGGCAAATACAATCCACTGACTTCAGAAACATCTTCATTTATTTTCTTCACCGTGTTTCTACTTGCAAAGTCCTGTGGAGGACGAGAGTGAATGTTTTGTGACTCCCATGCATAGACAGAGGAACTGAGGCTCTAGGAGGGGGTAAAATGATTTGCCCTAGTTAAGATAGCTAATTAGCTTCAACCCTAGGTCTTCTAACTCTAAGTCCTGCCCTTTTTCCATTATACTACTGACTCTCTGATAATTAGATCAAAGAGTAACTAAATGCAAAGAACTCTTTCTGCCAACTTATTACTAAAATTAGGCTACAAATAGCCCTGGTTCCTCTCAAAGTAGGAAGAATAACCTTCTCTTTTCCCTCAGTTCTGCTGGGTTCACAGACTTAGCAATCTTTTTATTTTTTCCTTACATTTAAAATCTCTTTACCCTCAGCTTTCCTTCAATCAGCATGGTATTTTAGTCTATTAGTAGCTTTCCAATCATATCTGGTTCTCTGACAAAACTTACCCCTTGACATTTGAAAAAGCAAAATTTGAAAAAATAAAATAAGGTTTATTTGAGATCCCTTATTTTCTTAGAATCTTTTCAAATTTTTGTGCCTTCCTCACAGGTCTAGTCAGCTAAAGCAGTGCCTTAGGTAAATAGACTAATATAAAGTAATAAAAGATAAATTTGGGAGGGGGTAATATAAGAAAAAGCCAGCAAAATAGCAGTAGATTAAAAATAATTAAGGTCTGGTTCTGGCCTGTCTTGATACCAATTCACTAAATTGCCTTAAATAGATCATATACCATCTCAGAGATTCAGGAGCAAAAGTGAACTATCAGTATCAGAACTGGGTCTCCTTGCTCTGCTACTTACTGGCTATGTAAACCTGAGCAAATCCCTTTCGTTCCCTGAGCTATGCTTTCCTCATCTGTAATAGGAAGAGGGTAGAATAGCTGGTCTTTTTTAATATTCTAAGGTTTTGTTTTCTAAAAACTCTTCCAGATCTAACATTCTATGTTCTCATTAACAAAATGAAGATATTAATCTAAATGGTGCCTGACATTTAAGTTCTAGGTGTCTTTCCAGTTCTGATTTTCTCAACAGCCTGGACAGCAGCCTTGCCCAACTGGGAGAAGAGACCAAGTCTGGAGATTTAATCCACTGATCTCCAGAACTTTTATCCTAGGGCCTCCAAGTCCTGATTGAAAACTACCTAACAGTAGCTTATTATTTCAGCCAAACTTTCCTTTATTAACTATTCTCCAACCCATATCCTTGACAGTTTTACCAACTAGATGATCCTCTACCTTCCACTGAGTAACACTTGCTCATACAACACAATGAGCCACCTTCTATCTGCTCCCCAAGAATTACGAGAGAAAAGGCCTTTGTCAGAGGTACTTCTGATGTCTCTAGAACTGGGGGTAAGATCAATAGTGAGCTGGTCTATCTATCTTTCCTTTAATATGAAAGTCACATTCTCTGAGTTCTGCCAGTATTGCAGTCTGCTTCTGAATTGACTCCCTGCAGATTTGGAATTAAGCCAAATGAAGTCCAAGAAGGGGGGAAGATGAGGAAGACTTCTTCTAGAGTTGTTGCTAGAAACAACCTCTGGAAACAGGCAACAAATTGTGCTCCAGCCAACTTTTTAGAAGAGGATAAATAACTAGTCCTTCTTGGTCAGCTGAGGTTGCTTCCAGATGCTATGTGATATCATCATCAGCATAATAGCCAAAGTTTATATAGCACTTTAAAGTTTGCAAAGCATTTACATAAATTAACTCATTTGATCTTCATAAGAATCTTGTGAGAGGATGCTATTATTAGCCCTTTTTTAACAAATGAGGAAACTGAGGCTAACAAGTTATATAATTAATGTCTAGATTTGAACTTTTGTCTTCAGTTCTGAGCTCAATGCACCACCTACCTGACATGTATTCATGGTTCCTGCTAAAATGTAATTGGGATTTTTTAAATCACCCAAATGACCCTGCCATTAAGCCACTTTTGCCAACCTCAGTCATAGCCTGGTCCTTCAGACAACCATGCTCCATGAAGTGGTCAGCTGTGTCCTTGGAGATTCTCACATTTCAACTAGTCAGTCTGAAAACATACACGTTGTATAGGACCTTGTACTTGAGGACTGTTGAAGAAGAAGGCTATAGGATACCAAAGAAATAGGAAACATGCATAACCCTTGTCCTCCAGATGCTGCTACTATACTTCAAGAACCTTAGTGTCTAAACTGCTAGCTCAGGATGACTTCAGGAGCCTTTGGGAAAGAAATCAAAGGTTCATAGAATCATAAAAAAGAACTGTTAGGAATCTTAGAACAGTCTAGTCCAGTCAGGATCCCTCAAAAGAGGAAATGGGTTTGGAGAAATTAAGTACCCTGTCCAAAGTCATATAATTAAGTGGCAGAGATCCACTTTGAATCCAGGTCCTTCAGCATTCTGTCCAATGGATATGGCGGAAGAAGATGAAGTTAAACATCAAAAACAGAAAAACATGGTGTTTTTCATTTTAGGCAGTGAACTGCCCTCCAAATAAATAAATTTAAATTTCTTTTATTTACATAATGTAGAATAGCTAGATTCCAGTCTTAATTTTATCATTTCCTTCCTTCCTGACCATCCACAAGTTATTTACTTTTCTAAATCTCAGCTTCTTCATCTCTGAAGGGAGATGAAGGAGTAATTATCTCCCTTACAGGACTGCTTTGAAGGAGGAAGAGAAGAAAGAAAGGAGAGAGGGAGGGATCGAGGGAAGGAGGGAGGAGGGAAAGGAGGAAAAGAGGGAAGGAGGAAGGAAGAAAGGAGAAGGAAGAGAAGGGAGAAGGAAAGGGAGAGAGGGAGGGAGAAAGTTCACTGTCCCTTTATCCTATTGAAGATCTTACTTTTTCAAGCCTCAACTCTCTTATTACTCCCTCAATCCTCATGCCTATTGACAATGGGTTTCCCACAAGATTTTATCCTGTTCTCATCAGCTCCCATGGATTCAACTTTCATTTCTATGCAGATGATTCTGAGTTTTATTTTTCTATCCCTAACCTTTTTCCTGACCTTCAGTTTCACATCTTCAGCTGCCTACTGAGAATATCAAATTGGATATCCCATAGACATTTTGAACTCAATATATCCGAAAGTAGACCCATTATTCCCTCAAACTCTCCCCTCTTCCTAACTTCCCTATTACTATGGAAGGCAGCACCATCCTTCCAGTCACCCAGACTCAAAACTCACATCTTAACCTTGAATACCAATCTTTCATCATTACTCCTATATACAATTAGTTGCCAAATCCTGTCATTTTGTTTATATCTTTAAAATATATCTTGTTTATGCCTCCTTCTCCTATCAGATACTACCACTAGCTGAGTGCTCATCCCTCATCTCACACCTAGACTACAGCCAACTGGCTCAAGCATCTCCCTATTCCAGGCCATTCTTCACTCAGCTGTCAAATTGATCCACCTAAAGTCTAAGTCTAACCATATTACCTCCATCCTTAATCAACTCCAGTGGCTCTCTATTGCCTCCAAAATTGCTTCTGTTCTCCTGGCTGCTTCCAAAACTCCAAGAATTTTCACTTGCTATCCCCCCAAGCATGGAACTCTCTTCTTCCTTTCTTCATCCTTATCTCCTGCCCTCCCTGTATTCCTTCAAGTCCCACCTAAAATCCTACCTTCTCCAGGAAGCCTTTCCTGATCACCTCTTCTGGTTATCTCCAGTGTATCCTGTATATGCTTTGTTGTATATAGTTGTTTACACATTGTCACCTCCATTACATTGTGAACTTCTTGAGTATAGGGACTAGTTTTGAGGGGGCAGGGGTGCCCTTTTTTGTAACAACCATACTTAGGATGTTGACTATTGTCCATTGAGGTTTTGAGCAAAATGGCAACAAGCTCCTGACCCTGAATCTTGTCTAGTATCTCAGCCGGGATATATGAGCATAAGCTTTGGCTGGCGTGCAAAGCAAGGTTCACAAAAACTCATGCTTCTACTGAAATCAATAATGCAGATTTCACTTTCTAGTCTACTGGTAGCAATACCGACTACTTGGGCTCCTATTAATTTTTGTATCTTCACATCTTGCTCTAAACATCATATCATTTTTGGATCTATAACTTATTGTTCTTGTAGAGTGTAACCCCACTTGGAGTTTTCTTGAAAGAGAAACTGGAAGGGCAGCTGGGTGTACAGTGGATAGAGTACCAGCCCTGAAGTCAGGAGGACTTAAGTTCAAATATGACCTCAGACACTTAACACTTCCTGGCAAGTTACTTAACCCCAATTGCCTCAGCAAAGAAAAATAAAAAGAAAGAAACTTGAGGGGTTTACCATTTCCTTCTCCAGATCATTGTACAGATGAGGAAACTGAGGCAAACAGATAAATGGTTGTCAAGGATTCCACTGGTAGTATCTGGGGCCAGATTTGAATTTAGGTCTTCCTGGCTCCAAGCCCAACTCTATCCACTACCTATTTGCCTCAGATCTAAAACTAGAAGGATCATAGAGATCATTTAATAATCTAGTATATGTTGTCTCTATTTAGAGGTACTGCTGTGTTTACTTCTGTGTCCTCTTCCTCCTCTCAGAAATTACTCTGTATATATTTTATTTTTAATTTCCTATGGACAAGTTGTTTTCAATTAATCAGCAAATATTTATTAAGAACTTAGTATGTATCAAGGACTATGCTAAGTGCTGTAAATATAAAAAGAGTCAAAAGACAGTTCTTGTGTTCAAGGAGCTCACAATCAAATGAGGAAAACAACAAGCAGACAAATACGTGCAAAGTAAACTGTGTACGTAAGAAGGATAAATAGGAAGTAATTCACAGGAAAGGCCCTGGAATTAAGAGGGATTGAGAAGGATTCTTGTAGAAGGTGGGATTTTAGTTGATCTTAAAGGAAGCCAGAAATGTCAGTAGATGGAGATAAAGAAAGAAAAAAAAAACATTTGAAACATAAGTGATAGCCCAAAAAAATGCCTGAACTTAAAGATGGAGTGTCTTGTTCACAGAGTAGCCAGGAGGCTAGTCACTGGATCAAAGATTACATCAGATATAAGAAGACTGGAAAGGTACAAGGGGGATAGGTTATGAATGGCTTTGAAAGACAAACAAAAGATTTAGTATTTATCCTAGAGGCAATAGGGAACCACTGAATTTCATTGAGTAAAGGGATAAAATACTGTTTGAGGACTAGCAAGAAGGCTGGTGCCACTGAATTTCAGTATATAGAAGAGAGTAATGTGTAGGAAGTCCAGAAATATAGGAATAAGTGAAGTCATGAAGAACTCTGAGAACCAAACAGAAGTTTATATTTGAGCCAAGAGGTAATAGGGAGCCACTGAAGTTTAGTGAATAGTGAGGTGATAATGTTCAAAATGTATGTTTTAGAAAGATAAAATTGACAGTTGAAGTGGGGAGAAATTTGAAACTAAGCTCCTTTAGGGCAGGGACTGTTTCATTTTTGTCTTTAACTGCTCATAAATTTTTGTAGAATTGATTTGGTTTAAGCCTTCATTTTAAAAGTAATGAAACTGAACCACAAGGAAGTAATGTGATTCCAGCAAAATCACTCAAGAAGCAAGTACAGTAATAGAAATGTAATTTGAACAGATCCTCCTACACCAAAGCCAGTGCTCTCATTGCTGTCTCCTCCTCTGATATACACACACACACACACGCATGCACACACACACACACACCGCTCTCTCATTCAGTGATCTATTCATCTGACCTCAAAAAGTTACTTAGAATCATTCATTCATTCTACATTCTTGCTGACATCTGCAGGACTTCTTTATCTGCCAAATTACTATTTCACCCTTTGCTATCAAAATAGGGGAACCCACTTATTTGCATGGGAAAAATAAGTTACATGAGGTATGATGGCAAATAAATAACAACCAACTCGTAGGGGAAAAAAAAGATGCTTTTAAGTTTAATCTGCAATTTTAATATTTTCTCCTTCACTTTAAGTCTAAAGAACAAAACTTATTGTTTTGGCTTGATATTTAGTTTTTGCTCATTTCTGAGATATAAATTTTTACATAATTTTTTTTCTTTGAGTTGACTCCAGCATAATCCTGAAAGGTTATTTCCCAGTATGAAAATTTCTTGGACATGAAAAAAGGAATGCTTTATCCCACTCTTCTTTTCTTATATTCTAAAATACTAAAGAATCTTTGTACTGCTATAAGAAAGAGTCTTCCTTATGATAAGTACTACTTCTTCCAACATATAATCATTCCACAGAACTATAACTAAAAGAAAAAAGGAAGGAAAAGGGCTTTGTTCCTTCAAAAATTCTAGATCATTCAATTAAAAGGGCATTGACAGCATCTAAATAATAGACATAATATCTAGTTAGACAAAAAAAAAAGAAGAGGAGGAAGAGAAAGAAAAAGAAGAGAAGAAGAAAAGGAGGAGGAGAAGAAAGGAGAAAGAAGGGAAAAGGGAAGGAAGGGGGAGGAAGAGGAAGGGGAAGGAGAAGAAAGAGAAGGAGGAAGAGGAGGAGAAAAAAAGAAGAAAAGAAAGAAGAAAGAAGAAGCAGCTACCAGATGGTGCTCTCTCTCTTCATGAAGACCAGGCCCAAGTAAACTTCACCCTGGCCCCTCATCTTTCTCCCTACCTGAAGGTACATTTCATGTGTTTCCTCTGCCCAGCACACAAACACTGTTAGTTATGGCTCCACCTCTTTATAATATCTCTTGGTAACACTTGATTAATTAATTAGAAAGCTAAATTACTGGAAACACAGAAAATTCCTTTCAAGTCTTCAGAGTATTTAATGAGCTTGTCATAATCAATATTTGTACCTCTTGATTTTCTCCTCTTAGATGTCACTGTCTCTTCTCTTGATGAATAAATAGATCTATCATCATGTCTTTACTGGTAGTCCTACCAAATAGAAAGGGCATTAAGCACTCTAAGAGCATACAAATTGGAAATATTTCA
The DNA here is from genome assembly GCF_902635505.1 of Sarcophilus harrisii. Taxonomy (NCBI): domain Eukaryota; kingdom Metazoa; phylum Chordata; class Mammalia; order Dasyuromorphia; family Dasyuridae; genus Sarcophilus; species Sarcophilus harrisii. The sequence goes on along the minus strand of NC_045427.1, from coordinate 387,584,525 downwards.
GTCCCTATCCTTAAATAGGATAGTTTAATTACAAAGGACCTATGAAAGAAGATGCTATTTATCTAGACATATGCATGATATAATTTTACATAGAAATAGATAGATAGTAGTCTTCTTTAGTTCAGGGTAAGGAGGAAGGAAGGGAGACAGTTTAAAACTTAAAAGGTACCCAAAAATTTAATTAATTTTTTTAAGAAGCTGATAGTTTGATGGGAGAGTTAAGGTACAAGGTAAATTAATTAGCAATAAAAGGCAACATACACTAAGTACTAAAAGAATAATAAGTAGTACAAAGAGTAAATGATTTGATAAGTTCAATCTTTATCAGTTAAAATGGACAGAGAAGACTTCATAGAAAATGTGAGTCCTGAGTTTGTGCTTGAACAATGGATGAAACTAGGAAAAGTCTCTTAGTTATGGTTCTGTAGAATGATCATCTATTGGAAGAAGTGATACCATAAGGAAAACTCTGCTAGTAGGCCAAAGATTATTTGGTATTTTAGAACACAAGTAAAGAGGTAGTTGGGGAAAAGTATTCCTTTTTTCATGTCCAAGAATTTTTCTTACTGGGAAATAACTGCCCAGGGCTATACTGGAGCCAGTTCAAACCTACTAATAGTAAAATTTTCTGTGTGAAAATTTATACCTCAGAAATGAGCAAAAACTAAAAATCAGGCCAAAACAATAAGTTTTGTTCTTTAGATTTCAGAAATTGGAGAAAAGGTTAGAAAGGAAGGGAACTATTTGTAGGTACAAAAGTAAACACATACATGTTATATATTGGAGATGGAAAGAGTAGATGAGGAAGGTCAAAAGAGAAGTACACAATAAAAAGCTAAAGACAAGCATTTATTAAGCACCTACTCTGTGCCAGGTACTGTGTTAAATGCCAAGAATATAAAGACAAAAAAGATAAAATAATCCCTGCTCTCAAGATATGTAAGCTTTTTGTGAGTAGAGACTGTTTCATTCATCGAATTATATCCCCATCATCTAGCACAGTGCTTGGCACATAGTTGGTGCTTAACAAGTACTTGTTGATTGTTCATTAATTAATGAAGTTTACATTTTAATCAAAAGTTAGTTGAAAAATAAAAAGAGTAGGTTAATACTGACAAGATTATTATTGTTGTTTTCCTACATTCTCAAAAAAGGACCATGATATTAGGAAGGTGATACCATGACTTGTAAGTAAATTGGATTTAAATGAGGGAGGGCTGTGCAGAGTTACCAACCTCACTGGATCCAGTGGCAAGAGATAGATCAGAACAACTAGGGATATCCCCAAATATGATGGGTAACCTTGGATTTTTTTAAGCTGAAGTCTTTCCCTATGTCTCAGTTTGACTGAAGTATTGCCCTTTCAGTGATTAAGGCTACGTAAGAAATAAGGCAAAGAATGGCCTCTTTTACCCAGTCCAAAAAAAAATGTTATATTACATGTACAGAATCCGAAAGTCTACTAAGTTTGGAGACAGAATGGACCTAGAAAATGTTATATTACATGTACAGAATCCTAGTCTCCTAAGTTTGGAAACAGAATGGATGTAGAAAATGGTATATTGCATGTACAGAATCCTAGAGTCTCCCAAGTTTGGAGACAGAACGGACGTAGAAATGGTATATTACATGTACAGAATCCTAGAGTCTCCTAAGTTTGGAGACAGAATGGACGTAGAAAATGGTATATTACATGTACAGAATCCTATTCTCCTAAGTTTGGAGACAGAATGGACGTAGAAAATGTTATATTACATGTACAGAATCCTAGTCTCCTAAGTTTGGAGACAGAATGGACGTAGAAAATGTTATATTACATGTACACAATCCTAGTCTCCTAAGTTTGGAGACAGAATGGATGTAGAAAATGTTATATTACATGTACAGAATCCTAGTCTCCTAAGTTTGGAGACAGAATGGACGTAGAAAATGGTATATTACATGTACAGAATCCTAGTCTCCTAAGTTTGGAGACAGAATGGACGTAGAAAATGGTATATTACATGTACACAATCCTAGTCTCCTAAGTTTGGAGACAAAATGGACATAGAAAATGTTATGTTACATATACAGAATCCTAGTCTCCTAAGTTTGGAGCTGGAATGGAAGTAGACAATGTTATATTACATGCACAGAATCCTAGAGTCTATTAAGTTTAGAGATGGAATGGACCTAGAAAATGTTATATTATATATACAGAATCCTAAAATCTCCTAAGTTTGGAGACGGAATAGACCTTAGAAGAAACTGAAGATGCTGTGACTTGCTTAAAGTCACAGGGGTAGTAAATAGCAGAGCTATAATTTGAATCGAGATGCTGAGATGCTACATAGCCTTCAGGTTCCCCAGCCTCCCTTGCCCAGGCAGAGGGTTCCAGGAGGGTAACAGGAGAGCTGTTCACTGCACCCACTCTCCAGGTTTCCCAGAATAGCTCATCCTTTTGGCTAATAGGTATCAGTGAATTTTGAGCTTCTTCCACTGGCAGTATTTCCCCGTTAGCTAATTAAATGTAACGCATTTATAATTGAATCGTGGTGAGGTCCAGAGCTAAAGTTTCTTTACATTCCTAGTTACAGGAGTTGAGAGGGGGAAGTGGAAACTAGCTGTGTCAAATGGTGCCTGCAGGAACCTGGTAGATGTTTTTCAAACCTCAGCATAAAAATATGATATTTGAGGTAATATCTTGTATAGATTAGAGTAATCTCCAGTACACGAAAGGAGAAGATATTCCTTTTATCCAACAACACTTCAGTAAATTTTGTTTAGCTTGTGTAGGATACAGTTAATTATAGTAATTTATCAAACTGGCATAAGGTAGTATTCACACACACAAAGAGTGTTTCCCCACACTCAAAAATCCTTAGTTTTTTCTAAGCGCTGAGGCCAGTGCTAATTGAATTTTCACTTGGGTAGATAAAATCTTTTAACAACTCTGGAATAACTAAATGCTCTTTGTTCAGTGATGCGAATCAGGTTGATTTACGGCACCTTTCACATAATCATGCTAATTTTGCTTTTGTATGATTAATTAAAACAATATGTTCATAAAATGGAATTAGTCTACCCAAGGAGTCAACTTTTATTGCAAACTTCCCTGTCCAGGGGAAAAAAGCAATTTTCACTGGCCCTTTTGGTAAGTAAAGGCAGCCTTCAGTGTACAGAGGAATGAAGAGACCATAAAGAACATCCAGTCTAGATCCTTTATTTTTACAGGTGCATCCAGAGAAACTAAATAACTTGCCCAAAGTCATACAGGCAGCAAGGGACAGATCATCTAAAAACAACCCTTTTGTTTTGTTTTAGTTTTTTAATTAATAAAAATCTGTTTTCTCTTTCTCCCCATCTGACGTACCTCCAAAACAACAACAAAACTCTTGTAATAAATACATCTAGTTAGTACACTAAATTTTGAATAAGTAACACTTAGATTCAAATCCTACCTTGAACTTGCTAGTTGTGTGACACTCTGCCTTGGTTTCCTTGTCTATAAAATGAGGAGACTAGCATCTGTTTCACAGGGTGGTTGTGAGGGGAAAATGAGATTATACTGGCAAAATGAGATTATACTTTGCAAATCTTAAAGTACTGCATAAAAATGCAATCTGTTATTAAATATGCACAGTCAGACAAAACAAGATCCTTCAATGACTATGTCAAAAGAAAAAAAATAGTCTCATTCTGTACCAAATCCATTCATTATCTCTCTGGGTCTCTCCCCATTTCCCATCAGCTACACTACTTTGGGTGTTCCTTGGATTTCTTCACTGGATGGAATTAACTGAGTGAAGACTTGAAACTTCATAATAACAAATAGAGCTATAGCTAAAAAAAAATTGCAGGTGTTTGTCCTCTCCTGTTTCCCACCACCTCTTAATTAGCATTTAAGTACCTCTTTTTTAATTCTCTTATTTCTGGGTTAGATTTTCAAGATTAGAATGTAAGCCTAGAGTCCCCAAATAATGGGAGAAAAAGCCAGATTTGGGGGAGGGGGCTTGGGGGCTTTTGCATTCAGGCTATTTAATCTTGTGTTTTGCAGGGGGGGGGTTATTTTTTTTTACTTTTACTGACAAACATCTTGTCATATGGAAGGTGCCCTTTGCTTTTTCTTACTCTGAGAATCTCTGATTGTTTTTGTGATCGATACTGTCCCACACATCCATCATGTCCCTATGCCAGGTATCTATCTTCTCCAGCCCCCACCTCTCTTTCCAATTTCTTTTTGTGCATCATTATCTTCCCTAATTAGATTGTAAACTTGTTGAGAGCAGGAATTGTCTCTCTTCTGATTTATACTTATATCTTCAGTATGATATATGACCTGAGACCTAAAAAGATTAAATGCATTAACAACCTCACAAGGTTCTTGCGAAGTCAAATGTAAATTACTATAGGCAGCTATATGGGACAGTGGACCTGAAATCAGAAAGGCCACAAGTTCAAATCCAGATTCAGACACTTGGTAGCTATGTAGTCCTGGTGAAGTTATTTAAATTCTTGTTGCCTCAGTTTCCTCATTGGCAAAATAACAGTAATAATACCTACCTCCCAGTGTTGTGGAGATAAAATGGAATAAATTTTGCCATGTACTTTGCAAATTTTAAAGCCCTACATAAAAGCTAGCTATTATTATTATTATTAATTTTTCTAAATATCAATATTTTTGTTATTATTCCTAACTTGCCCAAAGTCACACAGGTAAAAAGTAGCAGAGGCAAAATTCAAATTCAGGTTCTCTTGATTTTTAAGTTTAGTTTTCTTTTCCTTCCACTGTGGTGCTCAGTTGCTGTTTGAGGAACAAAAGAGACAAGGCCTAAACTAGGTGGGCCAGCATCCTGATAGGGCAGGAAGAGCACTAGATTGACTCTCAAGAAGTTCAGGGCCTACTGATGGCTTTATTATTCACTGGTGGTGGGATTTGGAGTGTCTCAAGCAAGGGTCCTCAAACTATGGCCCGCGGGCCAGATGCAGCAGCTGAGGATGATTATCCCCCTCACCCAGGGCTATGAAGTTTCTTTATTTAAAGGCCCACAAAACAAAGTTTTTGTTTTTACTATAGTCCGGCCCTCCAACAGTCTAAGAGACAGTGAACTGGCCCCCTATTTAAAAAGTTTGAGGACCCCTGAAAAGAATCATAGAGCTGAGGTCCTTAGCTTGAGAAAATGGTGGCCTGGTCATTTTCACTCCCTAAAATTCATTCCATCCTTGTCTGAAAATAGAGATAATCCCCACCCTATTTATAAGAATCAAATGAAATAGTGTATGAAAAAGATTTTTAATATGTGGGTGTGTGTATACACACACATATTTATGCACTATGTAATTTTACTCTAACATAGTGATGTAATTTTGGTCTTCATCAAGAATGATGTATGTGTGTATGTATGTATATGTGTATATTGTGTATATATGCGCATGTATATGTTATGTATGTAAATACGCACATGTTCATATATGTATGTAAAGATGTATGTTTCTGAAGTCAGATTTTGTCTTTTTATTAGTCTTGCTGAATTGTTTTATTTTCCTCTTTTTTATTTCTTGTTAATAAGAGATAGCTCAAAGGGAGCAGGATGGAGAACATGTAGGTGATGTATAAACAAAAAAAATTACTTTAAAAAATAGATATACTTAACCTTTCAGGTTAAGATCAGAAAGAAAAATCAATTACACTTACTATATACAGTTCATTGTACTAGATTATGGGGTACAAAGATAGTATTAAAACCAATAGTAATCAAAATACTCCCAGACCTTATCAATAAAAATAAAATTTTAAAAAGTTTAAGGTCAAATAGAAGAGGCCCAGTAAATATTTATTAAATACCTTGAAGAAAGCTAAGGATTAAAGATGGATATGAGGAAAGAGTTGGAAATAGAAAGTTGACTTAGAGAAATGCAAGTAGGTTATTAGTCTTCTAGGAACAAGGATTATGTGAGAAAACCAGCAAAGATGGATGGAGGACAATACCTGTTCACAATGAGCAATGTGATGATACTATAATATTGATTCTTTACATATTATTTCTATATATCAATACAGAGTAATTGAGGGAAAGGAAAGGGAGCATAAGTAACTACTAACATATGAACTGAACTCTAATTTGATAGGGTATCATAAGAAGGGACCTTTTCAAGCATAAGAGACATCTGCAAAGGCATGGAGGCTACAGATGTACTCTAGTAAATCAAGAACATTAAGGAAATTTGTCTGCAACTTTTCGTCAGGCAATGAGCATTTATTAAGCATCTAGTAAATGTCAGGTATTCTGCTAAGTTCTAGAAATAGAAAATATTTTTTTAAAAAGCAAAAAAAAAACAAACAAAAAAAAAAACCTGTCCCTGTTCACAAGGAGCTCAGAAAGGAGAGAATATGCAAAGAACTATACAAATAAGATAAATTCAGGGGAAGTTAGAGATAATCTTGGAGGGAAGACACTAAGATTAAGGGCCCTTCTTGTAGAAGATGGGACTTTGACTGAACTTGAAGGAAGCCAGAGAAGCTAGGAGACAGAGATGAGGATGAAAAGCCTTCTGGTCCTGAAGGACAGCTAGTATCAAGCTTTGGGGAATCAAGACATCATGTCCTGTATGAGAAATAACAAAGAGATCCATGTAACTATATCTTAGAGTACAGAGAGGGGAAGACTGAAAAAAAAAAGGAAGGGTTTGAGTTATAAAAAGCTTAAAAAGCTACATAGGGGATTTTATATTTGATCCTGGAGGTAACAGAACCACTGAAGTTTATCAAAGGGGGGGGGGTGACATAGAAATGTGCTTTAGGAAAATTAATTTGACAATTCATTATTGGGGAGTCATGTAAAATCAGTCTGGAAAGTTAGGTTGAAGTAAGATTGTGAAGGACTTTAAATGCCAAACAAAGGATGCTATGTTTTATCATGGAGACAAAAAGGAACCCCTGAAGTTTTATAAGCAAGATGACATGGTGAAAGCTGTACTTTATATTTCCCCTTACCCTTTAGAACAGAGCTTCTTTAACTTTTCCCACACATGACTCCTTTTTGCCTGGGAAATTTTTATATGACTTCAGATATATAGGTAGGTAAAATAGGCATATAAATCAGACATTTACTAATAATAAATCATAAAGAAATTTCTTTTAAAACAATTATTTGGTATACATATAATTTTACTATTTATTAGAGATGAAAGCAAATTTGCCTACTAATGAGATGGACATGCTAGTTTATTTTTACATAAAGAATTAAATCTTGTGCTGAGTGGAGTGAGCAGAAACAAAAGACATTGTACACAGTAACAAGATTATGTGATAAACAACTGTGATGGACTTGGCTCTTCTCAACAATGCAGTGATTCAAGGCAATTCTAATAGACTTGAGATGGAAAATGCCAATCACATCGGAGAGAGAACTGTGGTGACTAAAGGTGGATGGAAGCATAATTTGTTCATGTTTATTTTTCTCTCTTTCTTTCTTCCTTCCTTTCTTTTTTTTCTCATGATTTTTCCCCTTTGGGTCTGATTTTTCTTGCACAACATGGCAAATATGGAAATACATCTTTAAAAATTGCACATATTTAGTCAAACAATTTAAGCAATCAGATTTCTTGCTGTCTTGGGCAGGGGAGTTAAAGGAGAGAGAGAGAGAAATTTGGAACACAAAGTCTTACAAAAATGAATGTTAAAATCTATCTTTACAAGTATTTGGAAAAATAAAGTTTTATTAAAAGAAAAAAAGAATTAAATCTTGGCAGAATATTTGATACCTTTTACTGTTGCCAAATTTTTGTGACCCCCATATTCAGTTACTCCATATTGGGGTTATGACCCACAATTGAAAAAAGTTTTGTTCTAGAAGACTGGATTTCAGCATCTTCATCTCTCTCCAAGATACTAATGTTACTTAAAAATTCCACTTCTGTCTCTAAAAGACTCTCAAATTTGGGGTTGCTAGCAAGACAGCTTTAAACTAACCCTTCCCAAGAAGTCATCTTTCTTTTCCTGGAAGGCAGAATTTGGAGATTATTTCCTTGGTCCTTCCTTCTCCTCTATCCAAGATGCCGGCTGTTCAATAACACTTGCTATAGCTATCAAATGCTGGAGATCAGTAATTCCCATTGTCTACAGACATAGGTAATAACACATATAATTACCATGTGCTTTTATCACTCGACAGCTGTGGGAAGAGGTAGGAAAATCCCCTAGACCTCCTTTTACTGCTAGTTCTTATCTCTGACTTATCTTCAGAAAATGGAAAAAAAAGTAAGAATCAATCAACACCCTCACCATGACACTAGCTTGTGTACACACCTGCATTACTCTGGCCACTGCACCTTAACAAGATTATGGCAGTCCTGGACAAAATTCAAAGGAGAGAAATAACAATGGCAGGAGAAACTGATAGGCAGAGAGAGAGATTCAGGGCTGATCTATGAATACAGGAGGCTTCAAGGATACAACTGAATTCTATATAAATCCTGATTGGAGTGGAAAAAATAAAGGTAGGAACTAAGCACCCAAATCCTCAAATCCTGAGTCAAGGGTCTATCCCATGAAATTTGAGTGCCATTCCCATCCCCCAAAAAAAGTGAGTTTAGGGAAAATAAAGGGAAGTTCTACTCCACACTGTACATAATAATTTTATAGAATCTATTTCTATGAAAATGATGTGAGCAGAAAATAGAACTGCTTCAAAGGAATTGATTGAATTTATCAATAACAGATCCTTTAAGAGATTGCCTAACCTTTCAAGGTGACCCAACAGGAGGATAACGAGGCTTTTCCTTATCATAAGCCTTGAGGTTCTTGGCAACAGATCATGGGTCTAGAGCAGTGGCTTTCAGACTTTTTAATGTCAGGATTCCTTTACACTATAAAAATAATTAAGGACTCCAAAGTTTTTTATGTGAAACATAGCTAGCAATATTTACTGTATTAGAAATTAAAACTGCAACATTTTAAATAGGTATTTATCAATTCATTCAAAAATACCACTAAACCTATTATGTTAACACAAATAACATTTTTATTTTAAAAAAAATTTTCCAAAACAAAAAAATTTAGTGAAAAGAATGATATTGTTTTTCATATTTTTGCATGTCTCTTTAATGTCTGGCTTAATAGATAGTTAGATTCTCATATCTGCTTCTATATTTATTCCATTGCAATATATTGTTCTGATTGAAATATGTAAAGAAAATCCGGCTTCACACAGATAACTTGAAAAGGGAAGCATATTTTAATAAGCAAGCAATCTTTTAGTACTATTATAATAATAGTTTTGATCTTGAAGATCCCTAAAAGGTTCTCAGAGATCCCTAGGGGTCTCTAGACCATACTCTGAGAACCAATGGCAACAAACCATAGCAAGTCTTCTACTGCTTATTATTAATAATAAAAATGTTAATAATGCTGATCATTGGAATGTGGGTAGTGCTTTAAGGTTTACAAAGCATTTGACACACAGCCTTACAACATTTGATCTTCACAACAACCTTATGAAATAGGCATTAAAGGTATCATTAATCTAATTTTAGAAACAAGGAAACTGGGTTCAGAGAACTTCAATGATTAGCCCACAATCACAGAATTAATACTTATCAGAGGTCTCAAGCATTTTTTGCACTCTTTCCCCCAACCCATACTTCATGATAACTTTGATTTCAATACTCCAGGAATCAACAATTTCATCAATATGAGTTTGAACTTCACCAATGTGAACTGCAAGTCCTCTATGACTTAGTATAAAGTCTTCATGAGCTGCTTTGGCCAAAAATATTCATTGCAAAGTGGCCAATCCTCTGGTGTTACAACTCTCCAAATTTAGTTAATCTGTTCCTCAAACATTTGCCAGCTCCATTATGCAAAAGCTTTTCAGCTTGTTGAGACCTGCCAGAGCTTGCAGTCCCCTGGCATAACTTTTGAAAACCACGTGAATTAGTTTGTCAATGAACATTTATTAAGCACCTATTATGTACCAAGTCTTGTGCCAAATGCTGGGAATGCAAAGAAAAAAAAACTGACTCTGCTCTCCAGAAGTTCATGGTCCAAGGTGGGAAACAAGTAGACAGTAACTATGTATAAACAAGTTATATTCAGGAAAATCAGAAATATCTCAAAAAAGAGAAGGCACTAACAATGGGAAGAACAGGGAAGTCTTTCCTGCAAAAGGAAGAATGTTATCTGGGACTTACAGGAAACCAAGGAAGCTAAAAGGCAAAGATGGGAAGAAACAGAATCCTAGACATGGAAGACAGTCAGTGATAATACCCAAAGTTGGGAGATGGAGTTTCTTGTTCTAAGAATAGCAAGGAGGCTAATGACACTAGATTGTAGACTGGGGAATAGGGTAAAAGAACAAGTATTAGGAAATAAACTTCCTTCCCTTTTTTGGAATTCTTGGGGAAGGGGTAATATGGGGAGGGGTAAGCATAGATGTGCAATGTTACATGTCAGGTGTGATTGATATGTCCTTTCTCTTTCTTTAACTTTTTCTCCTTTGTTTTACAAAGATCTCCCTGGGAAGGGAAGGAAGAGGGGGAAAAGGTATACTTGGAAAATATAATTTTTTAAAGATATAAATAAAACATAATTTCCCCACAACTACACACACATAACTAACCAGGGTCACTTCCACGATACAACAAGGCATTGTAGGATTGCTATATCATGATGATGCTGATCATGATACTATTTTATAGTAGACAATGAAAAAAGAAAAATTTAGATTAAGAAATGGCCTCAAAGGCCTACTCTATCCTAAAGATATGATTCTTATTTAAAGATGAAATTCCCTTTCATATCACCCAGATTTTGCTTGCTCTGGTGATTTGTTCCCTTAAATCACAGCAAAGTCCACTTTCCTTCCACTGATCTGACCTGACTGACCAATCCGATTTGCAGACTTGGTGTCAATTCTTCAACAGCTCCATCACAACCCATAGAGATCCATTAATTTCTGAATTTACTGAATGATTTCTGGGCCCATAGCATTGCTTGGAACCCAGACAAATGTGAGATGAGGATGATGATATGATGATGATGATAGTTCATATATATATATATATATAAAACATTTTTAAGGTTTTATAAATCATGTCACATATATCATCTCATTTGATACTCACAACAGCTCTGTAAAATAGATGATATTATCTATATTTTACAAATAATAAAACCTGAGGTTAAGATTTTTGTCCAAGATCACAAAACCAGTAAGTGACAAGACAGGAATCAAACTCAGGTATTCTGGATTACAAATGTACCATTCTATTCACTACTCTACCCAGATGTCTTCATTTTAAAAATATGAAAATCAGACTGGTAAAAAAAAAAAAAGAGCTGGTGCTGAGTATATTGATTCCCTTTTGGTTCATAACAATGAACTCTCAGATTGAGCTAAGTTTTCCATCCTATCTCTCCCAAACCTTCATTTCAGATCTTCTTACTCTCTATACTCCTAAGACTACACCTTCCACCTAGGTTTCTGCAATTTTGTATCTTGGAATGACTTCAGCTCCATATTTTGAACTATGATCACGGTTTTGCTGTCTTTACCACATCTTCCCCCCCAACTCTTTTCTGCCCAGGAGCACAGCCAGCTGTCCCTGAAAGTTGGGCAGTACTCTGAGCCATGAACTCTTTCCTGCCCAGTGCCAGAGCATGATTTCATAACTCCAGCATCCAAAAATCATAGAATGTTGGAGCTAGAAAGGATAATAACAACCATAAATAATAATTGCTATTATTGTTATTGCTAGCATTTGTATAGAGTTTTAAGACTTGCAAAGTTTTTTGCAAATATTATCTCATTGAATCTTTACAATAACCCTAGGAAGCAAGTGCTATTATTATTTCAATTTCATAGGAGAGAGAAAACTGAAGTAGACAGGGTTTAAGTGACTTGCCAAGGGTCAAACAGCTGGAAATTGCCTGAGGCCAGATTTGAACTCAAGCTGTAGTCCACTTTTTGTCCTACATTGTACCATCTAGAGATCAACCAATCCAGCTCCCTCATTATAGAAGAAGAAACTGAGACCCAGTTGACCAAGGTCATACAGGGAAGTAATGGTAGAGCCAGACTTCCTAGTCTATTATTTCCACTAGATCATATTGCCTCTTTAACATCCTTTTCATCTAAAAATATTCTGTGGTTTGATGAAAACATCCTAAATCCTTAAAGCGCATTCACTACAACCAGTCACATCTTGTATACCTTTGGTACCTTGCTACACCATTTGCCTTTTTCAATCATCTGAGAGGTATTCATGCTCATTCTGCTATGCCAATTGGTCATTGCAATCCACTTTGCCCATAACCAAACATCCATGCATTCCTATGAGAATTATGTCCACCAAAAATAGAGCAGAAAAGTAAATTGACTTTAAGTACCAAGAAAATGTTGGGCTTCAGTAGGAGCTACATTCTCAAGCCTGGCAGACCACCAAAAGTCAATCTTTGCAAATGAAGGAAAACACTTGGCCACATTTTAAGCCAGATCACACTTTAAGTTCCCATTGCCAAGGTCTCCCGGCCTACCCTTCTTTCTCTCTCCTTCCCACTCACCCACACATCTAAGAGAGCTCCTGCTGTTCATAGTTTAGCACCCTCCCACATAGAAGCCAACCCAGGCCTGACAAGATTGGCTCCCACTCCAGCTCTGATCCCTTGTAGAAAGGATTTGTTTTTGCTGTCTGGAGTAGATTTGAAAACTTTCCTCCTCTACACGACATTTCTACACCAGAGGCAAGGACCATCTTCCACTTTCAAATAGCTAGAAGAAAAGAAGCAGCTCCACAAACTCCCATGAGGTGATTGTTAAACCAGCTCTGGAGTTTGAAGAAGTGGTACATGTGTTGAAATCCAACTATCTTTTATGGGGAAAAATAGAATATTAGAAGTGGAAGGGAAATTGGAAAATAAAACGTAAGAACTGGAAAAAGTCTCAGAGCAGAGAGCTGTTAGGGTTAGAAGGTATGAGCCAGAGGGATCATAAGATCATAGATGTAGAGTTGAAAGAAAACTTGGACTATGGAATATGGAATATTAGAGCTGGAAGAGATCATAGAACACAGAATAGCAGAAATCTAGAACATAGAATGTCAAAAGCTGAAAAGGACCTAAAAAAAATCATCTGGTCCAGTATTCCTCTTTTAAAAATGAACAAAGGACCAATGAGAAATATATCAGTTGTCCAAGGTCAAACAAATTGCCTTGTGACTTTCAATCTGGAATACTTTCCACTATATCATACAATCTCCCTTTCTATAATCCTTTCCCTCAGCAAATGGGTAACAAAGAACGGTAATTGAATCTGATAAATTAAGTCCTGCTAATATGTTACCTCTCTTAGATAAAAATGCCTTGATCCTTCAAGAAATGACCCCAAATTCTGGGCATTTTCTGCCAAAGGTCTACCTCCATATAAAAGTATAGATAATAATAACATATATTTGGACAACATTTTAAGTGTTCAGAGTATCTCTTTTGATCCTAAGAATAACTCTGAGATTGATAAAACAAATATTAGTCTCATTGTACAGATGAGGAAATAGAGACTCAGAGAGAGCCACTGACTTGCCCACAGTTATAAGAATAAAAACCAGTTCCAACTATTTCTGATTCTAAGCCTAATACCCTTTCTACTACAGTCAAGTCAAGTCAATAATAGAAGAAGTATCACAGAGGATCAATATGATCTTATTGTCAGATAAGTTCAGAGGGGGGAAATGAGTATTTATTGTGTGTTCACTATCTGCCAAGCACTGGCAGATAGTATTCTATCTGTGGTTCTATGATCTATATGGTTGTTTCCCTCAAACACTGAGGGAAACAAAATACAAGGTGAAAGGGAAGGAAAGAAACATTTATTAAGCATTTGCTGTGTGCTAGACACTATACTAAGCAAGGTGCTTTAAAATATTATCTCATTTGATACAAAAGTGAAGCCATCCTCTGCTTTTATAAATACATTCTAATGAGAGAATATATATATATATATATATGTGATAGTGATGAATATATATATACATATAAAAAAGATAGTGATGGCAAAGGAGAGAAATATTGTTTCCAAAGATTACAGAGATAGTAAGTGGAGTTCCAGGGAGGGTCGATGTTAATGATAGGTCCAGCTCTCTTCAGAACAAATATCTTCATTACAAATCCAGGGATATTTCTACTATTCCATACTGAATATTTGAACATACATGTTGCTGCCACTTCTATTGCTCAGCATTTGCTGTTCCTGTAAATTAATTTGATGACTGAATTAAAGTAATAATTGCCTAATTTCCACAAACTGTCTCTTGGTGCAACAGACAGACCTATCTTCTCTCATGGGGAGACAAGGAGGAGGTGGTGGAGGTGTAGAAGGGACTAGAGAGGGAAGCAGAGCTATGTTGTTTATGTAATCTGGGTTAATTTAATTAAATTTTGATAGAAAGGACTCAAATGCACAAATAGTTACCATCCACTTCCCCTGCAGACTGCATCTCCACACAGCTAATGACTTTTGTCTTTGATGGATGAAACCATAAAACAGGGGTGGGGAAGTCCCTTTGGAGAAAGGACTTCTTATGCTGCTGGCAAAACTCAAAGTAATTTCCAATTCCCTGAAGTCTGGGTCTCTGCTCCCTCGCATTCCTGAACAATATTATAATAACCCCCAGCACTTAATGCTTTCAAAGTATTTTCATATGCATGATCTCAATGAACCTTCATAACAACCCTATAAAATAGGTGGGACAGGTATAATTATACTCATTTTATTAATAATGAAACTGAGGCACAGTTTAACTTATATACCCAATTTCCCATATCTAAAAAGTGATCAAATCAGGGCAGATATTCAGATCTCCTGTTTTCTAAATAGACTCTCATTTCAAAACCTACTAGCTAGAAGATCTCAGAATATGGAACTCGTGCTGATGATGAAAAGTTTCAGAATGGAATCAAATTTCAACTTTGTTCCTGCTGTACTTCTAAATCTCAGGGTTTGACTACCATGACTCAGTTACCTTCTTATCCCAAAACATCTTTCCACTCTGCCAGTACCCTTCTCCCATTGGTGAGTTCTTTCTGAGAGGGTTTCCCTTATGGGGACAGGCTCAGGTTAGCTAAATTTTATTTTCCTACTGACTATACTTTTGACTGGATGTCTCCTTTTTGCCTCCTTCCTTTACTTACTCCTTCAGTTCCTTTTGTGTTTTTCATTAGAGTGTAAGTTCCTCAAAGGCAGGAATTGTCTTTTTCTTTCTTTATATTTATATCCCTCAGAGTTTGGTACAGTGCCAAGTTCATAAAAAGAGCTTAATAAACTGCTTGTTGCCCACCTGTCTGCCTTTTTCTGACCTTCAGGAAGCTATGAGAAGGGAAGGAAACATATCTTGGATACTAATAATATTCAGAATAAAAGAACATTAAAGTTGGAAGAGATCTTAGAAGACATCTAATCCTACTCTTTCATTTTATAGTATTTTCATGTATAAAAAATGAGAGGGAGAAGGAAAAGCTGTACTAAATAATTTATTTTTGAAATTCCTTCCAGTTCTAACATTCTATGTTCTGATGATTATATAGAACAGAGGGAGAGGCAGGGAGGAGAGAGGGAGAAAAGGAGAGAGGAAGAGAGGGAAAGGGGGGAAAGGAGAAAGGAGAGGAAGAAGGAGGGGGGAAGGAGAGGGGGAAACAGAAAGGAAGGGTAAGGGAAAGAGAGGGGGAGAGGAAGGGAAGAGATGGAGATGTGAGGTCACAGAGTAGTTATATGACTTTGGACAAGTCACATTTCTAGAATTCAATTTGTTCATTCTAAAATGAAAGGGTTAAAATCATTTCCAATGGAGCAGTAATGAACTGAACCAGCTACGCCCAGAGAAAGAACTCTGGGAGATGACTAAAAACCATTACATTGAATTCCCAATCCCTATATTTATGCCCACCTGCATTTTTGATTTCCTTCACAAGCTAATTGTACAATATTTCAAAATCTGATTCTTTTTGTACAGCAAAATAACGTTTTGGTCATGTATACTTATTGTGTATCTAATTTATATTTTAATGTATTTAACATCTACTAGTCATCCTGCCATCTAGGGGAGGGGGTGGGGGGGTGAGGTGAAAAATTGGAACAAGAGGTTTGGCGATTGTTAATGCTGTAAAGTTACCCATGCATATAACCTGTAAATAAAAGGCTATTAAATAAATAAATAAAAGTTAAAACACCACCAAAAAAAATTAAATAAATAAATAAATGAAATAAAATAAAATGAAAGGGTTAGATGAAATACCCATTGTCTTTTCCAACTCTAAATCTATGAGCTTAAGATCATATTATCATTGTTGCTGTGTTCTATTTTTGTTTTGTTTTGTTTTTTTAAGCCAATAAGATCAGCAGGCAGGAAAATATAAAGGAAGGAGTGAAATATTAAGACTCAGGACTAAGTCATATTCTAAGATCATCAGTCACTGACAGGCCTATGTGAAAAGGTGTTAATTTGAGCAAAGAAATGGACATAGCTATTTTCCCCCTAAAGCAATACATCAAGTTATTCCCCTTGGCACTTTGGTGTGTTGGCAAAATGTCTGAGCAGCACAAAATTGGATTCCATGGATCTGGGGAAGTCCAGGCAGGAGAAAGGTACAAAAGGATTTATTAGTCTGAGTGCATAAAATACCTCCCACTAAATTTGTTATAACCTTCTTTTCTGCTCCGAGCCCTCAGGTTCACTATAGTCCTGACCTGGTGCATAGGCTAACAGCCTGCCAAATAAAACTGAAGTAAACACTGAAGAGACAGGTCTGTAAGATTTCTTGTTTTGGGACTTATAGTCAAAAAACTTGGGTTAAAATCCCATTTTTAATTTCCCATTACTAATGTTACTCTGTGACTTTGGGTAGATTGTGTCAACTCTCTGAATTTTGGTTTCCTCATCTCTAAAATAAAAATAATGATACTTGCCTTCCTTCCCTCCTAAAATTATTGGGATGAAAGCACTTTGTAAACTGCCAAAAGCTACATAGAAATGAGAGTGATTATTATTATTACTACATGGAAGTAGTCTAGGTCCAACCTGATCTTCCACATTTTCTTTCTATTTTCTACACAAATCTCGGTTCAAAATGCTATTATTTGCTTCATTTGTTCAAGATACTATAACCAGGCCTCATGTTAGGATACAGACAAAAATAATATGTTATAGCTCCTTATGCTTGCTCATGTCCTCCCTACTTACAATGCCAGCCCCATTCCTTCCTAATTTTCCAAATCTTTAAAATTCTCTGAGATCCAACTTGAGGTCTTCCTTCTCCCTGAATTCTTCCCTGATTATTGCCATTATTATTATTGCCATCTAGAGAGATCCCTTCAGTCTATTGACTCTTAGGATTCTGATTCTCTGCACTAGGCATCTATATATAACTACATTTCTTATATTGCTTGTTGTAGTGCATTATTATTTTATCCTTGTGCTATTTAAATTTTACTATGACTATTTCTTGACTTCTCATTCAAAAGCAATGTGGTGGAGTGATAGGATTAGAAAACAGGAAATCTACAACTAAATTACAGCTTTGTGCAGACCCAGTCTTAATTGCCAACTACAAACTTTATTCATAAAGTTTCCAGGAACCAAGAGGCTGAGCAGCTTTGAAACTCTACAACTGACAAGTTTATTCATAAGACCTACACAGACTAGCATTTTTGCAGAAGACCTGCTACCCAAGTACTTTGACTCTAAGTCAGATCCTAACTGAGGCAGGATCTTTCATACTGCCTCTTTGTGGCTTCTGGACATTGATACCAGTTTTGTCTGCTGACAGGAAAGTGCAATAAGTTTAATAATCTCTTTAGTGCTTGCTTGCCCTTAGTGAATATCTATAATATCATGAAGACTGTAAGTTATAAAGTAATGACTAAGGAAGGAGAAAAGATACAAAGAAAGGGAAGAAAGGAAAATGAAAAGAGAAAGGAGTAAGGAAAAAGACAAAAGAAATTAAAGAGAAAGAAAAAAGTGGAAGAAAAGGAAAGAAGGAAGGAAGGAAGGAAGGAAGGAAGGAAGGAAGGAAGGAAGGAAGTGAGGCAGGGAGGGAGGGAGGGAGAGAGGAAGGGAAGAGAAGGAGGAAAGGAAGTGAGGAAGAAAAAGTATAGAAAGATTGTTATATAGTTATGACCATAGCTAGCACTTAGAGCTGAAAGTGAGAGGACCCAGAGAAGTGAAATCACTTGAAACCAAGATTAACAATTCCAGTGTTCTTTCCTTTGTACCATATTCATCAAAAACATTGATCATGATCTCCCCACCCGCCTTCAAGCCTTCCCTTCCCCAGGCCAAGCATCCCCAATTACTACAATCAGTCCTGGACAGTGTTGTTTCCAGCCGTGGCACCTTGGTTCCCTCCTTCTAGAATGTCAGTGTTCTTTCCAAAATGTGGCTCCCCAAAGTGGACCTAAGACCACAAATAGTTGGAGGCACAGAGAGGCAGAAGCCCAGACAGTACAAAGTGACACAACATAAAGATCATGAAGTCTACAGTCACAGGATCTAGGTTCCATCCCTTTGTCTGATATTTACTCCCTGTGTGACTTTCATGTGTAAAATGGGAAGTTTGGGCTGGGTAGTCTCAGAGATCCTTTCCAGTTCTATATCTGTGATCATATGTGATATAGAAAGATGACATGGATCCCATGTTTTCCAGGATAACTTTGACCCAGCCTCCTCTGGTTCAGGTCCCTCTATATCCTCTAATTAGTCCTCCCTCTAGATCATTCCTCCTTATTTTGATGGTTATGCAATCTTATCAATGTGGATGCTCCCTCCAACAATGTGGGATCAAATCCCAACAATGACTTTTCATCCTGGCTAACTCTTACCCAGACCCTCCTACAAATCTTCTACAAAGGGGCCAGCCAAAAGGCTTGAGGCTTCCTCTAGATCTCATGACACTGTGTGACCACTATGCAGTAGGATGTTCAAGCCATCACTCCGTTCAATTCCAACTTGTTCTTGCTATATTACTGGATCGTCCCCCTTTCCTTCTTTTCCATCTCTCTCTGAAAGGACAATGGAAAAGGTCATGGTGGATGTTCGTAGACTACAGTATATTAGCAATGAAGAATCATTCCTCTGACATGGAAGGACAGAGGGAAAAAAATCACAAAAACAGCCCAGACTCTTGAGGAGCAAATGGGCTTGGTAATACTTTAATTGGAGAAGAGGTTTCTTTATAACAGCAGGGGACCATGCATTTGCTATTTCCCTCCCTCTTAGCAAAATCACCTTCCCTGAATTGCAAGTGAATGCTCTTAGGCTAATGCCAGAGAATCGTTGGAAATGATCCTTTTCCAACAAGTCATCACTAAGCCCACTGAGCTGAAGCACCTCTGCTGGGCCCCCATGCAGATCCCTGCTCAGCCATGTCCTACCTGTTTCATCTCAAGGCTGGGTGAATGCAGGGCAGGTCTAAAGAAACTTCAAGTTTAGTTGAGGAGTGAATGATCATGGGCCTGGCTCAGACTCTGACATAGCTCCTATTTCTCTTTTCATTGCCACTTTCTCATTTTGCAGATAAGGAAAATGGTAAGGTGATAAGTGATTTAAGTAGTAAATGATATAATCTAGCATTTACATAGAGCTTTGAAGTTTGTTAAGTACTTCACAAATACTATTTCATTTGATCCTCACAACAACCCTGGAAAGGTAGATTATATTATTATCCCCATTCTACAGATATGGAAACTGAGGCAGGCTGAGGTTGAGTGACATCTAGGGTCACACAACTAATAAGTAATTGAGGTTGGATTTGGTCTTCCTGACTCCAAGTCTAACTTTGTGTCATTTAAACACAGGTCTCCTGGCTTTATATTCAGTGCTTTTTCCATTTTAGCAAGAGACCTTGGTGTAGTTCCTGCTCTGTAATTTGCAAGCTGTGGAAACCTATGCAACTTATTCCCCAATCTATGCCTAAATGTTTTTACTTGTGAAATGATTTACCATTTTCCTTATTATTTATTATAATTATTAAACCTCATATATTGAGAGGCAGCCTGATATGGCAGATAGAGGGTTATTGATGGAGTAAGGAAGAGTCAGGTTCAAGTCTTGCTTCAGATATGTTAGAAGTCTTCATGACCATGGGCAAGTGACTTAATTTTTTTAAAGATAATTCTCTAAGACTACAAGTTTCAGTCAACAAACATTTGTTAAATTCCTACTACATGTCAAGTACCATGCTAAGTACTAGGGATACAAAAGGAAGCAGAAGACTATCTGACCTCAAGAAGCTTACAATCTAATGTTTCTATCTATCCAAACTGTTGTTCTGAGTTAGGAAGAGGGACTTTCCACAACAACAAGCTTCCAACACTAATGAAATCAAAGATCTGCAAACACCCCCCACCCAAAGAAAAGAAATATGCAAAAAGAACTAAGCATTTTTTAAAAAGATTTCAAATTTTACAAAGCATTTCTTTTTTTTTTTTCAACAGAAATATGGAGTATGAATTAAACCTTGCCAACAAATGAAGTAAAAAACTCAGTGGTCAAGGTTGGGAAAGTACTTTGTAAGCTGTATCATATAAATGTGAATTCTATCACCTCATGTACTTTGGTCCTTCTTTTACAAATGAGGAAAAATCATCAGAGAAGAAAAGGTTATTAGCCCAAAGTCACTCAGTGAGTTAGTGTCTGGGCCAGAATAGTCTCTTGACTCCTAGACCAATGGTTTTTCCATCATTTTCTAATACAGATATCTTCTCTTAGCTATGACAGCATTTATAGCTTGGAACATCATGAATTTAGGATGTGTTATATTATTTCACTTATCACTACAATAATATCATCTTGCTTAAGAATTTAAAGCATTTTAACTCCTTGATCTCATCTGATCCTCCAAATCCTTTTGGGTTGGCAGTTCCACTATACTACCTAATACACAGTAAAATTAATACTGAAAGAAATAGCAGTTGTTTTAATTGATTGACTGATTTGAATGACATCCCATGCTGGATGCAAAGTAACCATAATCAACTGGAAAAGAGGGATTAGTGGAGAGAAAATGGAGCATGAAACTTAATATAGCAAAAATATTTTAATTACTATAACTTTTCCTGGTTCTCCATAGTCAAGAATTCATCAACTAGTGGTCAACCTGTTTATAACCTGCCTCCACATATTTATTCAGGCTATACCTTAGATGTGCAGACATAAAGTCACAGACTTTGAAGCCTTTCTAGTTTGGTGAGACCTTCCAAAGCTTCCTAACCTTCTAACATAACCTTATAAACTTACTAAGGCCATCTCACTGCCAAGATGGAACATTATGATGATTGGACTTTTGAGAAGATTTCAAGCATTTTGTGTAGATTCTCTGTAAAGTATTGATGGAAGCGTCATACAGGATAAGAAGCATATAGGGGTTCCAATAACAATAACATTGGCTGATATTATTATGTATGTGTTTGTTGTTCACATTTACAGTCATGTTTGACTCTTTGTGGTCCAATTTGAGGATTTTGTTGGCAAAGATAATGAAGTGGTTTGCCAATTCCTTTTCCAGCTCTTTTTATAAATGAGAAAATTGAGGCAAACAGGGTTAAGTGACTTGCCCAGGATCACACAGCTAGTACAGGTCTGAGGCCAGATTTGAACTCCTGACTCCAGGTCTGATACTCTTTCCTCTAGGCCGCCAAACCACCCCAGTGGGTATGTTAGCTAGCTAACAGTTAGATATAACATTCTAAGATTTGCAAGATTCTTTACATATGTAATCCACAATGGAGATGGAGACCCTTTCCCAAATCTACCAACCCCCAATATTATGAAGTATCTGTTCTTAGAGAATCCTGAGAAAAAGAAGGAAAAAGACAAAATGAGAAGAGGAAAGAGTGAGATGGCCAATGGCTTTAAATGGGCAGTAAGAATGCTTTCCTGGATATTATTATTCTATAAGAAATGACAAGCAGGATGATTTCAGAAAAGCTTGGAAAGACTTACATGAACTGATATTAAGTGAAGTGAGAAGAATCAAGAGAACATTGTACACAGCAACAACGAGATTATAAAATGATCACCTGTGATGGACTTGACTCTTTTCAATAATGAGGTGATTCAGGCCAATTTCAAAGACTTGGGATGGAAAGAGCCAAGTGCATCCAGAAAGAGAACTATGGAGGTTGAATATGCATCAAAGCAAGTATTTTCACCTTTGTCATTGTTGTTGCTGTTTGTTTGCTTGTTTTTTTTCTCTTTTGAGCTTATTCTTCTTGAATAGCATGACAAATATGGAATATGTTTAGAAGAGCTGCACATGTTTAATCCATATTGGATTGCTTGTTGTTTAGAGAAGGAGAGTGGGAGTGAGGAAGGGAGAAAAATGTGAAACACAAGGTTTTGCAAAGGTGAATGCTGAAAACTATCTTTGCATGTATTTGGAAAAATGAAAAGCTATTATTTTTAAAAGACTGTTTCCTAGTCAGTGTCTCCCCCTCCCTAGCAATTTCACAGGATCTTTTACAGATATCAGTAACCATTAACAGTAGTTATCATATATTATTCTGCAAAGCATTATTCACGGACATGTTGGATGAAAAGCAAAGGATTCCAGTCAGTGTGTAACTCAGATTCTGGAAAAATATAACAGAGAAGGACACAGCTCATGTTAAGGAGGAATGTATCAGGAAGTACAACTTCTTACTGCATTGTGGGATGGAGGTCCCAAAGTTCCATGACACATGAAACTAAGCACGTCAGCTTCTGCCACCTAGACCAAATTACCATTTTTCTGTTCAAGTCTGATTAGAGTATGAATGACGCTATTTACTTAGTGATCCATCAAAATAACAACATCCTAAGTTCCAAATGTTACAGATTCAAATCTTACCAAGATATCAAAGCCTTATCAAGTGAACATTTTGATTCTGCTACCTTTATTTGTATCATTGTTATATAGGGCATCTTATGTTCTAATTTATTATGATTATTAATATAGTTAACAGCAGCTTATATTTTCTAATCTATGATTCCATCTTTCCACCAAAATCCAATTCCTCTTTCTCATAAATAAATCTATTGAAAAATGTGTATGTTAACTGGTTTTTTTTAATGGAAGGAGTTGTTTTCCCTCCATCTTGGCACTATATGGCCTTTATCCAGACTCTAATACTTAGCTGGCCACTAGCCTTGCTCCTCTGGGCTTCCCCACAAAGATGCTGAGAGGCAGTGGCAGCTGCAGCAGCTGCTGCTCTTAACAGTACAGTTGATGCTGGGACTGAAAGAGACCGTAACCAGTTGGTGCAATGTTGTGGAGCCAGGTCTGGTGAGATGCCCCCATTGCTTCTTATAAACAATATCTCTCTCCTGGGCCTCTGAGCCAGAGAAGGATGCAACTGCTCCAACTTCTTTCCAGCAGAGTAAGGAGCTATAATAGCTAACTCATTGCTGCAATTAGCATTGTCCTGTATTTCCTATGTATACCCACAGACTGTTCCTCTTCCCTCTCTTTCTTCTCTACTGTTTACTCCAATTATTATGTAAAGAAATTAGCTATTGTTATCCCTCGTTAGATAATTACTATGGCCCACAGTGATGAAAAAGGGAAGGAAGGAGCAATCTGAAAAAAAAAATTGGAAGACACTTCCAGCACATTGTATGAGGAATGGGAGCCATGGGAGGTGGCAAAATAATGATTTCTACCCCCAGGAAATCTTTTTGTTTATTCTACTATAGTCTTCCTTATCCAAAGCAAGGTGATACACAGAAATAAGCAAAGAGTGATGTCTAATGTGAAGCAAATCGATGCTAGAAATATCGTGTAAGAGGGAGAATAGAATACTGTTTGTAATCTTCTACCTGTGCACACTTGGGTTTTCCTTCTAATATCTACCTCACCTTGTAGAAGAAGCATATCAGTGAAAATATGTACAGAGTGAGGGATTCCCCTCAGCTTCCTCATTCAGCACTTAAACCCATCACAGGTATTTTATATTACAAGTGAAGGTGTTATATATTACAGGTAGTCCCACGGAATTAATATGTATCTTCCAAGGTGACCACTACATGCAAAACACATATGGGAGACCACAGACAAGTCATCCTAGCTCCCTCCCATATATATTAATCATGGAAAGAAAGTCCCTTATTCCTGTTAAACACGCAGTATATCATTTGATCCTCATAACACTCTCTGAGATATGTTCCATTATCATCCCTATTTTACAAATAAGGAAACTGAAGCCAAGGTTTAGTGAATTACTTGCCCAGGGTCAGTGAGACAGTAAGTAAAATAGGTTTCAGAGATTTCTGGAATCCAACTCCAACACTATTCACTATGACACCTAACTTTCTCAATAGGGCCCTGATATCACATGCATTAGTGAACTCAATAGTGCTTTCAATTATTAAAATGATCTCAGAGGAAAAGACTATGAAAAGAAATACTGAAAGAGATAATATATATTATCCTCTGGGTGCAAATCTTTTTAAAGTATTTTCAGCTGTGAATATCAATTTTCCAAAAGAAGAAATAAATTGTAAACAACTACAAGGAAAAATGCTCTATGTCGGAGCAGCTATAGGAAAATAGGCACACTAATGCACTAATGGAAAAGCTGAGAATTATACTAAAAAAAAGTCACTACATGGTACAAAACAGTTTTAGTTAGTGATGCCATTATTAGGTATATCCTAAGGACATCAAAAACTAAGGGAAAAGCCCCATAGATACAAAAAAATTTTTTATAAAAGTATTTTCTAAAGTAGCAAAGAATTAGATGGGAAATGGATATCTGTTGATTGGGAAATGGTTGAACACTGGAAAATGAAATATTATTGTGTCATTTGTTGCTCAGTTTGCATCAATCATAACTGACTCTTTGTGATCACATTTGGGGTTTTCTTGACAAAGATACTAGAATGGTTTGCAATTTCCTTTTCTAGTTCATTTTATAAATGAGGAAATTGAAACAAATAGGGTTAAATGACTTACTCTGGGTTACATAGTTATTAAATGTCTGAAATCAAATTTGAATTCAAGTATTCCTGACTTCAGGCCTAGTGCTCTATCCACTGTACCACCTAGCCCATATTGTGACATAAGAAATTATAAAAACGTAGAGTTCAAGAAAATTTGGGAAGGCTTGTGTGTACTGATACAAAGCAAAAAAAAAAAAAAAAAAAAAAACAGAACTAGAAGAATAATGTATATGATCACCACAATAAAGTAAAAGAAAGCATTGAAAGATTTCAGAACTCTGAGCAATGTTGTTCTCTCATTAGAATGTAAACTTCAGGGGGCAGGTAGGTGGGGCAATGGATAGAGCACCAGCCCTGAAGTCAGGAAGACCTGAGTTCAAATCTGATCTCAGATACTTAACACTTCCTAGCTGTGTGACCCTGGGCAGGTCACTTAACCCCAATTGCTTCAGCAAAAATAAATAAATAAAAATAAAATAATTAGTAGAATGTAAGCTCCTTGAAGATAGGGATTGTTTTTCTTCTTGTAAGACTGATGAAGAGTACCTCACCACTTGAGAGGAAGTAGATTAGAAGTATAGAATGTGACAAAGAGTTTCAGACATAGCCAATAGGTTGATTTGTTCTACTTGATTGCACTTAGTTGCTTTTTTTAAAAAGGCTACTGTGGAGTCAGTCAATAAGCATTTATTGAATGCCTACTGTATGCTGTGAACTAGGCTGAGTTCTGGGGATACAAAGAAAGGTAAATAGAATTTATCTAGATTTTATTTATCCAAGCACTGGGCTTGAAATCAGGAACACCAAAGTTCAATTCCTGTCTCAGACACTTCCTAGCTATGTGACCCTCAACAAGTTAATCTCTGTCTGCTTCTGATTCCTCATCTCTTAAATGGGGGAAATAATAGTACCTACCTCCCAGGGCTGTTGTAAGGATCAAATGAAATAATATTTGTAAAGCACTTAGTACAATATCTATCACATAGGAGTGCTATAGAAAAGTTTATACCCTTCCCTCACTTTTCTTAGCTAATTACTAATTAGTTTTAATAACTAAATTGAATGGTGATATAATATGTTTTTGCTGCTGAAGGCATGTGCAAGTGCTACAGAATTTCAAAATTCACAACTTTAGGGCAAAGCTCATGGTTCTAAGATCTCTTCAAGTTATTACACTGTGTAATAAGGCTCTGATATTTTGTGTTCTAAGAGCCCTTCCAATTTTGGCATTTGATTACTTTATGACCACCACTTTTTCTATTGACATTCTATTACAGAATAATCAAAATAGACCAACTTCTAATTGCTAGATGTGCAGCTTTTTTATGTCCTTTTGACAGTCTGATGAAGCCTAAAATCCTCTAAATGGTTAAAACAAAATATGTAGTATTAAAAAGAAACCAATTATTTTATCAAAAAAAAATTTTAGACAATTCCTAGACTCCAGTTTAAGAAACCCTTGTTATAAATCTGGAGTCTAGGAATTATTATAAATAGTTTTGAATAAGTCCTGATCTTTCCTATCCTAAAACAAACATTTAAGAGTCTGCTATTTGCAATCCACCATAAGATAATAGTCCTTCCCCATGTTAGTCAAGCTCTGACACAAATGTACCAAGTTCAGACTCATCTCCCAAACTCTTGACAATTTCATCCCACCCTACCTTCCATGCAAGTGAGAAGTATTGAGTAATCAATCTCTATTGATGAAAAGAGTTCCATGAAAATAGAGATGAGCTCCAGGTTACATTTTTTTAATCTAAAATTTACTTAGGAAATGGAAGTTTTCCCAAAAAGCAATACAAGATGCCTGTCTTTAAAAACCACTGGAAGTTTGCAATAAGTTTTGAAAATCCTCCTCTTTAGAATCAGTTCTACTTCCCTATCCTCCCCACTGAGATGCTCCACCCCTTGTGCCCTCTGCTATCACTATATGGAAGTTCCATCTTCATAGAACCACAGGGTCTAATCAGATGACAGCTCCTCTCCTACTGGAAGCAACGAGATATTGTGGAAAATAGAATTGAGGTCAAGAGAGTATGACATAATGCAAAGAGACTGGATTTGGAGGCAGAAAACCCCAGATTTAAATCCCAGTTCTACCACTATTCACATGAGGTGTCCTGAACCTGTGTCATTGGACCTCTGGGGAATCCAGTTACCTGACCTGTTAAATAAAGAGATCTGATAATATGATACTTAAGGTCTCTTCTAGGTCTAAAATATAATGACCTTATTCTAGTCCTACCTCAGACATCAATTCTCTATGTGACCTTCTTCAGGTCACAGAATAAAGATTCTCAGAGCTAGAAGGAACTTTAGGCCAATAGATACCTGAGTGAGATTCTCCCTCTATAATACACTTGACAACCAAACATCCAGCTTTTACTTGAAGGTTTCTTTTTTTCTTCAATTTTTATTTATTTTTAATTTATGGTATAAAGCAAGCATTTCCATAACATAGAATAATAATTTAAAAACAGACTGCAAATATATCATGTATAACTTGTCATTCCTTTTAAATATATAATAAAGTCATCATGTAAATTTCTTCCTTTTCTTTTTTCCTTTTATTTTCTTCTTCCTTTTCTCCTCTTTCCCTGTGACCCCATTTGGGAAAGAGTAGCAGAGAATCCACTGCCTCTTGAGGCAGCCTACTTTGCTTTCAGACAATTCTAGCAGTTAGGAACTTTTCCCTGACATCAAGCTTAACATGCTTTCTATTTATTAATCCTAGTTTTTCTAGGTGATACCAAGTAGAACAAGCTATAATCCCTCTTCCATGTGATAGAACTTTAAATTCTTGAATAATGAATGGCTAGTATTTACAAAGCTCTTTAAGGTTTGCAAGACACTTTTTCTCTGTCTGGCTCAGTTTCTTCATCTGTAAAATAGAAATAACAATAGCACCTACTTCCCATGGTTGTAAGAAAAATGAAATCACATACATAAAACACTTTGTAAAATTAAAGCATAATATAAATATTAGCTTTTATTATTATAATTATCATGAGTTATTCAAGTCACCCTGCTCTAGATCCTTCAACTAATCAATGTTCTTGGGAAAATATGACATCTACGATTCAACACAAGGTTTCAGGGATATATGGGATGACTAAGTCTGAATACTTGAGTTCTTAGGAACCTAAGATGCTGCAGGACTACATGAAAATTCTTATCCAACCTCTTCATTTTATACACTAGGAAATTGGCTGAGGTCCAGGTTATGACTTGTCCAACATCATAGAGATAGTCAGCAACAGAGGCAAAATTGGAACTTAGGTATTCTAGAGCCACTTATTTCTGGTAACTGTCATTCCTCTCTTAACGCAGCCTAAAAATTACATCGGGTAATGAGGTTCTGGGTCACTAGGTGGGGTTGGAAGAGAGAGCCTGAAGTACTGATAAAAATTACTCCTTGAGACAAGCAAGGAAGGGCACTGATGGAGATCAGTTTAACCTATAGTCCCATCCTCAATAGAGGTAGTGGTAACCCCACCTTGCTGCGTCCAGCCGTAATTCCAAGTTATGTCAAACCCCTGAGATTAAAATTTCCCCATAAATCTGTCCATGGCTCACTTGTTGAATCCCTTTTGGGATCATAGCCTCCACAGCACTCTGCCTAATGGTATCTTTTCTCTCGTCCCTCCCCCTTGCCACCTGGTATAGTTCCTCTCATTTCCCCACCCTCTGATGACTTTCTCCTTCTTATAGCTAACTAGCTCTTTTAGGGTGCTAAACCCCTTTATGGATTTAGCCTGCCAGCTAAGCACATACTCCAACCTTATGGGGACCATAACCTTTTCCAACCTTTCTCCAAGTTAATTGTGAGTTACACGAGGGAATTTGTCTTTTCCATTGTTAATTATTATATGCTCCCAACTCTATTTCATAGTTACCATTCTTGGTGTCTATTCTATCTTTTCATTTTCTCTATAATCTCTTGCCCTAAACAAACCTACCTTTTGCCAAAGAGAATGGCCATTGTAAATTCTTCACATGACTGAATCCCAACATTTAGTGCTAAACCTCTAACTCCTCAAGGTTTTTCTGGCTATGATAGAGCCATTGATTCATACTGAGTCCACAAAAAGAAACAAAACAGGTCTTTTTCAGAAAAATTGATGTCCAGCTTTATCTCACCCTTTTGTACTTGTGAAATAGGGAGGAGAGGTTCAGCCTGAATAAGACTATACATTAATTCATAATGTCACCTTCTTATATTTACCCAACAACCTAGCTCATGGAGATCTTCCTGGAGCCTTTCTCTTTCATCCACGTGTTAACTATCCATCCTTCAGTCACTAAACTTCCCTGGGCCTCAGTTGATTCTTCCATAAAATAAAAATCATACCACCTTCCCTGGTTAGGATCCACTTTTAATCTTGCTTCTACTGTGCATATTTCTGTTTGTTTCTCCCTAGAATTTCTTTTGTTGTTCACTAATTACATTGTCTCTTACATTATCTCTTTATTACAAAGTCTGTGAATTCAGGAAGGAGACATTGTAAAAGGAACCACAACCTTTTGTTGTATGTGAAATCAGAGAAGAAAAAAACCAAAGGAGTTATTTATTTGCAAATGAGGATCATGACCAGATGTTAGAAGACTTACTTTTTAATTCTATATTTCTAATGCTCTCCCAGGTACGTTGGATTTCATTTCTATAGAGACCACATGGCTTCTCACCCCCCTGCAGTCTTTTAACTCATTGATGAATGTGTGGCCACTGAGTGTTACCATGGTTTTGGCTAGAACACTGCCATTAGGAATTACAGTCTAGGGATAACAATGATTTCTGAAGATTTGGGAGAGGGTGGGGTTAAGCTTCATATTCAACTACAAGACACAAAAAAATTTGAAGAATTCAAAGAAACATGGGGAAACTTAGAGGGAACAATAAAGAATAAAAAAAAATTTTAAAGAACAATATACAATAATTCTGCCTAAGATACTGATCAGCTGTGTGATTTTAAGAAAGTCACAACCCCTCAGGCCCAGCTTTCTCATCTGTAAAATGGAAATTATAATAGTCTCAGGGTCGTTTCAAGGATCAAATGAGACAATATATCTAAACTGCTTTGCGAACCTGAAAGCCCTATATAATATAATAAATTTTTTCTATTTTGAAGATAACTTTAAACAACAAAACTCAGACTGAAAACAATGAACAAAATAGATATTAAGTAGATGTTAATATATCCTTTCTTTTAACAGTTTGCAAAATAATAAAATGTAAAATTACCTGTGTTGTCAATCACAATCATTCTTACACTATTGTTTAACTTGTTTCAGGAATTGTATTTGAAGGGAGGATTCATTGTGAGTTTGTTGGGGTGATTATGGTGTATAAAAACAGCATTTTTCAATTTTCAAAAAATCAATACAACATATTCTACAAAAACCTCCTGGCTTTAAAGGCAATTTGCAGCTTAGTACATATGTGTGTGTGTGTATACATACACACATATTTATATACATATTTTTAAAAGCACTAACCTGGAAAGCAGGACACCTGGGTTGGAATGTTGCTTTTTGGGGACTCAGTTTCCTCATCTATAAAATGGAAAGTGAAGTAATAATTCCTCTTCTCTTATATGAAGCTCAGTTTCTTAAACTATACTTTTCGACAATCTAGT
Organism: Sarcophilus harrisii; assembly: GCF_902635505.1. Taxonomy (NCBI): domain Eukaryota; kingdom Metazoa; phylum Chordata; class Mammalia; order Dasyuromorphia; family Dasyuridae; genus Sarcophilus; species Sarcophilus harrisii. The sequence continues at coordinate 387,553,944 of NC_045427.1, read as the reverse complement.
AACTGAATGTGAATCATGAAATTATGATTTTTTAATCAATAAATGTTCGATTTGTATAGCCTTTTTATATATCTACATATCCAGAGTCATGTAAAAATTTCTCAGGTAAAAAGGGGTAGCAAGTGAAAAAGTTTTAAAAGTCTTGATCTAGAATATTGGCTCTAGTCAAAAACGCCAGAATGGCAAAGCTAACTAAAAATCATCTGGTTTAGCCTAGAGTTTGTGCTCGATTGGTATAGCCTTTTTAAAATATGTCAAATACTCTACTGGTTGCTGATGATACAAAGAGAAAAGTAAAGTACTCTCAGGAAGTTTATCTTCTAACAGACAGCATTCAGTAATAGTCACTGTCTTCCTGTGATTTGGCTATGTTATCTCCCCTCCATCCATGAGAGCACTTCTACCAAAATAGCCCCGGGTTTTTGTTTGTTTTTTTAAGATTAGGATCATAGCCTGAATTTTAGATAGATTTTGTTGGGCTGGTGTCCTGCTGTGGTTTTTTGTTTGTTTGCTTATTTGCTTTGGAGACTGGTCAGGTCAAGGCTGGAAGTACAGTGGCCACTCATCTGCCAGATTTCACTGCTGATAGGTGGGGAAATTTTGACATACTCCCTTTTCTGATCTTGACCCATCAGTTCCTCCTTAGGCAGCCTGGTGGCCGTCTTGTTCCTGGGAGCTAACCATATTGGTGCTAGAGTTGGTTTGGACACCTAATCAACTTGTCGTTCAGTCAAGTCTAATTCTTTGAAACCCATTTGGGGTTTTCTTGACAAAGATCATGGAGTAATTTGCCATTTCCTTTTCCAGCTCATTTTACAAACTAAGGCAAACAGAGTTAAGTGACTTGCCCTGAGTCACACAGCTAGTAAGTGTCTAAGGTCAGTTTTGAATTCAAGAAAATGAGTCTTCCTGATTCCAGATCTGGCACTCTATCCACTGTATCACTTACCTTCCTCTAATCAGTATAATTCACTGCAGCTCAGCATTCAAGTGATCCACCATCTTCCCTTGTTAGCAGGAATCATAGATATAATCCACTACACCTGAGTAAACTGGGATCTTGAATTTAATATACTAATGGGGCACAAGCTCTGACAGACCCTTCCAAGCTAGAAAGACTTCAAGAGCAAAGCTATTGATACTGAAATATTATGTACTCATTTGAGGACCCATACCGCTCTCACTACCAGAAGGTTGTTCATCTAGTGATGAAAATATTTGGGCCATAGTATCTCAAAAAACTATTCTGGTCTGGGGGATCATGATATCTTAAGGTCACAGATTTAGAACTAGAAAGACCCTCTGCAACCATCTAGTCCATTTTCATACCCAAAAAGAACCTCCCTATGAGATTTCAGGCATGTAGGTGGTCATACAACCTATGCTTGAAGATATCCACTGAGAAGGACCTACCAGTCTCAAGGTTGTCCATTCAATTTGTGTTTATTATACACAAGATAGCACTAATTGTTAGGAAGTTTTTTCAGATATAAACAAAAATTTTGTTCTTTGCAACTTTTACTCATTTTTCTGGGTTTGTCCTCTGGTAGATTTTAACTGTAATAAATTGAAGCCAAATTGGTAAACAGCAGGTAGCTAACAATCCTAGTTGTGATTTCTTTTTCAGGCATAAAGGGGGGGTGGGAATCCCAATCTTACCTTACCCTTCACCAGAAATGGAAAATCCAGGAAATGGATGGTGGTAATAATAATAGTTGTAATTCAAATAGAATTTTACATTTCTAATAGGAATGGCCAAAAGTAGAAGTCACATTTCCCATGGATTTAATTTCCCATGATCCTTGCCCCCAGAGATCATTGCTTATTGGGAGAATTTCCCAAGACTCCATTTCTCACGTCTGAGTACAGGATGGTTGCTTCACAAGATGAAGACACTGGTGCGAGAGTCTTCTGGAAGTTTTTTTTTTTTTAAATCAGACAGGCCAATTACTTGAGGTACATAGATTAGTACAAGAGGTTTTATTAACACAAGCAATTCAGAAGTCAATTGAAAGAACAAGAGAGGTTACCATGCTATCCTAGAACCCAAGAGACCTAACAGAATTCTGGTGACTCTACAGGGAAAACTGAGATGTATACTTGAATCATAGAAGCTTTGTTAATGTCATTTTATAATAAGGAAGAAAGAGACCCAAGAAAGGTTTCCATCTAGTACACAGATACACTACTCTAAAATCTAAATTTTTCCCCATTGGTAGGTGAGTCTGTAGGCAATTACATGAGAGCTGAGGATACCCTTATGGTTAACTTTTTGATGCTATTCACTTTATAATTCTATTCCGATTGAATGTTTTGCTGTTTGAATATATGCAACAGAAATCTTTCTCCAAGCTTTTTTTCCTCTCCTCTTCCAAACTTTTTTCCTACTATACAGAAAACACCCTCTCCTCCAAGGCCCCCAGGTTCACAACTTTGAGTGAATATCTTTTCTCTCTCACTCTCATTCACCACACATATCCAATCTGCTGAAAAATCTTGCCATTTTTACCTTCACAGCATCACTCATTTATGTCCTCTTCATTCTTTTTATGCAGCTATTACCCTAGTACAAGCTTTCATCACTTCTTACCTAGACTCTTTTAATAGCTTTCTAATAGTTCTCCCTGTATCTCAAGATTCTCTCCCCTCCAATGCATCCTCCATTCAGCCGCCAAAATGATTGTTCTAAAGTTCAGATCCTACTATGTCATTCCCTTACTCAATAAACTCTATTGTTTCCCTGTTACTTCCAGAATCAAACATTAAGATCTATGTATGGTAATATAATCCCTTCATGATCTGGCTGCTCTTACTTTCCATTTTCCTTACACTTTGTTCCCCTCTATGTACTTTGTAATATATCTACATGGGTCTATTTGCTGTACTCCCCACATGATATTCCAAGTCCCATCTCTGTGCCTTTTGAATTGACTATCATCCTGTTACCTAAATGTTTTGCCCCTTCACTACTGTCTTTTTCTTCAAAATAATTCAGTTCTAACCTTCTGCAAGAGACCTATTCTGCTCAACTGTGAGTGTTTCTCCTCTGAGATCATCACACTGTGTGTGTGTGGGGGGGGGGGATGTTCAGAGAGAACTAACACATCTGGTATGAGAGCTATTGAGTCTTTTTCAGGTTTGTTTATCCACCTTTGGTGACCACCTGTCATCCAGTTCTTACCTGTGGCTACCAGAAGTTATAGCATCCATAGTGGCCACATCCTGATAAAACCATCTTGGCAGACAGGCTAAGACAGGTTAAATATAACTGAAACCTGTCAGTGAGTTAGGGCTTCACTTCTTGAATTGACAGCTTTGGTAAGCATTAATCAGCTACATAATATATATTTCAGAGACCCGAAGTATAGGCAAGTAGATAAACTTTTTATCTTTTGAAGTGATGAAAATTGCATAGACATTTCCTTTTTCCCTTGAAGGTTTCACAGAAAAGGTGGAAGTAGCATTGATTATCTCATAATAGAGAAAATGTATTTTTTCTCTAAGATCAGATTGCTGTATTTTTTAAAGTATTTTAAACAACTCAGCTTTTAAAAAGTGGTATTTTAAGTAACTAGCTTTTTAAAATTTGTGTTTTTTCCAGCTTTTTTTTTAAAGGGTGTTTTAAATAATCTAGTTAAAAAAGAAAACCTTTTCAAGAATGTGTTCCTCAATAAAAATAGGTAGATTTACTATTGATTCTATTGAGTAAAGGATCATAGAAATCCAAATTAAGATGTTCTTGTTTTCTATGTTATGGCCAATGTCCAATAACTTGATATATGTTTACTGTCCAATAAATGTTTACTGCAAGCAGGTGAAGAATCTCCCCAACAGAATGGGTAGATGAAAACAATTTGTTCCAACAGTCATGAAGGCAGAAAAGCAAGCATTGTAGAGCATAAAGAAATTGGTCAGATATACAAGATGCTAAGGTCATCCACTGCATCCTGAGCCATTACTGGTCATTTTGACTTTTGTCTTGCCATTGGATTTTGATGACTCTAGAAGAGAAAGTGAGGCTGACAACTTTGGGCAACCCTACCTCACTTAAATCCAATTCATGCACAAGTCAAGACATCATTCCAGGATGTCACCAGCCCTCTTCAGAAGCAAAGGACATGTATGCAAGGATGTGTATGTCTGTATTTGTATGTATGCGTGTATATTATATGTAATAAATTTTGTATTTACATATATGTATATCCATATGGATATATGTTGTGTGTACATTGGTATTTACATGTTGTCTTCACCTTTAGAATATGAATTCCTTGAGAGAAAGGATAGTGTTTTTGCTTTACACAAGCAAATAGTAACAATAAATACTGACTGACTGCTCTATTACAGAATAAATATAACTGTTAAATAAACAGATATGTCTTTCACAGTTTATTTTGGGATAGATGTTCAAGGCATTAAGATATAATTATGACTATCCAGAATACCCCGCACTGAACCCAATAAGATATGATTTCAAATCTGAATGGGATGCAAACTTTGTTATCTGATATCCTCACAACAATTTTGACAGGGAGATAGGTACCATAGAATATTTCCATATTACTAAGGAGGGAATGTAGAGATAGTATCTATAGCTCAGATAGTATCTAAGCCATGGTTATATAAGCAGGTGTCAAAGGTTTCTCCTGACTCCAAAGTTAAATGCTTTTTCCATTACACCTCTAGAACTGAAGTGACAGCTATGAAGCCAGACAGCGGCTGCTGATGGAAAGCTAAGCCCTCAAGACAGATTTGGACCAGGCTACCCAGGAGTAAAACCAATACTCTCCTGCCTTGGAGGTCCAAATGCTAGTTGCGATTGTTTCTCTGACCCCTCTCTTGTCATCTCTTCAGCCAATGCAGGAAAATCTTAGTTGGGCTTCACGTTATTCATTAAATATATTCTTTAAAAGATGGATGTAAATCCATTCATTAAGGACTATTTTAAATACCATTATAAGCAATCCTATAGGAAAATTCTTTTGTGAAGAGGAAAATTCTTTAGTAAAATAAATAATCATTCTGAACGAAACTCCTCTAGGACATGTATCTGCCCTTCTTTCTCAGAAATAAGAATAAGGGCTTCATTTTCACCATTCTTAGAATGAAAACAGTGACTTATCATCTCTAAGTAACACTTTATGTTTTATGTTCTAAAGAAGCTCCCAACTCTGATATGTTTTCTGATTCAGTACAACTCATCAAATATTTATCTAACATCTACTATGTGTAACATAGCATGGAAAAATGGTAGAGAGACAGACTTGGAGACAGGGAGATAATTAGTTTCATTCTTGTCCACAAAGTACACTGGCTGACCATGTCACCCTGATCAAGTCACTACATTTCTCAGTGCCCTCAGATCTCAAAGACAAGAAGTTTCAGAACAATTAAAGATCACAGATCCAGTTTTTGTTTTGTTTTGTTTTGTTATATTCAAGGCATTAGCGCACAGTGCCTTGAAATAGTGCTTATTTATTTTAATTTTATTATAATACAAAATATTAATATATTATTATAATTAATTATTCATCTAATCTAATACTATATAATTATTCTAATATATAATATAAAATAACATAATAAATAAAAAATAATATAATAATACAAAATAATTTCTATCAGAAGATACAACATATATGTAATAGTTATAATACAAGGAAAATTGATGAAGAAAGTATTAAAACCTAAAGGATCAGAGAAGGCTTCTTGGAAGGGAAAACTACACTGATTCAAATCAAGGCAAGTCAACAAACATTTATTAAGCAGCTATCGCTATATCTACTATGCTAGACACTATAGGGTTTTTTAAAGGCACAAAACAGTTCTTTTCTTCAAGATGTCCACAATCTTTATAATCTTGGAGTGGGAGAGTTAAGTTCATTCGGAAACCAATCAATTAAGAGGGAAAGTTCTATATGTCAGCCTACAGAAGAGAAATATAACATAATGTCTTTTATGCCTAACCACCCAAATAATTTTAAGTCATTTTGACCACTGTTTTGGGCTGATTTAGAATCCTTACTTAGAAGAAATTTTCCAGTCTCCTACTGTGAAAAAAAAAAAAAAAAAAAAAAGTACTTGAGAGTGTTTTTCATCACCACTCTTGTTAAGTACCCCCATTTTCAAATGTCACTTCATTAAAACTATCTGAGTGGCTCATACTAATATCATCAATGGTAATAAATTCAGTATTTTCCCACATCCATCATATTATAATTTCATGATGATTTCTCGTAAGTTTGGGTAAGAACATTATGATGTTATGAAAATGGAAAAAAAAACTTTTAAAAAGGAAAATGCAAGTATCTTTATTCAATTGGAAGTATTGAATACAAACTTTCGCTTTTAGTAGGAATTTTTATAGAATCATGTAATGTCAAGTCAAAAGAAGAAAAATGATAATGCTTGCTAAATTAATTTACCTATTTAGTACCATACCAATCAAACTACCAAAGGATTACTTTCTAGAGTCAATAACAAAATGCTTCTGAAAGAAAAAAAAGGTCAAAAATATCAAAGGAAATAAAGATAACTATTGGAAAGGAAGAGGGCCTAGGAATAATACCAGATCTCAGATTATGCTACACAGCAGTAATCACCAAATGATTCAGAATAGTTTAGGAGAGGGAGAGGTTGATAGGTGGTACAAAATCAGTACATAATAAACAGAAGAAAATGAGCAAAAATAACCTCGTGAGTGATAAACCCCCAAATCTTAGATATTCAGGTAAGAACTATATGACAAAAACTTCTGGGAAAACTGGAAAAAAGACTGGCAGAAACTAGATATAAACCAACATCTCATACCACAAACAAATTTGAGGAACAAATATTACAAAGAAATTAGAGGAACAAAGAAGAAATTCTCTTTCAGATTTGTGAATAGACTAGGAAGAGCTCATGATCAAATAAAGGATGGAAAAAATTCATAGATGGTAAAATCAGCAATTTAGATTACATAAAATTTAAACATTTTTGCACAAACAAATACACAAACACTTTAGAAGGAAAACAGTTAACTGGGGGAGAGAATCTTTGCATCAAGTTTCCCTGATAAAGATCTCATTTTTAAGACACATGGGCAAATAATTCAAATTTCTAAGAATAATATTTGGGGCAATTGGTAGCCCAGTGGACAGAGAGTGATGCCTAGAGTCAGGAAGATTCATCATCCTGAGTTCAAATCTATCCTCAGACATTTACTAGCTATGTGACCCTGGGCAAAGTACTTAACCATTTGTCTTATTTTCTTCATCTGTAAAATGAATTGGAAAAGGACATGACAAATCACTTCACTATCTTTGCTAAGAACGCCCCAAATGGCGTGACAAAGTCAGATCTGATTGAAAATGACTAAATGACAGCAACAAATATATGTGTACATACATATTTATATCTCCCTATGATCCCATGAATCCTATCCTATGAATAATCTCCAGCTATTCCATCCCTCCCTATTCTCTGAGTCCTTTACCCTTGCTCTGATTTCACTTTCCTTCCTTTAAAATGCTGGTCCTGTGGTTAGCCAGTTCAACTTAATTCTCTGTCATTGAATTTCTTGACTACTTGTAGCCAATACTCAACTCTGGGTCTCTATTAGTATCCACCTTCTCTGTTTCTACCCATGTACCACTGGATACCACTCAAAATCATTCTAACTAAAAAAATTGTTATCTAATGCCACAGAATCCCAGAGGTTGAAGGAATTTAACTGGCATTCTAGTACAACCCATCTTTGAAAAAAGAACAAAAGTCCCCATATAGCCTACTTAATGATTATTCATCCAACCTTTGCTTAAAAACTTTCAGTGAGGAGAAATTCACCTGCCTTCTGAGGCAATCCATGGCATTGTGAACAGATCTTATAAGAGAGTTTGTTCTTACATCAAATCTAAGTATATTTCTTAAAACTCTCATCCATTGCTTCTAATTCAACCCTAAAGAGTCAAATAGAACAAATGTAATCCATATTCCAAGTGGCATCATTCAAGTATTTAAAGACAGCTAGTAGGTTGTCATTTTTCAAACATTCCAGTTCTTTCAGCTGATCCTCATAGGACATAATATTGAGACCCTTCACAACAGTTACCTCTTCCCCACTTATATCCTCTCTAGTTTATCATCATGTTCCTAAAATGTGACAATTCCAAATCTACCTAATTTTTATCATCTAACATACATCTTTCCTTTTCCACAAGAATTTCATGAATCTTTATAAAATGTTTTCTTTAAAGTTAGTAAATAATATGCACAGAATTCCCCTCATCTAGTCTAGTAACCTTGTCCCAAAAAAAGGAAATTAGTATAGTCTAATATGAACTCTTTGAGATAAATTCATGTTGGTTCTTTATTACTACTACCTTTTCTAAATGTTCACTAACCATCCCTTGAATAATATTTTTTGAATTTTGTCAGGAGTCAAAGTCAAGTTCCCCATCCCTAGTTTGAAAATTTCATTTTCTTTCATTTTTTTTTTCTGATTTAACTCAACAGCAAGCAATTATTAAATGTCTAACTACATTCTATGTAATGGGGCAGGTTCTGAGAATATGAGGGGGAAAACTACTTTCTGAGAGCTTACATTCTACTAGGGGAAAACAATATGTTCACAAAAAAGTCAGTGCAAAATATATAAAAGCAAATACAAAGTAAATTTTTGATGGAGGAGTACTAACAACTGGAAGCATTGGGAAGAGTCTTCTATAGAAAGTGGCTCTTGAGTTTTGAAGGGAATTTAGGCTTCTCAGAAGTCAGCATAAGGACAGAGACAATACAAACATAGAGAATAATGAGTACAAAAGATGAAATGTTGTGTCTAGGAAACAGCAAGCAAGCCAGTGTGTCAGGATTATAGAGAACATCCATAAATATAATGTGTAATAATCCTTAACAAATAGGTTATAGCCATATTGTGAAGGGTTTTAAATAGCTACCTCTAATCATAGCTCAGGAAACACCACCTTGCTACCTTGTTTCCAAGACTTTCTTTAGATACTGATGATTGTTAGAAAAGTTTGTCTTTACATTTTAAAAAATTAGGTGATAGCGGCAAGTTAGCCATATTTGAATGTGCAAAAAGTTCTGAAAAATTCCACTACTTTCATTTCATCACAGACAGCAAAGAGCAATGAAAACAAGTTGTTACAAGAAGGCATATTCTGACTTGTTTCTAGGAAAAATCTTCCTTACAATTAGAGCTGATCAAAAATGGTGAGATTTCTAGAGGTTAATGAGCAGAAACTAGGCAAGCAGATAGATAGGGTAGGGATTTTGTAGAAGGGTTTCCCATGAAGGTGTGGGTTGGACTAAAACTCCAACACTGAGATTCAATGAGAAACCCAATGTCCTTCTTCAAACTGTACTTTGCCCTGTTTTTCAGGTGAATTCTCTATAGAAAAAGTCTACATACTGTAATCCTCAAATCAAGCTGTCAGAGAAGTCCCTACTTTATTCAACCCAAAGAAATTTAAGTTAACAGATCATATAAGAGTATAGAAGAATAAAATCAAGAAAATGATTCAGTATACAATCAAAGGTTATTAATAGAACTACAAATACAAAATTAAAAACAATCATTCTCCCACATATCATCAAACATAAAAAACCCAAAGCCACGAGTACAATGACATAATTCACAGACTAAAAAGCCCTGAATACAAATCATTAATATCCAATAGCATTTAAACCCATTAGCACTCAAGTCTCTCTCTATATAAGATGAGAATATTTCTCACATCAAATCTGTGAAGACCCTGCCAAAGAAATTTTGACCTTGTTAGCTCGTTCTTCATCCCTGTCAATAGCCACTTCAAGGTACAAACAGAGGAAAGATGGGAAACTGGAATTTTGTGTAAATTATATCATTCCTGCCAGTGTACCATGTTTTGGATTCATCCATAAAAAAGACTTTCTAGTTATAGATAGAAAGTAGTTTCTTTTACATTAATTTAGATTTTGCACAGCATTTTCAAAGCACTTTCACAAATATGGGAAATGATGTGGCTCAGGAGATAGAGCTCTTTCTGAGTTCAAATTCAGCCTTAGGTAATTGTTAGCTGTGTGATCCTAGGCAAGTCACTCAACCCTGTTTCCTCATCTTGAAAAAGAGTTGCAAAAAGAAATAACAGGGGCAGCTAGGTGGCGCAGTGAATAGGGCAATAGCCCTGAAGTCAGGAGGATATGAGTTCAAATCTGCTCTCAGACACTTAACACCTCCTAGCTGTGTGACTTTGGGCAAGTCACTTGTCTCAGGGGGAAAAAAAAGGAGAAGGGAGGAATGACAAACCATGACAAACAGCTTTGTATAGTTACAAGGCAAGGACTCACCCTCCATTTTATCCCTGAGGAAACTAAGGTTCAGAAAGGAAGTGATTTACTGAAGATCACATGTATGGGTTACTGTAAAGTCTGACTTGAACTCACGTCTCTGATTCCTACTCCAGTGTTCTTTCCACTATATCAGCATTCCCCAAGCTAGATATGTTTCCAAAGCATTCTGAAGCTTGAAATATAGTGATGGAGCCCATAAAGGATGCTCCAAGGTATCAGAGAATCATGAAATATTGCTGGAATAAAAGGATGCTGAAGAAAATATGGCCAAGCCTATAATACATGCCTATAATCTCTGATACTAGGATGCTGAGAATGGTGGGTCACTTAAGCTCTGGAGCATTGAGCTCAGTAGGGCTAAAGCCAGTAGGACTTCCACACTAGTCTGGCACCAATAAGGTGAGCCTCTGCAGGGTGAAAAAGAGAATGGAAGCACCAGGCTTCCTGAGGGGGGTCAAACTGGCCTAAGTTAGAAAGAGAGCAAATCAAAACTCTTGCTGACCAATAATGAAATCAGACCTGAGTGGATCAGGGGAGTCTCAAAAAGAAAAAAAAATATGTATTTGTATTTCTATTTTTTTTAAGGTTACTAATGATAGGGTTAAATGGGTGAACAAGTTCTGGTATATGATTGTGATAGAATACTACTGTGCTTTAAGAAATGTTGAGCTCAGTGATTTTAGAAAACCAGGGATATACTTGTGTGAAATAATAAAGATGAAATGAACAGAAGCAAGAGGAGGTTGCATACAGTAACAGTACTATCATTTTAAGAACAAATTTGAGTAAAATCATTTTGACAATTATAAATACTCAAATTAACCACAAATTGCTATGAAGGAAAACACTATCTGCATCCAGAAAAAGAATTGACAAATAGAAGTATATATAGAATGATTATTTACATATATATGTGTATGTGCATACATATACACACATGCATATACATGTTTATATACATACACACACTTCTTTGTGTCTAATGGTCACCAACTCTGGGAGTAAGGGGAAGAAGGGAAGAAAAAAGGTACAAGATAATTTTATTATATATTTAAAAGGAATAGTAGAAAGTTGTACATAATAGATTTGCAGTTTCACGTGCAGTCATTATTTTCTATTCTAGTATGTTATAGAAAAGCTTGTTTTATTTTTAACTTCAGGATAAAATAAATAAAATTTTAGAAATAAAATAAACAAAGTACTTCACACAAAATAGAAACAGAAACAGAAGGAGAGAGAGAGAGAAAGAAAGAGAGAGGGAGGGAAGGGGGGGGAGTGAGTAACTCATCCAATTGCATGTCCTGGGAAAGGAAAATTCTACAATGGATTAAAGCTGAGGAATTTCAAGGGTGAAGTAGAAGACAGTAATATTAGAACTATAAATGACTTGAGTCAGCATACTACTGAATTCCCTCCTGTTGTATATGAGAAACTGACACCTCCCCCTTCCTCCCCTCCCCTGCATCAAGCTACTAAAGGACCAGCCCAGAACAATAACAACAAAAAATTAGAGACCAAAGATTTTGTGCTGATCAATATTGGGATCTGGTCATTGAGTGCCCTTCCAGCTTGGTCAAGACAAGAAGACCCAGTCTCTAAAAAGAAAAGAAAATTGCTACATGGATATTAAACTTGTAAACAATTTCACATTTAATAGTTTGGAAGGAAAAATTATCATTAGCATCAAACTTCTTTTTTTTGGAACTCCTATTTAATTCCCAATAAATCACAGTTTAGGAAACAATATGCTGCATATGACATATTACCTCAAACTTAACACAAATCACTCCATATCCTATGATCCAGTCAAATGGTAAATCAAAAACATGAAATAATTTTATATACGTGGTTTCTCCAGTTTTCAAAAATCTAACTTGCAAATAATCCATTTATTCAGAAGACAAGCAGCTGCAATATTAGTAGAGGTCCTCTCCAGACCCTGCTCTCTCCATCTTCCTCATCTCTGAACTACAATGTCCCCTCCTTGCCTTGACCCATACAGCAAGAAATGTGACAGGGATGGTATGAATTGGAGGGAAGGAAAAGAGAGAGAAGGATTTCCAGCACTGTCCTATTCTCTTTCTGCCATTTTCTAACAGAACTATCTTAATGGGTCATTATCTTCTCAGGCTAGCCCACAAAAGACCACTGAATAGTAGAATTCAATCATATTATGGATTAAATGGGGAAACTGAGGCCCAGCTAAGAGCACTGACTTGCCCGCAATGACAGACAATGACAGAGCCACGAGTAAAACAACTCATCTGCCCTTAAAACTCCAGATTTCCCCTTGCTCCCCAGGCCAGTGTTCCTTTTGCAAATCATGCTACTTCTAGGTTAAAAATGACACAGCAGAGCTGTTCAGATGTTTGAATCTTTAAGAATGTGCTTGCCAGGTGATAAGGTATATATATATATATATATATATATATATATATATATATATATATTTTTTTTTTTTTTCTCACCCTGGAGTCCAAGTCCAGGAAGTCAAAGAAAATTATGTAAACTTTAAGGTAGGTGAGTTCTGGACCAGCTCCTAGATCTTTGCCTGCCAAACTACAGGGTCTTCAGAAATAATAATTTGTTCCTCCCTGAGACAGTCAATAAGCCCCAGAGAAAAATGAATTGGACAATGCTAGTAAAGATGATCTAGAAAATGATGAATCTGCAACTGGGATTCTTCCATCTTTACAATCTGAATGTTAATGTCTTTCTCATAAAAGTCCTGCTCTTTTATTACCAGAGCAAGCAGTGATTGATTATGCAAAATCAGCTTGATAAGTAGCTTAGCAACTATATAGAATGACATTGAGGCTGCTGGGAATTACGCTTCCCCCTCCTGACAGTCAGAGCCCTAATATGACACAGCTGGAAAGACAACCATTTTAGTTCTCTAGAAAAGGGCATTCCTTTTTCCTTACCACTCTCACCAGCAGCAGCAGCAAATCAATCAAGTATCAAATCAATATTAGCATTGTTCTGGGAAGAAGTGTGTCAGTTGATTTGGCCTATAGATCATCTTACTATCCCTCTGACTCACTAGCTACTCCCTTCCTTGACCATCATGCCCAAGCTCCTTGAGAGCAAGATTTAGCTTTTTCTTTTATCCCAGTATGAAAGAAAACCTTTTTCTTTCATCATTGTCATCATCTTAATTACCTTCTTATGGTCTAAAGTAAAAATGTTATATATGGAGTCCAGCTAGGTGATATTCAATCAACATTTATTGAGAGTTTACTGTGTGCCCAATGCTATACTAAGCCCTGAGGCTATATTTTTTTAAAAATGTAGAAGACAGTCCATGCTTTCATTCTAATATGGCACTTACTAAGTTTATCACCAAAGGCAAGTAATTTACTCTCTCCTGATCCTCAGTTTCCTTATCTATAAAATGAGCATAGTACCTATAGAATTATACCTTAGAGGGTTTGTAAAAGTATCAAATAAAATAATGTATATAATTTTACAAACTTTAAAACAATAAATTTCAATTATATTAATGACAAGGTAGACTGGGTAGTTCAGTGAATAGTGTTGGAGTTGTAATTAGGAAGACCCAAGTCAAATCCATTCTCAGACATTTACTGACTGTGTAATCCTGGGCAAATCATTTAATTTTGTCTCAGTCTTCTCATCTATAAAATGAACTGGAGAAGGAAACGGCAAACCACTCCAATATCTTTGCCAAGAAATCCCAAAATGGGATCATAAAAAGTCAGGTACAACTGAAATGGCTGAATGACATTGTAATTGGCACTTTATCATTTAAAAAAAATTTATTGATCTTTTGTTTTCCTTCTTGACTCAGAGAGTTCTCCCTTACAATAAAAAAATAACAATCTGGCAAAACTAACCAATATATCAATCAAGTCTGAAAGTTTTAGTCATAGTCCCCCACTTCTACAAATAAGAGAGGGAGGTACATTTTATCATCTCTTCTTTAATATAAAAATTAGTCATTACAATTATGCTACATTCAGTTTTTTAATGTTTTGTGGTTGTTTATATTTAAATTTTTCTCATCATCATTTTCTCTGGTCCTTACTTGGCACTTTTCATCTGAGTCTTTCCATATTTCCTTCTTTATTGATCTTCCCTCACAGTACAGTATTATTCCATTACCTTCTTGCCTCACAATTGTTTAGCCATTCCTCAAATGATGAGCTTCTACTTCGTTTCCAGCTCTTTGCTGCTCCAGAAGCACTTTACTACTTAGAGAGCTCTTTCATAAAGATTATCTCATTTGATTCCCATAAAGATGAGAAACAGCAGAGAAGAGTGGCAGGAATACTGGCTAGAGTCAGGGGACATGAGGTCATACTGCACCTCTAATACTTATAGCCTGTGAGACCACACATAAAACACTGCATCTTCTTGGGCTTTCATTTTATGAAAGGACCACCAAGATGAATGTCTGTTTTCTATAAATTACCTTACTAGGCTGGTGCACTGAATACAGACTAAGCCTGTTTGCCAGCAATTAGCCAAAGTTTTGCTCACTCCCAGAAGCCTTTGCTGGTGTTCACTGGTTGACCTTACCAAGTTGTCCCTCATCCCTCAAAATGGTCTAAACTAGCCTTGCGGTCAACTTTTCCTGCAAAACATCCTGCTTTCTGCGTCCCACTGTTCAAAAAGACTGCCCTTTTTTCCTTGTCTTTTTTGAGGGGAGGGGAAAATCAAGGTTAAGTAGTTTGTTCAGGATTATACAACTAGTGTCTCTTGAATTCATGTCCTCCTGGCTTCAATACCAATACTCTATCCACTTCACCACTTAGCTCCCCCAAGACTGCCCATTCTTTACCCTAAACCCTCCCCAAACCTCCCCTTTGTGGTTTTCAAGCATAAATTGCCCCTGTCTCTCCCAAGCTGTGGGGTCTTTTATACTTCGTACTAGAGCGCCTCACTACTACCTGATGTTTTTCCCAACTCAGCTCGAACTCCTCTTCATTTTGAGAGGTGGGCTTTGCTCAGTTGACAGTTTCTCATCTTTAAAATGATGAGTTTGGACTAAATGGACTCTGAGATCCCTCCTAGCCCGAGTTCTACGGTCTTAATGAAATGAAATTCACACAATTTACAATGGAGTCAAAAATGGGTTCAAGTCCCAGCTTTACCAGACATGCGTTGTTCAGTTATTTCATTTGTTCCTGATTCTTCACAACTCCTTTTGTAGTTTATTTGGCAAAAAATTAGAGTAGTTTGTCATTTCCTTTTCCAGCTCATTTTACAGATGTAGAAACTGAGGCAAACAGGATTGTGTGACTTGTCCAGAGTCACACAGCTAGTAAGTGTCTGAGGCTGAATTAGAACTCAGGAAGATGAATCTTCCTGACTTCAAGTCCAACACTTGATGCTTATGACCATGTGACCATGGGCAAATGACTCCTTAAACCCATTATTTTGGAAAAGAAAGATAAGATAATCAATTAACATTTATTAAGTACCATATATAAGGACAGATAGACAGGGCAAGAGATTGAGTACCAGGCCTAGAGTCAGGAAGACCCAAATTCAAATTCTGGTCAGATGCTTATTAGCTATATAACCCTGGTCAAGTCACTTAATCCTATTTGCCTGAGTTTCCTTATCTGTAAAGGAAATGGCAAACCACTACAGTATCTTTGGCAAGAAAATTCCAAATGTCATGAAAAATAGGACATGACTGAACAACAACACACTGTGGAGTCCAGCTGTAAAGTAGGGAAGGCAAAGGATAAAGGCGAACAAAGCATTTTGTAAACTGAAAAGTGTAATAGAAATGCGGGCTATAATAATTTTAAAGAAATTTGCATGTCATTTTTAACATCATCCTTGTCAGTTAAATGACATTTTTTAAAACTTTATGTGTCCATCCATTAGCCTAGATCAATTTGCTGTAACTAAAACACAGCTCATAACACAGAATCAATACTTGGAGTACCTGCAGGCTCTCTCTTAATTCCACAATAACACCAGCAATATTATCACTATAATGGTCAGGAAAGAATGAAAGAAAAAGTCTGGCTTTTCATGAAATTATTGTAATCTACTTACCTGAGGAAGGGAGATTGTTTATTTTTTAAAGGGTAAGGGTAGAAGGAAAGCTTAAATTTTTAAAGCATTTTAAGGTTTGTAAAGCACTTTACAAAGATTATTCCAACTGGTCCTCTTAAAAGTCCTATGAGGTAACTGCTATTATTAATACCATTTTACAGATGAGAAACTGAGGTTCAGAAAATTGAGGGTAAGGATCACATAGCTGTTAATGCTTATAGTAGAATTCTATTCCAAATCTTTCTAACTCCCAAGTCCAGAATTAAATCCACTATGTCCTGCTCAAATCTGTTTATAAATCCCCATAAAGTCATATGAGAATATCCTCTTAATACTCTCTTAACCAATAGGCAAATTTCCATCAGCTACCACCATTAGGAAGAAACCCATCAATCAAAAGCAGAAGAAAATTAATCAACCACTCAGGATCATGGGAGATGACTATTATAAAGCCAATGTATTTTAGTCCAAAGCAAAATATCTGGAGCTACCCTCAGTACTTCACCCAGAACTTATTTATTTTAAGTTGTATGTAAATTAAGAAAAATATTAAAAGCAGTGAAGTGACAAGAACAAGAAATGACAGCCGATAATAGTGGATAAAAACAAAAGCACTATTTTTTTAAAAAAAGCAAACATGATAGCTGCAAATGCCACATTGCAAATTTGCTAATTTAAAAATCACAATGCCTCAGATCACTGGAGTCAGAAGTCTGTAGCCAGTTAGCATAAAGGTAAACAGATAGTTATACCTCATTAACCCCTGATGGCATTAACTTATTGTAATACTGTAATTTATAGTCATAACGATCTAAATTATAATTTGCATGACCTTTGGGTCAGAAACTCCCTGACAAGAGCTTGGATACATTTTGGAAATCTCACACAAATTCTCTCTAGTTCATTTCATCCCATTCAACTGAAACCTGAGAATACCAAGTACATAGCATTCCCCAAAGGGAGACAATCAGTTCCCCTTACAAGCATTCAGATTCACAAGAATTCAGGCATAGATGGAGTTTTATTTTTGTTGTTCAGTCATTTTAATCATGTTCAACTCTTTATGACCCCATTTGGGGCTTTCTTGACATAGACGGAGTAATTTGCCATTTCCTTCTGCAGATCATTTTATAGATAACCAACTAAGGGAAATTATTCTATATATGATATTGACTATTTTTATACAGTAAGTTCCTAGAAGGCAGGTTGTATTTTGCTTTTATTTTATCCTAAATTATTATAAACACAATAATTTATATATTATAAATATAATAATAAATATAAATAATAAATTATCAGTATATAATTAGCATATTCCCACTACTTAGTACTATGACTCCAAGATGCTGTAATATGAATAGTGGCCACACCCCAGTAAAAGATTTTATCAGATTAGCCCAGATGGGCTAAACCAGGTTGAGGATAATTTAGAGTGCTTAGAGATCGATCAAATATCAAAAACACCATGCTCGTCCACTGTATCCTGTACCAATTGTCCTGACTTTTCCTGCCACTGGAATTGGATGGATCTGGAAGAGAGTGCCAATAACAACTTTGTGCAATTCTGCTTCACTTAAATCCAATTTATTAGCAAGCCAAAACATCACTCATTTGTGATGTCATGGGTCTTCAAAAATGAAGTATGACAACAATTTAACACAACTATATGGCATATAGACATTTAACAAATTCTAATGATTGGTTTCTATAGCTCTGTAGCCAACTTCTCTCCCCGGTGCTTTGTCCCTCCACTGCTGGTGATTTCACTTCAGCCTGGTTACTGCAGCTTCGTATTACCCTGGCTTCCCTTACTCATGGTAGGGATTTTGTCACCCCATGACTGCGATTCTCAGTTTGGGTTTGGGCACAGTAGAACGTCTCTCCTGTTGACTGCCTATAGTTTGTTTTTCTCCCAACTTGCTTTTCAGATGTGTCATTTAACCAGGAAATGGTGCCATCTCTTACGGGACAGTTCAGAGGTTGAACAACTAAATATGTCATTCTTTTTTCAAATTGAAATAACCAGGAAAAAATATTCCTCAAGGTTATTTTAAGAGACCTTTCTCAAGTCTAGACTAGAATATCTCCAGGCTACTCAAAACTTTATACTCTTTAACACAATCCTCCAGCCTCCAAACTCTATAGGGGGAAAAATCCTTCAAACTTCTGTGGAAAGCTTGTACTTGCTCCAAGCAAGACATGTATGTTTTCAGTTTTGGGTAAGCACCTGCTGAGTCCATCCTGGCTGCTTCCCTCTACCTGTGCTAAATAGTATGCCTCCATCTTAGTGAAAGATGCTCTTGGAGATTGGGAATAGTCTTCATGTACCTTTCCTTTCTCCAATTCCTACCTTTTTCTAAAACCATATTATGGTTTTAGAACCATGTCATGCAAATGACCCTACTGTTTCTTGCAATTCATCAGAGATCTCTGCAGAAAGATGAGAAAATGGTATCTATTCCTCACAATATAAATTCTTATATTAAATATATATGTGTATATGGGCCTTCACTAACAGCAAGATTCTTACAAAGGCAACCATATTAGTGCTGCTATTGTTAAGTCATTTAAGTTATATCCAATTCTCCAACTATTTGGAGTTTTCTTGGCAAAGGTACTGGAATGGTGTGCCATTTCCTTCTCCAACAAATTTTAGAGATGAGGAAACTGAGATGAACAAGGACTTGCCCAGGATCTCACAGCTAGTAGGAGTCTAAGGTCCAATTTGAACTCAAGAAGATGTATTCCTGATTCTAGGTCCAGCATTCTATCTACTGCATCACCTAGCTGCTCTCTACTTTCCTCTGCTCAGGAAATATACAATAGAATTTGGGAAGAATAGTAATAGTAATTCACACCACTTTAACATTTCAATTTACAATAATCTATCAGGTAAGCACTAATGCTGGCATAGCATTTTTAACCGACAAGAAAACAGGTTCTGAGAGAATATGACCTAAAAAGGCCATTTGTCAAGTAAACACTGGTCAGAATTCAAATTCATCTCCTGACTCAAAGTCCAATGCTTTTTCCATTATACTACCTCTTTTCTCAATTTTATTTTTTTTTGGTTACAGATTTTTTATTTTCAAAATATATGCAAAGATAGTTTTCAACATTCACCCTTGCAAAACCTTGTGTTCCAATTTTTTCCTTCCTTTCCTCTTACCCCCTCCTCTAGACAGCAAGTAATCCAATATATGATAAACATATACAATTCTTCTATATATAGTTCCACATTTATCATGCTGCACAAGAAAAATCAGATCAAAAAGAGAAAAAAAAGAAAGAAAATAAAAAGCAAACAAACAACAAAAAAGGTGAAAATACTATGATGTAATCCACATTCATTCCTCATAGTTCTCTGGATGTAGATGGCTCTCTTCACAAGTCTATTGAAATTGGCCTGAATTCACCTCATTGTTGAAAAGAGCTACATGCATCAGAGTTGATCATCACTTTCTTGTTGTTGCTATATACAATGTTCTCTTAGTTCTACTCACTTCACTTAGCATCAGTTCATGTAAATCATCCTGCTAATCATTTCTTACAGAATAATAACATTCACATACCATTACTTATTCAGCCATTGCATCCTCAGTTTCCAGTTGCAGATCCACTACAAAAAGGGCTGCTACAAATATCTTCCACATTTTTCCGATTTTACACACGGGCCCTCTCCCCTTTCTTATGGTATCTTTGGGAACCATATGGTCTTATTATGGTCTTATTGGGTCTCCAAACCCAATGGAGACATTACTGGATTAAAGGGTATGCACAGTTTGAAAGCCCTCTAGGCATAGTCCCAAATTGCTCTCCAGAATGCCTTGAATCAGTTCACAACTCCACCAAGAATACAATAGTGTCCCAGTTTTCCCACATCCCCTTCAACATTTATTATTATCTTTTCCTATCATCTTAGTCAATCTGAGAGGTGTGTAGTGGTACCTCTAAGCTCTCTTAATTTTCATTTTTCTGATCAATAGCAATTTAGAGCATTTTATCAAATGACTAGAATTGGTTTCAGTTTCTTCATTTGAAAAATTTTCTGTTCATATTGTTTTACCATTTATCAATTGGGGAATGGCTTGTATTCTTATGAATTTAAATCAATTCTCTATATATTTTTAAAATGAGATCTTTATCAGAGTCCTTGAATGTAAATTTTTTCCAGTTTATTTCTTCCCTTCTAATCTTGTCTGCATTTGTTTTGTTTTTACAAAAACTTTTTTAATTTAATAGAGTTAAAGTTATCCATTCTTAATATTCTCTAGTTTTTCTTTGGCCATAAATTCCTTCCTTCTCCACAGATCTAAGAGGCAGACTATCCCTTATTCTCCTAATTTGCTTATAGTATCACACTTTTTGTCAAAATCACGAACCCATTCCAACCTTATCTTGATATAGGGTGTTATTATAGTATATTGGTCAATGCCTAGTTTCTGCCATACTATATTTCCAACTTTCCCAGCAATTTTTGTCAAATAATGAGTTCTTATACTGAGGTCTTTGGGTTTATCAAGTACTAGATTACTATATGTCCTGTGAGCCTAACCTATTACACTGATCGACTACTCTTATTTCTTAGCCAGAACCAAATTTCTTCTCAATTTAAAAAAAATGACTAAAATTATGAAAGTGATGATGCTTAAAGATGTGAATTTCAGTTATTCGGAAAATCACTTTTGTGGATTCTCCCTTATTTCCTGGAAATTGTAGAAAACTGAAACATCATACTATTTCAGTTGGTCCAAGAATAGTGGTCCCTCTAAAACTATTGGGAGACATGTAGAATTCTACACTGAGGTGAGCAATCTCATTTTTATCCTATCCATTCGATTCATGATTGTAGAATCATAAAATCTAAAAGCTATACAGAAACTCAATGGTCACCTAATCCAATTTGGATCTCACTAAAAAGAAAATCACTCTGAAATGTCCCCAGTAAGTAGTTATTGAGGGTCTGCTAGACCAGTGGGAGGGATGTGAAGAAACCTACAGCTTCCTGGGGCAGCCCATTCCACTTTTAAGTATCTCTAATTTTAGGAATTTTTTTACATTAAGCTAAAATCTGTCACTTTGCAGCTTTTGTTGTTCCTATGTCTGCTCTCAAGTGCTGAATAGAATTTTTAAAAACCTAAACTCTCCTTTCAGAGATAGGCATTCAGTTTTAAAAGACAGTTATCATGTCCTTCCTTCTCTCCCAATTTTCCACATCTTCTCTTTTCCACATTAAACTCTCCCAATTCCTTCCTATGATTCTTATTTGATCTTACCCACTTTGGTAACAACTCACGGTTTTTAAAATTGATTTATTTTGTTTCTTTCCAGCCCTCTCATTCCCCCATGCAATTTATAAGAGAGAACAAGGATCCAGTGAAGGGGAAAATTGGGGGAGAGTTTTCTTCCAAATATTTCCATGTGTGTGTGTGTGTGTGTGTGTGTGTGTGTGTGTGTGTGTGTTTCCTGTGCCTTAACACCATAAAGGTAGCATAGTATAAAGGAAGAACATAGAAATTAGGTTCAAAAACAAACTTGGCTTGTCCTTGCTGTCTATGTAACCTTTAACAAGACTTAAAACATATCCCTTTCCCCTTTCTATATTTATTTCATCTCTAAAATGAGGGGATTTGGGCTAGGATTCAAAAAAATCATTAAACCACTTCTAAGGTCCCTTCCAACTCTAATATTCTTTTGGGGGGAAGAGGGTATGGATATTTTACTCATTTATTTATTTATTTAATAGTAAATTTTTTTTATTTTCAAAACTTATACACAGATAATTTTCAACATTTACTCCTTTAAAACCTTGTGTTCCAAATTTTTCCCTCACTTCCCTTCACCCCTTCCTCTAGGCGGCAATTAATCCAATATTCATTAACCATGCACAATGCTTCTATAGATATTTCCACATTTATCATTATGAACAAGAAAAATCAGATCAAAAAGGAAAAAAATGAGAAAAGACACAAAATGCAAGCAAACAACAACAAAAAGAGTGAATATACTATGTTGGCATCCACACTCAGTTCCCACAGTCCTCTCTCTTCATCACAAGATCATAGGACCTGCAAAGGATATGAACAGACAATTTTCAGATGATGAAATTAAAACTATTACTACTCATATGAAAGAGTGTTCCAAATCACTATTGATCAGAGAAATGCAAATTAAGACAACTCTGAGATACCACTATATACCTGTCAGATTGGCTAGAATGACAGGGAAAAATAAAGCTGAATGTTGGAGGGGATGTGGGAAAACAGGGACACTGATACATTGTTGGTGGAATTGTGAATACATCCAGCCATTCTGGAGAGCAATTTGGAACTATGCTCAAAAAGTTATCAAACTGTGCATACCCTTTGATCCAGCAGTGTCTCTACTGGGCTTATATCCCAAAGAGATACTAAAAATGGGAAAGGGACCTGTATGTGCCAAAATGTTTGTGGCAGCCCTGTTTGTAGTGGCCAGAAGCTGAAAAATGAATGGATGCCCATCAACTGGAGAATGGTTGAGTAAACTGTGGTATATGAATGTTATGGAATACTATTGTTCTGTAAGAAATGACCAGCAGGATTCTGAATACAGAGAGGCTTGGCGAGACTTACATGAACTGATGCTGAGCAAAATGAGCAGAACCACGAAATCATTAGATACTTCAACAACGATACTGTATGAGGATGTATTCTGATGGAAATGGATTTCTTCAACAAAGACAAGATCTAACTTAGTTTCAATTGATCAAGGATGGACAGAAGAAGCTACACCCAAAGAAAGAACACTAGGAAATGAATGTAAACTGCTTGCATTTTTGTTCTTCTTCCCAGGTTATTTATACCTTCTAAATCCAATTCTCCCTGAGCAACAAGAAAACTGTTCGGTTCTGCACACATATATTGTATCCAAGATCTACTGTAATCCATTTAATATGTATAGGACTGCTTGCCATCTGGGGGAGAGGGTGGAGGGAAGGAGGGGAAAAATCGGAACAGAAGTGAGTGCAAGGGATAAGGTTGTAAAAAATTACCCTGGGATGGGTTCTGTCAATAAAAAGTTATTAAAAAAAAAAAGATCATATGACCTGCCAGCTCTAATATTCTATAATTAATCAGCACATTCTTTGTCATTGTTATACCAATGTAAACTCTTTCAAAGCCCAAGGACAGGCTCTCATTTTTTCTCCTTATTAGTGAAGATGAAGACCCTGCTTCACACAGAGTTGGCTAGAGGTAAGAGAGCTTCAGTGTATGACAGTTCCCTTTGAGTCTCTCTTTGAGGACTCTCTAAGAGAAAAAGTTAATTTCCAGCTTTGAGAGAGAAGATGGAAGAAGCCCACCCCTCTTCAGATTGCTAAAGGAAAAGATTCTGGGAAGATATAAAAGTGGGCATTCTTCATTGCATTCCCATCTCCAGCTTGCTACACCAGAGACTTTGAGAAGATTCCTCTTGGGCAAGATCAAGGATACTCTCCCTTTGTTGAGTTGCATTATCTCCATCGCAGTGAGAGAACTCTTTCACTCTGTGTGGTCTGGCATATTTTCTCTTACATAAACCTTCTTTAATTTCCGCTTTGCTGTGATTTGGATAGATGGATTTCTTTTTTCTTCACTATATGTGTTTATTGTGGAACTGGCATTAAGTGGGAAAAGAATCAAACCTTAGATATAGAACTTGGAGTACCTTTTCCCCCTAAAAATGACAAAGTGATCAGAAGTTAGGTGGAACATGATCATATCCCTTAGAAACACACTATTTAAGGGAGCAGACAGACATACTGCCAGTCTGGCACCCTCTTTCCCTCTGAAGAGAGCACTGGTAGCTTCCAGCCCCAACCTCCTGCTTTCCTTCTTAGCAGAAATGAAAGTCTTTGAAGAAGGATGACAGAGAAAGAAGCTAAAAAACTAGACCTGTTCTGCTCCCTTCAAGCCACATACAACAGATCCCTTGATACAAGTGGGACTCTCTACACACAGAACACACTCTCTCCTTACACTTAAGGTCCATATCACGACATCAGGAACAACTAAATTGTGGGTTCTATAAGAGCAAAAATTCTTAGTTCCCACAGACCACAGTATAGTATTTTACACCTAGAACGTATGGAATTACTCTTCATCGGTGATTGCTCATGTTTATATCATGAGTTATGGTTACAAAGTACTAATATCACAGCAAACCCATTTATGTATTATTAGCTCCAT
Organism: Sarcophilus harrisii; assembly: GCF_902635505.1. Classification (NCBI taxonomy): domain Eukaryota; kingdom Metazoa; phylum Chordata; class Mammalia; order Dasyuromorphia; family Dasyuridae; genus Sarcophilus; species Sarcophilus harrisii. The sequence continues at coordinate 387,529,372 of NC_045427.1, read as the reverse complement.
CTTACAAATGAGAAAATTGAGGTTCAGAAGACAAAAATGACTTGCTTAACTTCCAATAATAATAAGTTCTGGAGCAACAGGCTAACTCAAGCTTCCTCCCAATTCTGTCATCACTCTTATTCACAAAATTCAGGAGCTAACCCTGAAAGGAACCTGGTTTGACATCTAATCAAATCCCTTCATTTTATAGGTGAGGAAGCAAAGGCTTACACAACTAATAAGATATTATCATTATTATTATTATTTCCATTTAAGTTAAGTGACTTGTCCAGGTTACAAAGCTAGCAAGTGCCTGAGTTTAGATTTCAATTCAGGTCTTCCTGACTCTAAGCTCTAACCCCTGCATCATGTAGCTGCCTTCTTCCTTTTGTCAGTATGTAGCTCTCATGATTCTGTGAAATATGAGCATCATATCTTTCCCTATCAAAGCTTGGCTAAGTGAAATGCATAGTACTTCCTTCATCCCCCATTCTCTCCTATTAATAAACTCTGCCACCTTTTGTAGACTTTCTTTGTCCTGCTTCCTCAGCTTGGATGTCTCCCAGTTCTTAAGTTACATAGGGCTGTGTCCCTGTAGAGTTATGGTGAACAACTATGGAGGGGCATAAAGACTGGAGCTAACAGTGTCTCTTGAATCCAGTTCTTGCTGTTGAACACTAATATAGACCCTCACCACAAGCCACCTAACCTATTATGATAGCCTTCTAATGAGACTTTTGAGACTCTGCCCTACCCCTTTCTTTCATATCTTTCATATCACTGTCAAGTTTATCTTATTTATACACATTTCTCTTCTACTCCCCAGTAATTCCTTAATGCCTGCTAAATAAAGTTAAGATTCTTTGGAATAGCATTCAAGGTTCTGCGCTATCTAGTGCCATCTTACTTTACACCTTTGGTTCTCACTCAGTGTCTAATATGCTCTAAACACGTATTTATTCTCCTCCCCTGTTCACTGCTCATATGGTCTCACCATGTGCCTTTGCTCACATCATTTCTTACTCATGGAATTCCTTTCATTTCTGACTGTTGAAATCCTACCCATTCAAATGGCACCTTCTCTTAATCAATCTCCTCACAGCCAGGAACAATCATTTCCACAGTCTCTTAAAATAATAATTCACAGTTTATAGCATCTAAAAATTTGCAAAGTTGCTTTCCAAGCATGATCTCTCTTAATCCTCAATCACAGCTCTGTGAAGTATGTAGTATGAATATTACAGAACAGTGGCTAGGATTGGGCTTAGGTCCAGACCTATGATTTCCTTGCTATATGGAGCTCTTAAATAAGGAAAGTCCTTCTAGCAATGCAAAATGGCATTTTCTTTACAATTTAAAATCTTTGATAGTTGATAAAGGTAAGTATCAAAATGTCCTTAATTTTTTTTAGATGAGGAAACATGGCAGAAAGATTTACTTGTAACTTGTGTAGTCACAGAGCTACTAAGTGGCAGGGCTGGCAAGCAAAAAAGTCAGGTCTTCTGAATCCAAGCCTGGCATTCATTCACTTAAGTGATTCCATCACTCTAGCAAATGTAGTAAAGGATTGGTATCCAGCACCTCACTGCTCCCTCACCCCCATTTCTTGTGTTAGAGATGCCATAACTACACCAGCCTTCAGCTCTGCTTATTCCTCCTAACCCCTATTCTCAGATATTTCTGGTTCTTTCATCAAGGTAGTCTTAAATTAATTTGCAAGTCCTGGTTGAGCAAGCACAGGAAAAAAAAAAGGGAATGGGAAAACAAAGAGATGGAGAGGGTTCCAGAAAATCATAAGACTCAGTAAAAGGTGCTAACCCCATCTTCCATCTGCATCATGTAGATGCCTTCTTCCTTTTGCAGTATGTACCTTTCATAATCCTGTCAAATACAGGCATCCGATCTTTCCCTATCAAAGCCTGGCTAAGTTACCTGCATATTACCTCCTTCATCCCTCACTCTCTCCTATTAATCAACTCTGTCACTTTTTGTAGACTTCTTTGCCCTGTTTCTCAACTTGGATGTCTTCCAGCTTTTGAGTCTCACAGGGCTTCCATCTTCCACTTTGTTTGGGAAAGGGAGGTCAGAGCATCAGGGAGTTAGGAAAGCAATGATGGGAAGTCAGTGACAAAGAGAAAAAGACAGAGCTAACATATACATAGATAGAACTTTTAGGTTTGCAAAGCTCTTTACATGAATGCTATCATTTGAGGGACAGAGCGAGGTCATGAGGTATCTCAAAAGAATTTGCAGGCTTGAACCCATCTCCTAGTCAAGGAGCAAAGTTTATTAAAAGCAATGTGATGCCATTACTGAGTGGATTGGAATCCAATAAAGAAACAGAACCAAGAAGATACACTTATACAGCTTTCAATTATAAATATGTTAATTCTATAACTCAAGGGAGCCCCAAGGGTAGGGCTAGGGAATAATCTCCAGATGAATTGAGGGTGGTCTCCAAAATTTGATTATCACTGACAGATCATCAGTCAGCAATGAACTGAGAAATAATCTATTCAGAATTATATAGAATGGGCATTCCCTAAGACTAGAATCTATCTGGATGAGGAGTGGTCAGAGTCAGATAAATTGGATATCTTCAGTTTCATAAGGCAGATTCCAAAGCCAGAAGAGCTGGAACCACTGACCCAGAAGCCCCAAGGTCAGGGAACCCCAAAATCACATTTCATCATAGCTTTGTACATTCAGTCAATCCTCCATAACCTCACCAGCTTACCCTAAAGAAGCTCTGCCCTGGTGTCCCCTTCCCACCATGAAGCACTAGCCATACTTCCCTCCCAACTCACCATGCATCTCTTTTATAGCCTCTCGATTATACCTCCATAACCTTTCTATTTACCTTCCCCTTACAACCACCCTTTCCCACAACCCCTACAGATTTGGAACCATGAACAGGATCAGATCCCCTCAGCATTGTTCCTGGATGGGGTGTGTGCCCCAAAGCTATCTTTTTTGTCCACTTTCTGTACTAATAGAATCAAAGTAACCTCCCAGTCTAACACTCCCTTTGAATAGAATGTAATCTCCTTGAGAATGGGAACTACGTTTGTTTTTTGCATTTGTAAATGCAATATTTAGTGCAATGTTTGACTCATAATAAAAACTTAATAAATACTTTTTCATTCATTTATTCATTGTTGTTGTTCACTCATTGCAGGGCTCACACTACTTGGGATTTTCCATACTGGAGTTGTTTGCCATTTCCTTCTCCAGTTCATGTTAGAGATGAGAAAATAGGGAAATAGAGTTAAGTGAATTTCCCAGGCTCACACTTGGCCAGTTAGTGTCTGAGGTCACATTTGAACTCAAGTCTTCTTGACTTGTACTCTACCCACTGCACCTCCTAACTCTCCCTTCCTTTAATCATAAACTAAACAGGGTTTTATGAACACAGGAGTCACATCTGATCTGATTCTTATCTCCCTCCAGCATCAACTTGGGTCTCCCAAAATACAAGTCTGACAAATAGGATTGGTAAAGTTACTAAGATACTTGTACTGAGGGATGCAGGGGAGAGAAAGAGGCTTCTTTCTGGGTAGTTTCAGAGTAACCTTGCCAGCAGTCTCCTCCCTGGAAATCATGCCTCCCCCAGTCATTTAGATAGCTTGGTGATTTCCTTTAGGCATTGAGGCAAAGAAAAGTAGCTAATCATAGCTGCTGATTCACTGATTTTATTTGGCCCATTAGGCAGAGGACTCTGGTTTATACTGATGCCAGTCTGCTAAATTTTGCAAACTATCGGGTGTCTCCTGGCCATGCCCACTCCACACTACAGCTGAGTAGGTGAGATGTATGTTAGAGATTCTGAAAGAAAAATAAAAACAAGAATAGCTCACATTTGCATAGCAATTTATGACTTATAAAGAACTTGCTTCCAACAATCTTAGAAGGAAGGGAATGCAAGGATCATTATCCCCATTTTACAGATAAGGAAACTGAGGACCAAAAAAGGAAAGTGATTTGCCAAAGACCAACCCACAACTTAAGTAGCAGAGTACAACTTGAATCTCAGTTTTCTGGCTCCAAGTCCTGGTCTCACAGACCTAATCTATTCTTATCATCTAGGAATAAGAAGATTCCAAACAAAAATCTCAGTTTTCTTCCAAGAGTTCTAAATCCTCCGTCTTTTCTTAAATTTCTATTAGTTTCATTTAATTTTGTCCCCTTCCAAAATCCTTACAATTCACTGAAGAAAACAGGATTTCTTTGATATTTTATGACCTGATCATTTATAATTGATTACCCAGTCTAAAAAATAAAATAAAATAAAATAACCCTTAGACTTTTCATTTAATATGCCCCAGAATTTCAATCCCAACTGGCTGTATCTGACCTAAATTCCAAAGATACAAATCAATAGGGGACAAAAAAGAGAAATAGAAAAAGGGAGGGGAGAGAAAGAGAGAAATAGGGAGAGGGAAGCAGGAAAAGAGAGAAAGATACAGAGAGAGAAAAAAAAACAGAGCCAGAGACAGAGAGAAAGGAGGAGAGACAGAGGGAAAGGGAGAGGGAAAAGGAAAGGGAGAGGAAAAAAGAAAGAGAGACAGACAGACAGACTAGGTTTTTCTGCAAATCTCCAATAGCCAAGTTCTTTCCCAGGATGCTTTGGGGCCCTATTCTGGTTGCTTTCTAAGCTCTCTCCTTTGTAAAATTCCCTTGGTATCTCTTTCTGCTTTCACCTCAGATAAAAACAGGAAGCTGCATTCCCTTTCTCTGACAGTTCTATCAGCCTCTTTGACATCAATGACCTTTTGAGCATATGGGTCCATTATAGTGAAAAGCCTCATGCCTACAGTGTCAATGATTAAGAAAAATTAATAGGAAGTTATTCATTCTTAGTTTTTCTGAAGACAAATTGAGGTCTCCCTAAAGATATGCAAACTATAAAAGTATAATCCACATGAGATTAGGGGTAGAAGGAATATGATTAGCTGGAAAGGTGGGAGAGGGAGAGGGATGGATGCATGAAAGAGAAAAAAAACATAATTTCTAAAAAATATATAACTTACTATATGGTAGCAGAAAGTACCCAGCACTGAGTCAGCAGCTACTTCTAGTCATGTCTCTGCTCTTGCCCAAAATCACATGCTTTGCAAATCTTTTTCCCTATTCTTAGCCTGTTTCCCCTTATGCAGAGACTGAACACAATGTACTTTGAGATCATTCCCAATACTGACCACCTGTCCTGTGGCTTGTGAAGTTGCTACTCAACAGAATGTTCAGTTATTACATAATTTATATATTCCTGGCCTAAAACCCCAAAATTAGTGGGCCCTTGGAGAGACTTTCATTCCTCATAGGATTTCTGATACATTCAGCAGAGTAGGATAAGGTGATAACATAACCTGGAAAAGAATATTTGAAACCATAGAGTAATGAAATTTCCCACACTCGAGTGTGCATAACTAAAGGTATACTGTGTATGCCTTTAGAGAGCCAGGAACATCAGGAAAACCTAAGTTCAAATTTAGTATTAGACATTTATTAGCTGTGTGACCATGGCAAGTCACTTAACCCTGTTTGCCTCAGTTTCCACATCTTTCAAATGAACTGAAGAAGGAAATGGCAAACCACTCCAGTATCTTTGCTCAAAGAAACCTCAAATGGGGTCATGAAGAGTCAGACATGATTGAACAACAACCATATCCTTGGAGAAATAAAATGGGCATTATCCAAGTTAGCTTCATCATGGGCCTATATGAAATTGGGAGCCCATATTAAATTTCTTTTTAAAAATCCTTCAACTTTGTTAAATTTTTAGTGACTTAGAATACCTCATTTTGTCCCAAAATCAAATCTGAACTAAAAGAGGTAAAAGGACACTAGTGTTAGAATTTTATCTATAGCACTTGTATTAACTTCAATTTCCTTATCTGTAAAATAAAGATAAAAATATATACATTCCCTCATGCATGGGTAAAAAAAAGAAGAATACAATAAATTCAAGAGAACACTAGAAGTCACTACTATGGAATATGCTGGATTCTTATCAATTTGTTTGAAAAAGTGTTTTTATAAAATAGATCTCGAGTTCCAAGCCAGGAAGATGGCTCTATCCTCAGGAATTTGATCAACACAACTAGTCGTACAATCCAAATCCTTTAATCATGGGTCATATTCTCTAGATAACACCCCTCTGCATTTGTACTCTATTTGCTGGAGATCTTTTCTATCATTATCTCAGCTCATCCTCACAACAAGCACTGCTGTGAGACACATTGGACTTCATCAGCCCCATTTGACAGATGAGACAGCAAACACTGTGGTTAAAGCATAATCACTAAAATTGTACAGCTAAAGCCCAGTTTAAGAAACTTGAGCTGTAACACTATATAGGTTCTCACAAATGAATGTGGATCACAAAATCAGGATTTATTATCAATAAATGTTTGATTTGTATACCTATTTTATATACCTACATACCCAAGGTCACCTGAAAATTTCTCTAGTGGAAAGGCATTGAAAGTAGAAAAAGTTTAAGAAGCCATGAACTAAGGCAGTGCCAGAGAGCTAAAACCCTAAAACCTAAGTATCTGGGTTCCAGAGTTCTCTTCAATACCCTCCTTATGCCATTACTCCCATTGTAACTGCAATTCAAAATTTCCCTTCAAAACACAAATTCCCATTTATACAGAATGAAGAAGAGTATAATGAAGAGTACAATAAGGACATAGTGATAGTGATGCCAGAAAAGAAAGAAAAGATCAGCAGTGAAATAGAAGACATCAGAAAGAAGTTCAGAAGGGGATTCAAATAAGGCAGTGGTGGTTCTACAAAGTTAAAGGTAATAAATATTTCAAAAAACAAACCATTTCAATAGCAGTTCAGTTTCATAAACAATCCTCTTTTCTGTTTATTATGCATTATGTGAAGAATGGATCTTATTTTTATAAATTTGACTCAATTCCATACCCAATATATATTTGAGAAATGAAGTCTTTTTCAGAGAAACTTACTGTAAAACTTTTTTATATTATTTCATTGGTTATGGAACCTTTTAATAAAATGTATTTTTCCAGAGTAAATAGCCTTTAAGAACTTAGCACATTACAGGTACTAAGGGCTAAGTAAAACAAAGAAAACAAAGAAAAACAAAATAATGTTTTCAAGGAACCTATAGTCTGTTTTAAGAAAGAGTGATAATTTTGGAGTCAGATGATCTGGATTCAAATCCTAATTCTACCACCTTATAATATGACCTTGGATAAATTCTTTGGCTTAATTTTTTTCATCTACAAAATGAAGAAATTAGACTAAAATTTTTCAAAGAGTAGTTTCTAGATCCCTGAGGATTGCTGAGATCATTTCAGAGTTCTCAAGACGAAGACTATTTTTATTTTAGTACTAAGATGTTATTTATCTATTAAGATAATTCTCCCTTCTCCAACTTTATATCTGTGTTAGGCCAGATTTCCTTCATATACTTCAAACAAAATAACATACCACAACAGATAGAATGCAGAAACAAATGTGAGAACCCAGTTGTTTTCTATTAAACCAAATATTTAAAAGTTTAACAAAATATGTGTCATTCTTCTCATAAAATATTTTTGTTTTTTAAAAAAAATAATTATTTTCATCAAAATATATTTTTTCTACAAGCAGGTAGTGAGCTTACTATTTTAAATGAATTAATAAATATTTTAATTTAATAAATATTTAGCTTTTATCTGTTTTAATTTTTAATATCATAAAAATCAATACATTTGATACATGTAAACAAAAGCCCTTTGAATCCTCAGTAATTTTTAAGAGTCTAAGATTTCCTAAGACCAAAAAGTTTGAGAATCATTGGACAGGATGAGATCTAACATCTCTTTCCAGGTCTAAATCCATAATCCTATAATGGATAGCTAGGTGATATCCTGAAGATAAGGTAGAAGACTTAAAATTAGAAAGATATTAATGTAAATCCTACCTCTGACACTTAGTAACTGGGTGACCCTGATCAAATCATTTAAATTCTCTCTGCCTCAATTTCTTCAGCAGTAAAATGGGGATTGAGGCAGTTAAGTTGATAGAGCTGAGTTCAAATCTGGTCTTAGACATTTACTAGATGTGTGACTCTAGGCAAGTCATTTATTTCAGTTTGCCTCCATTTCCTTATCTATAAAACAAGCTGGAGAAAGAAATGGCAAACCATTCCACTATGTTGGCCAAGAAAAAACCCAATATGGTCACAACAATCAAACACAACTGAAAATGACTGAATGACAATATTAACAAAAAACAGGGATAGTAATGGCACCTACTTCCCGAGGTAGCTGTGAGGATCAAATGAGATAATAACTGCAAAATGCTTAGTACAATACCTGGCGCATAGTAAGTGCTATATAAATGCTAGCTGTTAGTATTTATCATTACTTTGTCTCTCCTACCAGGATGAGAATTTGTGCCTCCTGTGTCTCCTCCTGTACACTAAGGGGACTCCTCATCCATTTATCCTATGGCCTTTACACACTTTTTTGAGCGATATCCTGGGTCTTACCACCCATCAGAGAGTCATCCAACATGAAGTAATAAACCTTCTCAAAGTCGTAGATGATGTCTAGTTCACACACACTGGAACCTGCTGCCAAAATATTTGTCTAGGAGCTCCACGTATTGATGGATCATTTCCAGTGTGATGATCTCATTGTCTTGGCTCTCAATAGCACAGCAGAAGTAGAAGCTGCCATGTCTCTTGTAGACAAAGTGAAGATCTGCCTGCCCCAGGAAGCTTGCACATCTTGGGCTTTCTGGCCAGGACAACCTGTATAAGTTCTCAAGCCATCTTTTCCCACTCCTTGTCTGACCTGGCCAGGTCCATTTTTGCAGCTATAGTTTGCCAATAGCTGATGAACCATCATAGCTTCAGCCTCCACAGATCTCTTCCTCCTCATTTTACAAATGAAGAAACAGAGCTCCAGAGGGAAGATGACTCACTAATTTGTACCATAACTCGGTGCCAGGGCTGACTGGCACGGGCTTTCTGTGACTCTCAGGACTTTCTCTTTTACAAGCTAACAAACACATCCTGAGGCCACTAAGGACATACGTTCTTCACTTACTTTAGTTCAGGGTGCTATGTCCTCTTTTCTTCAAAAGAAAATGAAAGCAACATGGTAAAGAAAGAACTAAGAGTAAAGAGACATGGATTCTACTCCCAGATCTCCACTAGCTGACGATGTGACTTATGTGAATGAGTTACCTATGTGAAGGGAAAGTGTCTCCCATTCACTAGGACTCAATATCGCTAGGTAGGATGCTGATTAAAGTTACTTCCAATTCTAAAATTGCTCTCCTATACCCTACTTTCCAAATCCCTCAGCTCTGACCCACTGCAAAAAAAAAGTCTTATTTCCCAGGACATTTTATCATAAAGGTTGGCCATTTTTTAATTCTTTCATTAGCCATGTTGGAAAAAAATAGCAATACAAATATGTATTTTTTCTTTTATTACTGAGTCTCCCTCTCTCTCCTAGATAGAAACTATTCACAGGCTCAATCTCCCTAATGGTCAGTTTTGACTTACTCTATTTCTGACTTGTGTCAATTGGCCCTTCTTAAACAACCTAATTCTTAATTATTCCTCCCCAGCCCTTCCTAGGAATTCATCACCTTAGTGACAAACTTCGTGTGGTCACTTAATTAAAAATAGACTTTATGAGATGGGCAGAGTCAGTCTCCCCTCTTGTAAGGTGCCATTTCTGCAGCTGATGAACCACAGCAGATTCTGGTTAGATAGAGTTTCCCACTGAAACCTCTGCTTGGCTTCCCTTCTTGGGTAGGGCAATGTGGTATAAGAGGAGTCAGTTCAACTCCTACCTTTGGAACTTACAATTGGAGTGAATATCAGCAAATCACCTCAGCTTTCCATATTTCAGGGTCCTCATGTATAAAGGAAGTTGAACTAAATGATCTTTAAGGTGCTTTTTAGTTCTAATCTTAAAGATTTTCTCATCTTCTTCCCAAATTCTTTTTTACTCCCCTGGTCCCACAATTTTCAACACATCTATCTTAAAGATATGAGTCATTTTCCTATCATTCTAAAGATGTTGGGGTGGGGAATAAGGTAAACTTGATATCCTTGAGACCTGTTGTTATAACTACAAGATGTAGGGAGCTTTGCCCCAAACCCTGAGAAGAACTGATTGAATGAAAGTACAAAGAAGGAGAGAAAAAAGCACTTATCACTTACTTACTATGTGCCAAGCACTATGCCAAGTGCTGGGGATTTTAAAAAATTGTTTCTCTCAGACAGCTCACACTATAACTGAAAAGACAAGGCATAAAAGAAAATTCAGATGATAGGAAATCTTAAAGATATAGCAGTGGGAGTAGATGGCAAGGCCCAGAGGTCCTTTCAGAACTAAGGCTTGGTGGGTCAAATCCCAGGTGTAAGTAAGGGAAGTCCACACCAGCAAGCAAAAATCTAAGTGGGGAAGTGTTTGCACCAAAAGAAACCCAAAGCTATTTTTTTAAGATAGAAGCTGGGCCCAAGGACTGGTTGAGGGACAATATTCAGTCTCAAGGAGAATAAAGACAGGACCCAATCTTAAGGGAATTTGGGACATAGAAAAAAAGAGACATACATCAAAAAGTAACACTTTCTGGAGTGAAAAACAACCAAGCCTGAGCCAGGTCACAAGGAATACTAATAATTATTTATACAGAATTTTCATATTTGCAAAGTACTTAACATACATTATCTCATTTGACTCTCAGAACAACTCTGAAATGAAGTCACTATGGGTTTTATCCTTGACATATTATAGAATTAAGTATATTAAGGATCAGAGATAGGTAATGTGATAATGTGACTTTCCTATCCTTCCATAGCTACTATGAGTGGGAGGTTTTGAACTATGACTTTAGGACCAACCCTCAATCTACTATAATGTGTTATCTCATGTGAGGAATAAAATAAAAGAGTATGATCACTGCATCCAGAGGCACAAATTCAGAGCAGCAAACAGAGCTTGATGATAAGTTGTTAAACTATAGATTCCTGCCCAAGGACACAATCAATAAGAGAGTGGAAAAGTTTAGTAGGGGGTTAAGGTGATAAGTGAAGGTTTAGTGGTCCCAGCTGTGGGCATTGGGAGACTACTAGGGCAGGTCAATATACTTTTTAATGGCTTACATGTGGATTTGGCCAGGCTGGAGATGAGGAAGGAGGCAGATGGGTTGAGGATTCCCACCTAATCTATAGAACCACATACAAGTATAGAAGTTCAATATATCAACAGAAGAATATCTCCCTGCCAAACCTGACCCCGATGAGAAGCCAGATGGGATAAAGTAGCATGTACAATGCTGCTAGCAGGGGAAATTGGCACTTTCTCAATAATTTGACCACAAATTAATGTTCCTGGGTAGCATAATCCAGGGAATTCTATTAATTCTGCCCACAGGTGGGTAGTCGGGGGAGCTCCCAAAGTAGGCAAACACAGCTTTTAAATGGAGAATCCCCAGAGTCTGAGAATACCCTGAAGAAGTTGTCTTCCTTGAAATCAAGTCTGCACACATGCTGTTTAGAGGGGCCTAAGCCCAAGGGACAGAATCTGTATTTTAAACTTTAGCCTGCTTGGCAAAAGGACATGATGTGTGGGGCTAACATGGTAAAGCCATATTCCCAAAAAAGGTTTGTCATAGAGTCATCATATGATATAAGGGAAAGAGCCTTGAATTGGTGATCAGGATTTTGCCAGATTCCCCATTTAGCAATTTTATGATACTGGACAATTCAATTGAAAAAGAATGTATCAAGTGAGCAAGATCCCAAAGAAATAAAGATTTAAAAAAAAATCCCTGGGGGCAGCTAGGTGACGCAATGGGTAGAGCATCAGCACTGAAGTCAAGAGGACCTGAGATCAAATCTGGTCTCTGTCACTTAAAAGTCCTAGCTGGGTAAGCCTGAGCAAGTCACTTAACCCCAATTGCCTGAGAAAAAAAAAATTCCCTGCCTTCAAGGACTTACATTCCCCTGACAGATATAAGTAGTACACAGATGAGTTAATACAATTTAATTTAAGGATGGAGAAAGTAGCAACAGTTGGAGAATTAATCAGGAAAAACTTCTTATAGGAGTAGCATCTGATTTGAGTATAGAAAGAAAAATGGAGATGAAGAAGAAATGTATTACAAACAGGGAGGCAACTTACTATGCAAAAGGGATGGGGTGGGAAATGGAAGCAATTATGTGGTTTACTATAAAACACTGGGCTTGGAGTCAGGAAGATCTGAATTCAAATTCAGTCTCTGACACGTTTTAGCTGTCACTTCATTTCTGTTTACCTCAGTTTCCTCGTCTATAAAATGACATAATAATAACAGGGTTTCTTCCTCCTTTCTAAAAAAAAATGTGATTTTAATATGGGATGACTCTTTGCAAGGGGGAATGGGAAGGATACTTGAAATAATTATGATGATGTAAGAAACAGAAAATATCAACAAAAACTTATTTTTAAAAGTAGAAGAGAAATAGATCATATAACTTTCATAGAAATCGAGAGAATGAATTATTGACCAAACAACAAATAGGGACAATTAAAGAAAATAAAGTAGATAATATTTATTATATTAGATTAAAAAGCTTTTGCACAAATATAATTAATATACATATGTATGTATTACAGAAATATGAACCCAAAAGCCATTTGCCAATGGAGAAGGATATGAACAAACTATTCTCACAAGAAGACTTGCAAATCATTATATTAAAGAAAGCGCCAAATCACTAGTAATATGAGAAATGCAATGCAAAATAAACCTAATGTTTCAATTCACAACCAGCAAATTGGCAAATATGACAAAAGACAGAAATAAGCAATTCTGTAGGGGTTATAAAAAGACAGATACACTAATGCTTTGAAAGTAGATTTATGAACTGATATAACCATTCTATTAAGCAATTTGGAATATTGCAAATAAAATAGCTAAAATATCCGTACCCTTTGATCCAGAGATCCCATTGCTAGATAAATACTCTCAAGGAGGTCACTGACAAAAAAGAAAGCCTCTATGTATAACATTTATAGCAGCACTTTCAGGAGTAGCCAAAAAAAAAAAAAAAAAAAAACTCTAGAAACAATGTTTTAAATGAATGGCACTTACATCCCGATAAGAAAGATAGAATATGAAGAATTTGCAGAAATACAGAAAGACCTGTATGAAGTGATACAAAGTGAAGAAAGTAGAACCTAAAGAACAATACATTCATGATTACAATCACGTAAATAAAGTTGGTTCAGAAAGGCAACATAACTAAAGCCAAATACAACAGTCAATGTGTCATGTTAACTGTCAGTTAAAGGTCACTCTCCCTCCTTCCTGTTACTAATGGATAAACTTTTTCCCCCTGAGGATGTATTTAGTAAGGAGGGTTTTCAGTATTTGGAAAGAAAAATCTGTTGTGTCAAAATAAAATACATTCATAAATCTAAAAATAAAAATCAGCAAGAGGCATAGGACTATTTTCTAGCATTATAAAATGTCTGTAGAGTATATTGTTTCTGTTTTTAAAAATAGTAATACATGGCAGCAATTCAGAGATTGTTGAATTATAATCTCACCACGTAGGAGAATAATCTAGGGAATAAATCTGACTCAATGTCTCAGGAAGACATGCTAGGAACAGAGTGCTAACATTTTTTTGGATTCATATAGAGGGGAGCACAGGAAATGTCAAGGAAAAAAAAACAAGATTAAATACAGCAAACTATCCTCGGCAAATTCCCTAATTTCTTTCAGTGTTTCAATTCCCTTATCTATTAAATGAAGGTTATGGGTAAAGAGTATAATACGATCTCTAGAGTACTGCCTAGCTCTCAGATTCTATAATTCTATGAGTCCCTTTTATGAACAGCAATCCTGTAGAAACCAAGCAGAAAAATTTGGGATAAAAGAGGGGGGAAGAATGATTCAAATGAGCAGTGATAGTAATCTGAATTGAAATGATGGATGTGTGAGTGGAGAGGAAACAGATGGAAGAGGCATTATAGATTTGCTTTCATTACCTCTATAGATTCCATCCCATGTTCCTATCTGGGGAGAGGAGAAGAGGAGAAAAAAGGTGATAGAATTGGAAGAAAGGGGACAAAAGGGGAAGAGCAGAAGAGGCTCAGAGGAATAGGTCAGGTTATGGCATCTGCTAGGTGTATCAATGCTAGCAAATCACTAAGAATGAAATTCTTCAGTCAATAGGGTCAGGCTATCAATATAATTGACATTGGTTGAACACAATTATTCAGCTGAAAAGCTCCATTTTAGGCCTAAAAAGTTAATCATTCTGCTAATTATCAGACCAAGTCTTCATATCCATAAGCCTTCACACTTAGTAGTATCCATTCTGCAAGCTGTAAAAGATACATATAACCTCATTAGACATTATCTCTACTTTCTAAATTCCTCCTAACAGTGTCTATAGTAATGATAAAGAATATTGAGACTGATTTATCCTGCCTAGTGACATTTTTTTTTCCTTTGTAATCCATTTTGTTGGAAGAAATCTGGAAAGAAAGCTAAAAAACCTGTTTCAGCCACCTGACCTAGTTTGAGAGTTCACCCCTGAAGGACTCGCTACCCACCATCAACAGCTGAAGGAGCTCCCAACAGGCTAAAAAGCTTATTTATACATGGATCAAATAAACAATTTCAAAATGTCTTCAGTGAACTCCAAAGCCCAGCTTTGATGTCCTCACCATGAGCAATAATCATTCCCTCTATATTTCACACTGGGAGAATCTAAAGTGGCCCACAGGAGAAGACCAATTTTGTTGGCAATACACATCTCTTTGAAAAATCTGAATTTTTAATTTGTTTCTTATCAATTCAATGCTTATAAAGTCAAGAGAGATCACATTTGTAATGCCTTTTGCTTGGTTTAAATTAATGTTTTATATTCCAATTCAAGGTTAAATGGAAGTCTTCTGTATTCTAAGATCTTTTTATTTCTTCTCTAAAATGGGTGGATTCTCTAATTTTGGTGAGATAAAAAGGAAATGAGAATAATATATAATTAAGTAAAGGATAAAGTAACAAACAGATGAGATTCAGGATGGGAAATGAGTAGGGATTAGGCTAGAAAAAAAAAAAGGTCCATTCACTACACTCACATTGGGCTACTAGCTATTACTCTAAGATAAATTCTCCCTCTTTCTGAATGGTAAAATCCCATCTATTATTTAGGATCCACCTCAACTACCACCTCCTTCATAGACACTTTCTGATCTCTCCATTCCAAAATTATCTTTTCCCCTTTCCTAGTTCCCCAAGCTCCCAAATGAGCTGCCCAATTGGCAGCTCTGGACAATTGGCCAGAATCCTACCCTCTCATTTGCCTATGATAGGCCATTATACATCTAGAATGGGGTAGGAAAATTTCTTTTCTGCCAGGGGCCATTTAGATATATATAACATCATTTGCTAGCCATACAAAATTATCTATTTAAAAACTCAAGCAGTCGAGGTTGTTGTACCTAGCTTTCAGCACATCATCTTCTATGGTTGCCTTGACAAGGCCAGACTACATGATTTTGTGGGCCTCATACAGCTAGAACATGAGTTTTTAACTTATTTTCTGTCATAGACACCTTTGGCTACTTAGTAAAGCTTCTGGACCCACTTCTCAGAATGATGTTTACAAATGCATAAAATAAAATACATGGAACTGCAAAGGGAATAATATTATAATAATTAGTTAATACTCATTTTGAAATAATTTCTGTAATTTTTTTCCATCCAAGTTCATGAACCCCAGGTTAAGAACCTGTGATTTAAAAGCAGAAAGTTACTCTAATAGCTCCCCTCATCATACTGCACATCATATTTTGAATGACTTCAGCCATCTGACCTAATTTATTGGGCATTTTATATGTATCATTTTACATTGTAATTATTTTTGTATGCATGGGTCTCCCCTTACTAGATTGTGAGCTGAATGAGTGCAGGAATAGTTTTATTTTTCACAAAGAATCTTAGAGTTGGGAGGAGGTTCAGAAGCCACCCAGTGTGGTTTGTATGTGAATGAGAATTCCCATTTCAATATCCCTGTGAAAGCCTCTACTAAGGGAAAACTGCTATGTATCATCCTATCATATCATATCTACTTTTGTACTCCTCTAATTGTTAAGATTTTTTTGTCTTAACATAGAGCCTTAAGAATGTTTGTTTCTCATATTGGATTACTTGCCATCTAGGGGAGGGAGTGAGGAGGAAAAGGGGGAATATTTGTAAGACTATGTAAGGGTCAATGTTGAAAAATTATTTGTGCATATATTTTGAAAATAAAAAGCTTTCAAAAAAAAGAATATTTATTTTTTGGTTGTGTTTTTTTGTCCTTGCATCTCTCCCTTAAGAATGTCAAAACCAGAAGATGGTTTCAGAAAGGGCAACACACCCAAGAATAAAAATGAACATAGGAAATTGGTGCCAGAGAATGAGACAGGACAAACTCCCTAGGGAATATTCACTGTGTTCCAAACTTAACAAGTCCCCTAGATGAGTCACAAATCAGGTTCAATTCACTTCAGATACTCCAACCCCAATGCTGAAAACAGTGCTCTGCTATTGGTGTTGTGAACTGATCCAACTATTCTAATTTGGAACTATGCCCAAAGGACTCTCAAACTTATATATACTCTTTGACCCAGCAATTCTACTATTAGGTCTGTATTCCAAAAAGAATTTTTAAAAGGGGGGAGGACTTATTTGTACAAAAATATTGATAGCAGCTCTTTTGTGGTGATTAAGAATTGAAAATTGAGGGGATATCCATCAATTAGGAAATGACTGATCAAGCTATGATATATAATTATAATAAAATACTATTATGCTATAAGAAATGATAAGCAGCCAAATTTCTGGAAAAATCTGGAAAAATTTACAGGGACTGATGCAAAGTCACATGAGTAGAATCAGAACATTATACACAGTAGCAATATTATATAATGATCCAATGTGAATAACAGCTATTCTCATAAATAAATATAATAATCCAAGATGATTCCAAAGAACTCATGAGGAAAAAGGCTGTCTATCTCCAGAGAAAAAATTGATGGAGTCTGAAGCAGATCAAAGTATACTATTTTTCATTTTGTTTTTTGTGGGGTTTTTATGGTCTTGTATCTTCTTTCACAGCATGACTAATATGGAAATATGTTTTGCATGACTGCATATGTAAAACATATATCAAATTGCTTATTGTCTCAGGATGGTAAATGAGAGAACAAATTTGGAACTCAAAATTTTCAAAAATGAATCTTAAAATTATTTTTGTAAGTAATTGGGGAAAAACTATTCAAAAGAAAAGAAACTGTACTCTGAATACAGTAGACACTTAAAAATATTTTTTTTAAGTTGAAATGTGAAAAAACGATCAGGATCACAGAAAAGGATATTCTGACAATTTCTACTACATTTCCAAAGAATTTTTGCTTTTATGCCTAAGTATTCAGATTCTTATGTCTTTAAAAAAAAAAAAACTTGTCCTCTTTCACACAGGAGCTGGTTTCTAAAGGCACGCCTACATGCTACCAACTGATTTGAGTTTCAGCAAGGTTAATAGAAGAGGAAGACATTGTACAGACCTTCTATATAATAGGATCTCTTCACAATTGGGTTCAGGATTTGGGGCACAAACTTCCTTGCAAGAGTTTTCATCCTCAGGAGACTTTAACATTCTCTCTCTAGTATTTGGATGCTTATACATTAAGAGCTTATTACCTCCCCCACCTCCAACCCCGAATTAGAAGGGGTTCTTAACTTTTTTGTTGTCCTTGGTCCCTTTGGGAGTCTGGTAACTCCTATGTCCCCTTCCCAGAATAACATTTTAAATGCATAAAATATACTCTCACCTTGGTGCATCTGAAACTTTCTGTACAAACAAGATATACATGGGATAAATTGGAGATAATCGATAGAGGAAAGAAATAGAATTAAGGGGGATCAGGAAAGGTTTTTGTTGTAGAAGAAAGGACAAAGATTCAAAATGGGAGATCAGTATGGGATCAAGAAGTAAAATACAATTCATTTAGAGGAACTGTCCAATTTTTTAGATCAAACCTACCTTCCCCAAAGTATCAGCCATTCCTTATAGCTTCCTTCCTGAGTGAGGTCAGTAACAATGAGTGTTTGGATATCTTCACCTTATACAAACTGAAACCTCCCCATGTAGACAATCTCCTGAACTGCTATGGCCAAAACCCAAAAATTTAAACCATCTCTCCTGGTGGGTAATCTTTTGGTAATGAGCAATTATGAATTTAGCTGAGACAACAAGCTCCTTTCATATTGCTAAATGCTTTTTAATACTTCAAATTGGATATCCTGTGAGTATCTCAAACTCAAGATGGGCAAAAAAAAAATTCTTCATCTTTCCCCCACAAACTCTCCCCTGTTCCTAACTTTTCTATTATCATCAAAGGTGCTAATCTTCTCCTCCTCTATCCTTCTCTCTCCCCCAACTGGCTCACAATTTTGGTACCGACAATCTAGGTGTCATCCTTGATTCCTTACCCACCTTTATTCCACATCTATAATCTGTTGTCAACTTATATTGCTTCTGCCTTTACATCTCTCTTGGGTATCTTCTCTCCACTTGTACAGTCATCATTCTCGCACATTATCTTCCCACCTCATCCATCTGTACTGGCTGTCTCCCATATCTGGAACATTTTCTCCTCACTCCTCACCTCTGGTTCCTTATCTTCCTGGGTTTCTTCAAGATTCAGCTCAAATCTCATCTTTTGCAGGATTTTCCCAATTTTCCCTGCCTCCTTAACCTAGCCCATTTGTTCAGAAGTTATCTTCCACTTACTCTGTATGTCCCTTTTTTGTACATATCGATTGTGTTTCTACTCCATTAAAGTATGAGTTCCTTAAGAGCAAGAACTATTTTTGCCTGGAATGTAAGGTTTAATAAATACTTATTGACTAATTACTTCTCTAATGACAGATTCAAAGTAAATCAACAGGCCTATATTATACCTTTAGCTTGGGAGAGTCTACCAGAGCTTCACCTCCCCAAATATAGCCTTTGAGAAGCTAGCATGGTCTCCTTGCCATGATGAAGAATTTTAGTGAAAACTAACAATTAGTTTTAGAAATAAAGGTTTATTTGGGAACACTTAATAGACATCAAAGATGGTTTCTAGAGCTAAGAGGTATTTGGGTACACAAAATTTAGACAAATATAAAATTAATTTGAGCACATATGTATATGTCATGAGAAGTCAGAAATGAAAGAGATTTGATAGAGCATAGGATCATTAATGTTAAGCTATGAGAGATTTCAGAGACTTTATAGTCCAATACCCCCAATTTTATAAATAAGAAAACTGAAGCAAAGGGAACTTGATTTGACTTACCCATCACCTAGGTAGCAAGAATCAGAGGCAGGTTCCGATATAGGTCTTTTTTATTCCAGAGTAAGC
Source organism: Sarcophilus harrisii (assembly GCF_902635505.1). NCBI lineage: Eukaryota > Metazoa > Chordata > Mammalia > Dasyuromorphia > Dasyuridae > Sarcophilus > Sarcophilus harrisii. Next base: position 387,509,957 of record NC_045427.1, on the reverse strand, counting down.
AATCTTTCCACTCTGCCATGCTGCTTCATCTATTTAGGATATTATTTCTGTCTTCTCCTTTATGAAACAGAAGCAATTCTCTCCATTGCTCTCTTTAGCATTCCCAAGACTCTAGCATTCAGTGAAAACTGAAATAAATGGCTACCAAAAAGAGATTATCTCACTGGAGAAAAGGGAAGTGGTCTCTCAAATCGTAGACTGACTCTAAGGAATTGTTAAATCTAACTATAAAATCCCAGGCACTGTTATCCCAATCTGCCAAATCAAAAAGAAATGGTATCTTTTCTGTTTGCTAAAAGGCACAGTAAGAGGGGTAATTAGGGAGACAATATCACAGTATCCATAACTTCAACTCACCTAGAATTGAGGATCTGCCATTAATACTATCCCTCATCTTTCCACCTTTTCATAGCCAAAGTCTTTGTCTACAACAGACTGTCTCCATGTCCAAACTCATCATCCAATGGAAATTCCTTTCTCCAAAGTTACCACAGAGATCTTAAATGCTGATCTATTGGCCTTTTTCAATACTCAACACTTTTTTATTTTTCTGCCAACATTTAATACTGTTGATTAACTTCCCTCTCTTTCTAGATATTTGGGATAGGCTTTCTGGTTTTTCATAGCACTCTTCTATCTTAAATCTCCTTCTATCTTCCTGGATATTCCTTCTGAATCCCCTTTGTGGGATCATCACCCATATATCCCATATATCCCGTAATTATGAATGCATGCCAATTTTTAGTTCTATGCCTTCTTCTCATGAGTTCTCATCTCTCTGTTACCATCTCTATGTTAATCAATCTCAGATATATCTATAAATAGCTCGAGTTTCTTTCTTCTGAGCTCCAATCCACACCCACGTGCCTACTGGACTTCTGAAAGCAGATTCCCATCAATGTCTCCAAATCACTACATCCAAACAGAACTCATTATTCTTCTCCTTAAACTGAATTTCTTTCAAAACCTTCCTATTTATTCTGAAGGTACCACTCTCTTTCCAGTTACCTGGTTCACAAACTTCAACTCCTCATCCTTTCAATCAATCAACAAGCCTTATTTTAAATGCTACTATATTCCAGGCACCATCCTAAGTGCAAAAGATTACAAACACAAAGAATGAAATAATTCCTGCTTGAAAGAAACTTGCATTCCAAATATAGTAGCATACTGCCAAATGTTATGGCTTCTATCCTCCACAATATCTGTCAGATAAATCCTCTTAGCTCTGCCCAAATTCAGTTCTTCATCTTTTCTCACCTAGACTACAGCCTTAATTTCTTAATTGGTGTTCTTGCCTCAAACTTTTTCCCCTTTTCACTATATCCTACACAAAGCTGCTTAAATGATTTTCCTAAAGCACAAATTTGGCCAGGTCTCTCTCCTCTTTATTGAACTTCAGTGGTTTCCTATCACCTCTAAGATCTTCTGTTCAACGTTTAAAACCCTTCACATACTGAACACATTCTAGCTTTCCAATCTTCTTGTATAACACAAACTCCTCAAGCCATCCCCCATATCTGTAAATGTAACTCCTTCCTTACCTCTATCTCTTAGCATAGCCAGTTTCTTTTAAAGCTCAGCTCAAATGTTACCTTCTAAATGAATCTTTTTCTAATATTCCCATCTACTAGTGTTTCTCCCTTTATGTTATACTATTTATTTTGCAAATTTGTATGTATGTATATATATATATATATATATATATACATACATATATATGTGTGTATATATATGGGTATGTGTGGGCATGTATGTATATATAATATATATATATTATATGGATATGTACATACACACCTATGTGAGAAATATATTTGTGTGGATTTATGTGTACGTGCATTTATATGCATAAATATACAAATAGTCTCCTCCAACAAGATATGGGCTTTTTGAGGGCAGAGACTACTTCTTTTTTGTCTCCATATCCCTAGCATAGTGCTTGGCATGTGGTAAGTGCTTTGATCTAAATTTAACTAACTCTTTTATTCCCTTTGTAATCTGTATCACACAATATTGTCTATATAGTATCTAGGCTGTTGTCTATTGATTTCAATTTTTTGGTAAATTTTAGTAAATTTGATTTAATTTTTTGGTAAACCCTTCAACTAGGCTATAAGCTCCTTTGGGGCACAGACATGTATCTTTATTCTTTATATATCTCTTCTCTACCTTTCAACAACCTACCACTATTACATATATTAGGCCACCAATATGAATTTTTGAATGGCTGAATAAATGAATGAATCTTGGCTCCTTAACTAGAATAGAAAGATTGTATTCTGTCCTTTTTTATTTAATTTCATTTATTCTTTCAAGAAATCTTTACTAATTATCTACAAAATGCAAGATCTCATGGTAGGCACTATTGTGCTATAAATGTATATAGTAATCCCTCCCTTGCAAAAATATATGTACAGTCTATAAAGGTAGTAAGTGTCTACACAAATAACTGCAAGGTAACATATAATAAGAGCTTTAGAAAAGGCACCCAGGTAATAAAGAGTGATATAATTCTGAAAAGCACTAGACATTTAGTAGCTATTTACATTTTTATCAGACTCTACAACTTGAGAAAAGTACACAGAAGCAGCTAATTGGCCTAAGAATGTTGCAGTAGATAAAGAGTCCTGAAGTCATAAAGACTTGAGTTCAAATGCACCTTTAGACACTTTCTAGCTATGTAACATTGGCCTTCACCTGTCTGCCTTATTTTCTTCATCTGTAAAATGGAAATTGTAATCACATTTGCCTCCCAGGTGTGTTGTGAAAATCAAATGAAGTATTTGTAAAGCATTTAGTATAGTACCTCATATATTGTTAGTACTTAATAAATTGCTTCTTTAAAAAAAAGTGCTTTGCTCACAATGGTGCCATGATGTAGGTAGCCAGTATTTTATCATCCCCATCTTGCAATTAAGATGCTTGAAAGGTTAGGTGATTCATGGTCACATGGCCAATAAGTGGCAGGATGAGAAGAAAAATCTCCTAATTCCAAATCCAGTGTTCTTTCCATTACATAAGGCTGAGATATGATTGAGGATTTTGAGAAATTTGTGATAAATTACAAGCAGATATCAACATGACTCAATGTTTTTAAGGTATCAAATTTTTATTTATCAGGTGTTAAACTTTATAAGATGACACTAAAACAGTGGATCTGGAAGTATTTTTCTTCTCTAAATCTTATGTCTCCTTTTTTTTTCTTTAAGGGGAACATCTACTATCACTTTCCCCTGCCACTGATTCCTGCAATCAACTTTCCTTAAGGGTTCAGTGATATGCCTGGGTTGAGAGGGAACTGTGGTCTCTCTGCTCCTGCTCTCTAATTCTCAATTTCAGGCTGTTCCATTACATCTGATTTATGGCATGACAGTGCTCATTCTAGCCCATAACCTTGAGCTTGTAAAATGCCCAAGGGAAAATTTACTAACTACTATGTTCATCTTAATGCACTATAGGGACTTTTTTAAGTGAAAAAGGCCCAAGAAGCAGGGGCATTTCAAATAGCCAATTATGAATCACAATCATTTGATGGCCGAGTACTGTAGATCTTTCCAGCTCATTCTATTTTCATCTAATTAAATCTTTCATTTCCACAGGCAGTGTACTGTATGAGCTTATGTTTCCCTCCGTCGGCAAGAGATAATCAATAGGAGAAATGTGGATGCATTTCAGCATTTATTAGCTGCTCAATTGGAAGTTGTTTTCTTTTAATAACCTCCATGCTTTCTTTCAGTTTGGGTTAAATCGACAGTTTTGATTAATAACAGAAAAAAAAATCAGGTCTATATTATCCCATTAGAAGTAAGGAAATCATAGAATGAAAGGGAACATAGGGAGAAATTGAAAAACATTTTAAAATTTCATTTTCCATGTTTTAAAGAAAATAACCTCTTGTTCATTAAAAGAATATCATCCTCATTAAATTCATCTGGTTTTGTATTCTAAGAAAATTACAATAAACTCTCCCTTTCTGTTTATCTACAGTCCCCATTTAGTTTCCCTTGGTTAATTTCAACTGGATCTGCAAATCTTGATTTGGAAGAAAAGTAAGAGGAAAAAAAATACAATTTGTCCACTAGAAACATATACAAATGATAAAATGTTCACATTTTCAGTTGAACCAGATATACCCTCTAGGACAAAGAATTATATATCCCGAAGAGCAAATATGAAAAAGCAATAAAGAAAAGGCAATTTCATAGAGTCCTCTACATTGTGGGATCTGAGCTAACATATGAATGGATTCAGCAGTAAAAATATACTGACTGTTCAGATGCTAGTTTCTATGAAGTCTGATCCCCAAAGGAGAAGAAGACAATAAATCCATCCTCATATGAACAGTACTGTGTAGATCGCCTCCCTAACAAACTATCAGATCTTCCAATGAGCCTGACTCTGTTATCCCAACTTTCTTTGGTATTTGGTGATATTAGTTTGCCCTAGACAAACGGTACCCCAGTACCATTCAACCTATTCAACTTATCAAATGTTTATTTGTACTGTGTACAAAGCTATGTGATTAGGTGAGAGTACTAGTCTCCATAGGAAAGACCTTGGCTTAAGTCTTGTTTCTGATACTTCCCTGTCTGTGTGACCCCAGGCAACACACTTAACCTTTCAGTTTCCCAAGGAGATTAAGAATAAAATCATAAATCTAGACCTAGAAGGGAAATTAGGGGTCAAGTAGTCCAACCCCTCATTTTAAAAATTAGCAAACTGAGGACCAGAAAGTCAAATTATTTTCCTAAGTCACATAGGTAGTGACAAAGTCAGAATTTGAATTCTGAGTTCAGCCATTTCCATTGCATTATATCCCTAATCCTGATACCTGGTTACTTTTAGAATGAACAGCTATAGTTATTTCTGTCTAGTGAGCCAACCTACCTCACCTTTCTCATTTGCAGGATAGTGGAATGTGTTAGACTTAGAATATGGAAACCTGAGTTTGATTTCATATTATTATCTATATGGCCATGAACAAGTCAGATTATCAAAATAATACATTAGTGACATATGGAGAAATATAACCATTCTAAGCCTAAGTGTCCTCAAATTTAAAAGAAGGGGATTGGACTATATTGCCTCAGCTAAATCTTTTGATAACATCTTTTCATTCTTAATCTCTTACTTGCCACCACCTACTAGAAGAAAAAAATCATGTTAAAGAGACCAAAAACTTGGATTCAAAAGAGCAAGATCATGTGGTTCAAACACAGGAATATTTTTACTTCAGCTTCATTTTTATATGTCTCTGACATGTCACTATAACTCAGTTTTTATTCTTGGAGAAGGGCAGTACTATTAAGACACATTCTACACATCAAATATAATCAATTATAGATTCTAACACTAACAAATCCTGCAGGTTTTTTCTGTCACTATATAATTATCAATAACATTCTAGATAAATCACTTAACAACACTCAAATTCCCACTTGCTATTTTAAGCATACAAGCCTGCAAAACACACACACACACACACACACACACACACACACACACACTCCTCTTGCCAAAGTATTCCCCACTTTCTCATGAGATGGGTTAAGAATGATGCTTGTCACAAAGGAGTCGATTGCTTCCTGCAATGACCAAAATCCATCGACTAAAGCCACACAACTGTCCTAATTCCTTTGTTTTCAATGGCATCCTGCCCTCTATATTAGTGTACAAATTTCTTGAAACAAACAGAAGATCGACACTATGGATGGAATATAAAATTAGGCCTGTGGTTGCCAAGCACCCTAGAGATAATCTGATTCCTTACTTCAACAGTAATGATCGAGACGTCAGCTCCAACTGCAGTTCTTCCTCCCTCTTGAAAAGCGATCTTCCCCCTAGGTAACGCTCCAACAAACAGTAACTTGGGTAATGACCAATGCTACAGTGATTATTATTGTTATTATGGACCCTATTTTATTTTCATTTAATTAGTAATTATTTTAAATTACATGGCTGAAGAGCTGCTTCAATGGGAGTTTCTTGGCAGCCAGTGGCTAATTCTCGCTCAGTGCAGAAATATGGGGCTATTTTCAGCTCAGTCTTTAGAAGCTATAGTGATGGATACCTCTCAGTACCATCTGGTACAGTCTATTCCTGGTGTCTTTGCTGAGCAATAGTTTTACTTTCTTAACCATTAAAAAGAAATATGCAAAAAAAAGATGTTTTCTCCTCCCCAAAACAGAGTTCACACACTGATATGTCACTTGGAAGAGAAAATAAGACAATTCTGTAATACTATCCAGTAGCTAGTCTTCAGACTTTTTAATTTATTAAATCCAATTGGCTATACAAAGAATGGAGTTGACAAAAAGTAGCATATTTCTAAAACAAGGTTAAATGGATCATGAATCCCCAAGAGGTATGTGGATAGATTTCTGTAGGTCCCTGAACTAAGATGGGAGGTGGGGAGGATTACTTTTTTATTTTCACTAGCTTCTAATTGAAATTTAGCTTTTTCTTCAGTTATGAAGGTATTATTCCAAAACATTATTCCAAAAGGGGGTCCATGGTCCTCACCAAACTAATAACGAGGTCTGCAACATCAAAGAGGTTAAGAATCCCTGTTCTACGGTTTATCCACTGAATTCACAGATTCTGACTGTTACTTTTTTCACTAATATGGACCACTGCAGTGTGTGATAGAAGTCCTGGAGAGAATCAGGGAACTGTCTCATCCAATACCACTAGCTGATGGTAGAACTCCAAAGAAGTCACTTTGCAGTCTCTATGGGCTAATTTTCTTATGTGTATATATGTATAAAGCTCTCACTTTATGTCTAGGCCACTTCTAGCTCTAACTTACTACACTTTAAAATCATTTTTAGCTTTTAATATTTTATAACTTAAAGTCTCTTCTAGAGTTAACAGGCTACATTTTAACAATATTGGTCCATGAATCTACTCTGGCCCTTTTATTCACTTTCCTCTTGAGATAGGGCTTTTAGGCCATTTGATTAGTCAGTGCTGTTTCTATCTTCCAAAAGCTGGGGGAAAAAAGTAATCCTTTATTTGTACCTGTTAAAAATTCTTATAAATATTTTGGAGGGGGAAGTGATGAAGTTAGTAGCTAACTGTTGGATTATCCACTGGAATTCACTTACCCCATATGTGGTCTCTCATCCATATTAACATAATCAAGAGTTTTCTGCATTGAAAAACAATATCTAATGATCATAACTTACATGTTCTAGATATACCATTTATAATAATTACAAAATTTTATATATATACTAATTTCATAATCATAAACTTGCTATTAGCATGTATCTTCATTCCCATTTTACAGATGAAGAATTTAAGGATCAAAGAAGATAAATCACCTAATCAAAATCATACTACTTGTAACAAATTATAGGCTCAACCATACGACTTTGGGCTCCAAATCCAATGCTGCTTCCATCAAACATATTCCTTTTCTAATTATTATAATACTACAATGTCTTAATGTTTTAGACTCAGTCCATAATCTGTTTAGAAAACTAAAGCCCAAAGGAGTCATTTGCCTATGGCTATATGATGAGCCAGAGGTAGACACTGAATTTATAACTTCTCTAACCTTGTCTTTCTCTCCAAGTCTTAAATGTGCTAAATGGGAGATGTAGCTTTTGTAATTGCTTTTATGATTTAAACAAGATTTCCCATGGTATTCTCAAGTAGCTCCATCTGGTCACTGTCCCCTTGCCAAGCCTCCCTGAACCCTTAACATCTGTGATCAGCTAGTCCCAGGTCAGAGGACAATCTTTGCTCATGTTACAACTTACCCATGCAAAAATATTGTCACATCACTACCACATTTCAACATCTGCTATGGTTTATATTATCACCACCCTCTATTTAATGTTTTTCTAAGTAGCTGCTCCTTTCTCATTTTCTCCATAGCTATAAAACCTAATGTTTTATATAAAAACTCATCATTAAAGGCATTCTGAAGCAGCATATTGTAGTGGAAGAAGCACTGTCGTGGGAAGTAATAATCCTAGGTTTGAGGCATCCATTAAAATCTGGACTCTTGCCCTACAGAAGCATGTGATGCTGGCTATGTCGTCATTGTTCTGAACCTGTTTCCTCATCCATAAAATGGGGATAACATTTGTCCTCCTTGACTCTCAGAGATGTAAGGATAATACTTTGCAAATTGTAAGGCTGTCTCATAATATTATTACTATTAATAAGACTAATAAGCTAATTTCTGATTATGCTGCATTCTTGATTTCTTTTTTGCTCTTGCTGACTTTTCATATTCAAAGTAGAAACTTCACTATCTCTCTAAAGTGATTACACATCTACATAATCCCCATTGGATAGACATGAAAAAACATTTCTCATGTTCACTTAGGCTAAAAAAAAAATCAGCTGGTTAAGTCATATTGTCATATTAGATATTTTCTTAGTTCCATTCTCACAGATCATAGCCCAATAATGTGAATAAAAAAGTTAAAGTGTTATAGTGAATACATAAATTCAGGAAGGATAAAATCAGGAAGACCAGGTTCACATTATACTTTAGACACTAGCTATGTGAATTTGGGCAAGTCTTTAACATTAGTTAAAGACTTTAAAAAGAAAAGAATGGACTTCATGGCCTCTATGGTCCCTTCCAACTCTAAATATATGATCCTTCCTTCCTTTTATATTTTGTGATGAGAGAATAAGCTCTAAAGCCACTTACCAATGGAGAACAAATTTAATATTGGTTACATCAGGCAGTCATTTTAGAAAAAGTAATCACCTCTAGAAAAATGAATAATGTTAGCTATATGCCCTCCTAATCCCTTAAAAAATCTATTCCAAAAACTCACCTCCTCCAGGAAAACCTTCTGACTTAACTCTACTTATAAACCAATCAATCAACAAGTATTATTAAATGCTTACCACATGACAAGTACTAGTCTAGGTTCTAAGGACACAAATACAAAAGCAAGTCAGTGTAATTGCTTATAAAGACTTTATATTCTAATGGGAGAGACAATATATCCATAGACAAGTAAATAAAGGATGTATGCCAAAAATACACAGTGACTGAGAGTAGAGAAAAGCAAGCACTAACAAATGCAAGAATTAAGAAAGGTCTTTTAAAAGTGGCAGCACTTGAGTTGAGCTTTGAAGGATTACAAGAAGAGAAAATGAATAAGAGCATTCTGGGCTGTACCCAGATTGTGAACAGTTTTAAATGCCAAATAGACATTTGTTTTTTAATCTAAAGGCAATGGAGAACCATTGAACTTCTTGACATGGCCAGATCTGTGTAAAGGAAGGTTTAAAGGGAAAAACTGAATGGAAACTAAGGAGTTGGCTTTTGCAGTAGTCCAGGCAAGAGCTGATAAGGTCCTAAGCTAAGATTACTACAGTACAAATTGAAATAACCGAGTAGATGTAAGAGAGATTGAGATAGAATCCAAAACACTTGATTGGATTCTTGTTCTTTGTCCTCTGTGCTCAAAGAAGATCAAAATGACTGCACGATTTTGGGACCATCATGGAGTGTGTCCAGCTATGGCTCTTTATACCAATACAAGTCCAGAAGGCCTTGCCACAGGTCTTCATATGATTGATGGTGAGAACAAAGAGTGGAGGATGAGTCCTGATTGCAAACCTGGGTGGAATGGTAACAACCTCAAAAGAAATAGGGAAGTTAGGAATGGGTTTAGGAGGAAAGATAATGAATTTAATTTTGGACATAGTTTGAGATGCCTACAGGACATCCAAGTGGAGATTGCAGTTAGAGACATTTGATTGGGTTTCATAGAGATTTAAACTTTTCTTATTAAAACACAGGGACTTAGTATTCACTTTATCTTTGTATTCCCAGATCCTTTCAGAGTATATAAGTAATAAATGTCTCATTACATTGCTTGTGTCCCCTGCAGAAATAACACTGGACTTGCAGTAATAAGATTTGAACTCCAGTCCTGACTCCGCTTTTTACTAGCTTTGCAACCTGACCTAAAGAAGTTATTTTAACTTTCTAGGTCCCAGTTTCCTCTTCTTTGAAATATTAATAGTATTTCACATTCTACAACATCCAGAGTTTTTGTAAGGGAAAGCATTTAATAAATTATAAGTGATTATGACTTTATGCAATAATGTTTCGAGAATTAGTGTTAAATCTCTGAAAGGACAACCAATGTCTTTATGTAATATTATTTATAATTATAGCAGCTACATTTATACAATGCTCTAAGGTTTGCAAATAATAACTCATTTGATCTGCACTAGCCTGGGAGGTTAAGTATTATTACCTCCATTTTACAGAGAAGAAAATGAGGCAGAGATTTGACAATACAAGAAGTGGCCTTAGTCACATTTAGAAAGATATATTACATGTTTTTAAGAATTCTGATATTTCATCTAATAAGATTGAGCCTTTCTTTATTCATTTTGATATCATTCTTCCTCCTCCTCTTCCTTTTCATTGCTTAGTTACAGCTTATAAAAATGAACACATTTGACTCAGCTGTTCAGGTAATACATAATCCACAGAGCATAGTTCCAACTAAAAAACTTTAGCCTGAAGAGGGATAAAGATGCTTTAACATTCAGACATTCAGTAATGACTTTATCTCTATGAATTTTCCAGCATCTGTTTCTTATAAGCCCAAAAGACATATATTTTTTTTCTCTCTTCTCCCCTATTGTGTTACTTTTGAATTGAGGCAGGGGACTTTTAAATAGTCACTTTTATTCAGAAAATTCTCTTCTATTCCATTACGTCTCTTCAAAGGACAAGCTATGGATTAAAGTTGGATGAGATGACCTATAAGGTCCTTTCCAACTCTAAAATTCTGTGATTTTATGACTTAAAACTGCTTTTCATATTCTGAGGCTGTCAGTGAAGGGGAAAAAAATGTCTATTTGACAGCTATTGGTTGGTGAACATGTAAACTTCAAGTGAAGCCTGAAACTGCCACTAACTACATATGCTAGAAACCTTTCCCTCAGCTAAGAGAACCACCAGCTGAGCTCTGCACCATGGAAAGCAATGGGACACACTCATTAGCACACCAGGAGCATTTCTGAACAAAGCTTTTATGCAGAAAGATCTGTCACAGGCAAACTTTTCCCATTAGAACCTAAGGGTATTCATCTTGTTTCTGCTACAAGTATTCAACTTTCAAAACTATTTAAATGTAGCTTCAGTGACCTGAACTAATTATTTCTATATTGCTTAATTTACAAAGCACTTACTTGATTTATTATCATGAACTCCTAATTTGTGTGTGTGTGTGTTTCAATCACACACAAGGAGCAACACAAAAAGTCCAAAGGGCATCGGGGAACAACTGAATTTTGGCCTAAGAAGTCATTTATTTCAACCCACTCATTTTATAGATGAAACAAAAATTCAGGAATGGTTATATAACTTGTTCAAGGTCAGACAGCTACTTATTGGCATAGATGGGATTTTAGCTTGGGTCTCCTGAATCCTAATCCAAGCTTCTTTGTACATGCGTTATCAAACAAGATAATGTCCTAAAATGGCTTTACAAAACCTTAAAGAGTTATATAAATACTATTATTACTGCTAAACTTCAACAGCAGTATTAGAACTCAGAATATTTTTGGCTCAATCCTTTACTTCCTTCCTTGAACAATGGTGATTTCTGACTCACCCAGTCATGAAGTCAAAGGCACAAGAATCTGATCATACAACTCACAGCTAAGCTGTCATCCTAAACCATGGTGTTGAACACAACCCTTCATTCTACCAAGAGCTGTCAACAGGAGTGTTACAAGACAATATATGTACGCATGCTTGACTACAGCCCAAAGAGATGCTTAACATTTTGCCAATTTATCGCTGACTCTCCATTAGCCATTAGAGGTAGCAGAGTGCCACCTACTGCTCTCTTTCTGGAATCCAGTAAAGGAGATTTGGGTTTGATTCATTTCTTAGTAGTTAATCATACTCTTGTCATAAAACTCTAGGATAGCAGAGCTGATTAGAACCATAGAAATCATCTAGATCAACTACTTCTCATTTTATAGATGAGGTTAAATGATTTTGTCTGAAGTGACATAGAAAAACAATTCAATTTTAAACAAGTATTTACAATAAACACTTAACTCTCCGCTTTTCCATCCAAAAGGGGGAAAAAAAGTGGTAAAAATAAAAGTTATTCTCATGATTCTGATTTTTTCTGTGCTTTAAAGACATTACAGAAACCTAACATATTCCCTCATACTGGATATTAAGCTGAGAAGTTAAAATACATTAGGGCTTCACTCACTGCTCTATAGCAATGATGCTGGAACCAATATCACTTCAAAGAACTTCCTCAGTGGTGAAATAGATCAAACTGCAGACACACTGACCTTCAGTCAGAGATGGGAGAACTGAGTCAAACAAGGGCAGACTTACTTTCCCAGATGCAAGATTGGTCTGCAGTTCTCAGTTGCAAAACTGCCACCTGCAGGACAGTAGCTACAAAGTTAACACTTCCTTTGAAGTGTACCTGCGAAAGCTTTACCAATAATCTCCTCTCTCTAAAGTTGAAAGGAGATCTTGCCTTCTAATTTGCAGACACATACAAATATGCCCAGAGGCTTGTATAATGGGCAGAGCCTTATAAATATTAATATAAAATAAGCAGCTTCCTTCAGGCTGGGTGCACAGTACTACAGAAGCCAATGACAAACCACAAAAACATTTGTCTTTGTTTTTTTATTTATGTTTTTGAGGAAAAGGAGGAGGAAAATAGACACAGTGGGGTTTGAAGTCATCATAGTGAATGAATGATGGTCCGATTCCGAAGCTCCTGAACATATTCCTTGGCATGGATATAGCTTGTCTTTGGCTGCTCAGGAGGAGGAGGGGGTCCTTCCACGAGTTTCACAAAGTAATGGCAATAAACCTTCTCCATAATGCCATATAAACCTCGACCATGGTAGCGGATGCGTTTCAGGTACTGGCCTCGACCAGAGGTAGATTCAGCTAAAAAGAGAAAAAGTCAATTTTAAAAGATGCTACCCAGCAGCACCACAGCATTGTGCCTTTAGGACAGCTACACTTACAGGAAGCTGAGACAAGGTATCTGTGGGCCTGTGTTAAGGTTTGAAAATCTGTACCATAATAGGTTATTCTCCTTCAGATTATATGAACCTTCTTATGAATTTTAAATGAACTTATATGAACTCTTAATCTAACTAATTTAACTTAGCACAAATACCAACATACTATGAAAATTTTAAATTTTTTTATATTAGAGATGTATGCACTTGCAACAAGAAATTATTCAAACATCCCATTGAGTCACCCTTTCCTACCCCTTATTGTACTCCACACAGCCTTCTCCAAACCATGATTTGTGCTGTCAAAATTGACTGCTTTTACCTATGTTTGTATCCTCAGCACTTAGCACAGTGCCTGGCACAAAGTAAGTACTTAACAAATGTTTGTTGACTAAACAACTACCAAATCTAAAAGAATTAAATGCTAGTTGTTCACTCATTGCAGGTATGTTCATAAATGCTACCAAGAATGAATACTCAAACTTATTAATATATATTAATATATAACATATAACAATGCCATAAATTAGAAAAGAGGATGTTAAAGCTGAAGGAGATATCTTAAGAGTTATCTAGTTGCATCAACTTATTTACTAATAGATGGGAAAACTGAGGGCCATCATGATTTGGCAAGGAGACAAACAGATTATTATATCCCAGGTCTCCTGATTCATGACTAGCATGGTGCTCTTTCCAATTCAATAAACATTTATTATGTACCTACTGTGTCCCACTATACCACAATGCCTCCCACACACCACGCTGCCTATTGTTCAGAACTGTAAAATGCATGAATCTTTTGGATACTATATAATTTAATACCATTAGTTCAATTTTCTGAAGAAATCTAGTCACCCAAAATACTGTTCCAAATTAATATATCCAAATATCCTTCCTTTTTCAAAAGTATAATTTTCTCAATCCAATTTTCCCTTTTCCTTTAAAACCAATAAAGTCTACAATTCAAGGAATTTTAACCAATTCATAGCAATCTTCATCGTTCTCATGTTCTTATTGTGATAGAAATAAGCTTTATGTGAATTTAACACATAGTAGGAGGGAGAAGAGGTTCTCTCAAAGTATTCTTTAGACATTTCCCTAACCACAAATTTCTCTTGTGAGAGAGATTTTGGCAGTACTATTTTCATTATGCAAAAAATAAAGTTAAGAAGGATTTGAGTAAGAATAGAATGTCTGCCTTGAAGATCTGTTCAATTTCCTCCTCAAATTTTCTACTGACTTTTTGAAAATTCATTGAAAAGTTCTGGAAAGAAAATTGCACTACAAAGATCTTTATAAAACAGAGCACCAAGGGTTCAAGTGCAGCCTGGGAATCCAGCGAGAGAATATGCACAATGTTTATCAAAATGGTAGCTTTTTTCCACTGAAAGGTCATATTCTAATTTTTGCACTTGCTTCAAAACAAATGATGACTAAATTACACCACTACCATGAAAGTATTAAAGTAGAATTTTTGTATGGCATCAAACTAAATGACTGAACGACTTACCAAAAGAGAGTGGGAAGAGTTTTTTGAGGAGGGAGTTACTGGGGAATGTGTTCAACCTTTTTCTTTCACTTCCCCGAAGTATTTGTTTGTATGTATGTATGTATGTATGTATGCAAATAATAAAACCTCAGAAGCCATAATCCAATGACACATTTTACCTCAAAATCATGAAACATCATCAGTAACTGTGACACTTTACCTATCATTTCCTTACAACAAAGTGGACCTAATCCTTTCAAACAGAAATTGCTTCAAAATAGTTTTATGTTGACATTGTCAAAATGACAATTGTCAATTGTCAATTGACAACTGTCAAAAATGTCAAAATTATTTATGTTGTTCTCCTTGCCAGAATATCCCCTTTTCCTGACAGCCTGTCCAAATCATACTTGTGCTACAAGATCCAGTTCTGCATTCAAGTCTTCTCTAATCATTCCAACCCCACAAGAATGTATTCCTATAATACTGCTCAGCCTTTTTCTATGTAACACACTATCATATATATCTTGTATTGTGATATCTTATCTCTCCTTGAAGTTGTTTTTTTGTCATATACATATTATATATCTTTTGTCAAATATATTTTCACTAAAGTCTAGCTCTGTGCTAGGCCTTCACTAGATACTTGGCAATGGATACATAAGAGTTTAGATCCCTCAAAAAAGTGAGGACCATAAATGTTTTAGATCATTAACATGAGTCTTAAAAATCATAATAACTAGAATTTCAAATACAAATTTCTCTTAGCATTTTACCTTAGTACTCATTTTTTCATCACTTTCTGTCATGAACATTAATTCACAAAATTAATCGTTACAAAACTCATCACTTCTGATGTCATGAATCATTAAGACATGACATTTGATTCATCCTTGTCCACTTGTTAAAAGCTATTCCCAATGACTTTGGTCATTATTATAAGTTTATTAGAGAAATGAACTTTCTAAGTCTATGGTCATGCAATACCAAATAGCAGTTTCAGACTGATTACAGCCATCTGAAGAAATTAGGTTATAATAAGAACATATGCCACCAAAAACACTAGAAAATCTCTATCCTTGCTTGTAACAAGAGCTTGAAATGGTTGATGCTGAAACAAAAAGGGAGCCAAAAAAAAAAAGTTTTTCTACAACTATAGTCATTAAAAAATTTTCTCTATTTCGTAGTAGCATAAATCTAGAATTAGAAGGGACCTTAGAAGCCATGTAGTCCAATCATCTCATTTTGATGAAACTAAGGATCAAGAAGGCTAAATAATTTGCCCACCAGTAATTATATACGAATATCTGAGCCTTTAAAAATATGAGATAAAACAGTCCTACAAGGTAAGTAGAGTCTTGATAAATAACACTGTCTTGTTTAACAATCTCATTCCATTCACTGTGGTATCAGACACCCAATCGCTCAGAAAATGAAAGGCCTCAAAAACTGAAGGATAATAAAAATAGCTTAATCCAGATAGCACTTTAAGGTTTTCAAACAACTTTAAATTTATTATCTCATTTGATACTCAAAATGATTCTATGAAGTAAATAGTATAAGTATCATTATTTCACTTTGGCAGATGAAGAGGTATCTCCAAAAGCTTAAGTTGTTGGGGGGTTTTTTGTTTTGTTTTGTTTTGCTTTGAGGTCACATAACTAATACCTAGAGGCACCTAGATCTCCTAACTCTAAATTCCAGGCTCATTTTGTTTATAATAAGCTTACTACTTAGAGGAATTTATGATCACCTTAATTTTCATTAGAATTCAATTACCACCAGTTAAGAAACACATCTTCCTATGGAAATGAATAAAATTATTTCATTCTGTTTTGTATTCAGAGTCATAAAGCAAGAAAGGTCAGTAAGGGGGTTTAAGAAAATTTTCTCGCTCCTCATCCACCTCATCTCCTGCTGAGTTTCTGGGCATTCCCTAACATTATTTATTCATGCTGTTCCTAAAGGAAACTGCTTATGATTAACTACCATGGCCCTGCAGTCATCCGAGTTGCCATTTTGATTTCCTTGTGCATGTGCCAGAATATAATTAGTAATATGGGAACCTGATTTAAAATAAGATGTTTCAATGGAAAGTCAAAATTTAATTGAATTCCAGAAGAAAGTATAGTTACCTCTATCAATTCCAGATTAGCAGGAATCAGATTTCATTTCACCCAGAATAAACAGCTCCTTTAGGAAAGCAGTACTGAGACAAATAAATGGAATTTCATATCGTTTTTTCAATCTATTTCAGAAAAATTCTAAAAAAGGTTCTAACTAATTTCTTCATGGTGATTCCTTATATTTTCATATAGAGAGGGGTATACTTTTGGATTTTTTTTAAAGCACAAATACTTTTTAATAAAAATTCTTCTTACAGTATAATATAGCCTTGGCAGATTGAGAATTTTTTGCTTAGGCATCAACATCTTTCTTTGATTACAAAACTGCTGAGGTCAGTGGTAATTGCTGCTGAAGTTAGGGGAAAACAACAGCTTCAACTACTTTACCTAAGAATGGTCGAGAGAGGCCTAGGGAAGCTTTGTAATAAATGTTGGACTCCTTAGAGAGGAGCTTGTTGCAAAACATCCCTTATAATTATATAAGCACTTTATGGCTTTCAAAGCACTTTCACCTACATTATTTCATTTGATATCCATCAAGAATAAAAAATCAAAGATGATGCCTGAGTATCTGACCTCCCATCACAGCTTCCTACCTTCAATTTATCCCCTCATCAATCTACCCTACATGTTGCTACCAAAGTACTGTTATTAAAATATAGCTCTTATCACATCACACACCCTAGCTCAAAAACCTTCCACTGATCCCCTTGGATCCACCAAATAAACTCTGAAATATTAAACCTTGGATTTAAGACTCTTCACAAAGTGAGGTCAATTTAACTTTCCAACTTTAACTCTCACTATTTCTCTTACCATACAGATGATCATAGGATTATATTTTTAGAGCTAGAAGGGCCTTTTAGGTCACTGAATTCAACCCCCTCATTTTTTAGATAAAGAAACTGAGGGCCAGAGAGATTAAGTGCTTGGCCAGTGTCCCACAGCTA
The DNA here is from genome assembly GCF_902635505.1 of Sarcophilus harrisii. Lineage (NCBI taxonomy): Eukaryota > Metazoa > Chordata > Mammalia > Dasyuromorphia > Dasyuridae > Sarcophilus > Sarcophilus harrisii. The sequence goes on along the minus strand of NC_045427.1, from coordinate 387,492,375 downwards.
GCAAGTGTCTCAGGCAAGCTCCGAACACAAATGTTCCTGACTTCATGTCCAGCATCCAATTTACTATACTATACTGCTTCTCTACACCATATATTATAGACAAACTAAGCAACCTACATACTAACCATACCTAGTGGATTTCCTACCTCTATGCTTTCGCACATGTTGTTCCACCAACCTGGAATATCATTCTTTACCAATCCTCTTCCCCCCACCCAGTTACTTCTGTGCAATCTCTACCCATACTTCAAGGAACTGTTTGAATGCCATTTTCTCCACAAAAACTTTCCTTCTCCTAAATCAGAGGTTCTTCTTCTAAATTTAGTACTTTGCCTCTTATTCAAGAAACATTTATGAAATAACTAGTATATAAAAGACTCTAGGGACACAATGAAAAATGACAGTCCCTGTCTTTTGCCTCAGGAAAACTTGAGGAAGTAAAGATCATTTTAAATTGAATAAGCAAAAGGATAAAAGACAAGATCAGGAGAAATGACTGGTGGTCTAATTTGACTACAACATAGAGGAATAGTTGAGGAAGAACATATAAAAAGTCAGATTGTGAAAGATCTTTTAGGTCAGATTAACAAGGCAACATTTATCATGAGGCCTATGCAAAAGGAGTATTATTTTGACAATTCTGTCAAGAATAGATTACAGAAACTGAGGTCAGGGAGGATAGTTAGAGGGCTATTACAATAGTCTAGGTAGGTAGGTGTAGGTGTAGTAAAGATTTGTTGCAGTAAGGAAAGGCAGGGAGGGGATGCATGAGATATTGTAAAGGGAAAATCAAGAGGACTTATTAAATGATATAATTGAAGGATGAAAAAGAGGAAAGAGGAAAATTGGCTTTCAGTTCAGATCACTGGTAGGATAAGCAGGTTCCATTAACAGAAATAAGGGAGGGTTATTTCTACCTTCTGAATCCAATTCTCCCTGTGCAACAAGAGAATTGTTCGGTTCTGCACACATATATTGTATCTAGGATATACTGCAACCTATTTAACATGTATAGGACTGCTTGCCATCTGGGGGAGGGGGTGGAGAGAGGGAGGGGGAAAAATCAGAACAGAAGTGAGTGCAAGGGATAATGTTGTAAAAAATTACCCTGGCATGGGTTCTGTTAATAAAAAGTTGTTAAAAAAAAAAAAAAAAAACAGAAATAGGGGAGTCAAGCAAAAGGTCAGATCTAAGGGAAAAGATGACTTCAGTTTTGGATATTTTGAATTTCAAGCATTTAGATTTCTTATAATAAATGTTATAATATGAAAATGTAATATTTATTTATGCACAAGGCTTATCTCCTCTACTAGACATAAGTACATGAGCAGATACTTTGCTGTCTTTCTTTTTTATCTTTTAAAATATCTTCCACATATCAAGTGATCAAAACATGTTTCTCAACTGAATAAAGTGTCATGATTTGAGAGAAGAAAAATATAAACATGTGTGGTCATTTGTTTATTCCAAGCCATTATGATATTTAAAATCTAACATTTTACCATTCAAATAGTTAAGGACATAGTTAAAGTTAATGATTCAAACTAAAAGGATTATAATTAAAGATAAAAAGAGCTTTTACTACTAATACTTTATCCCACTATTGGCTTAAAAACAAATCATTTTAAAATCATTCCTATACTTTCAGAAACCTTTAAACTACAGTATGGTGAACAGTAGTTATATTAATAATCTGATAATCAATTTAAAAGGCCTAAATCCGGTACAGTCTCTACTTAGCCTTCTCTGTGAAAGACAAGTACTTTATATCTTGAGTTCTGCTTTTTTGTTGATTTTTTGGTTTCTCAGGAATCAGTTTTCCCCCAGCCTCTGGCTTTCCCATGAGATAAAGAATATATGTACTACTTGTCCTAAGTTCATGCTTCCTGCTTTCGGCAAATGCCATATGCAGGACTGGTTAGGAAGGATTTTTATCTTGAAACAGTGATAAAACTCTAAGCTCTATGTTACTGCCTCAGCAATCCTCCTCTATCCTGTAGGAATTAGCCTCAATGAAAAAAAATTAAAATCAGCAGGGTCACTATTTTTCTACCTAGACCCCAAAAAGTATAAAACATATTCTCTAAGGTAGTAGGGGTAGCCTTGAGGTCACTAAATGTTTAGAATGGTGATCTTTAATGCCATAAATATTGTCGTATTTTGTTGTATTTTTATCAGTGAAATCAACTGAACTATTATCTATGTCTAGGGTCTAGGATGATGCACTGTTACTTAGGCTGCTGGTCCACAGCCTACAATTAACTAAAACCATTGCTGATGTGACTAATCACTAACACTTGTTCTTTAAAACAAACCAAAACAAACAAACAAACAAAAACCTTGCAATAATTGTTTTTTAAATATTTCAATAAACTGTATTTCAACAGAATGTTTTCTTTGTAATCCTAAGCATTTTACTTTATGCACTGAAAAACATTATTTTGAGGAATCTGTAAACTTCACCAGACTGCCTAAGAGATCCATAACACAAAGAAGGTTAAGAACCCATACTTTAAAACAAAGCAGACCACCTAAACAAAGAATATCCTTTGACCACCAAGTGCAACCACTACCAGGTATCTAGGCATTGCAGTAAATACAGGACTGGATCTGGAGTCAAGAAGTTGGCTGTCTCGGAGATTCAAACTGTGATCTTGGAAAAGTCAAATAACCTCTTTCTGCCCGTTTTCTCATGTATAAAATAAAGACAATGATAGCCCCTATCTCCCTAAGTTGTGGTGAAGATCAAACAAGATAATATGTAGACTATTTTGCAAACCTTACTGCACTATATATATGCTAACTATTATTTTATCATTAAGAACTCCAAAAGATCAGAGGAAAAGTGCTTCTGTGTACAAAAATATTTGTTGCAGTAATTTTTGTTGTAGCAAAGAACCAGAAAAAAAAAAGTGGGTGCCCATCAATTGGGTTATAACTGAATAAATGATAATATATAAAGATTATTATACTATAAGTGACAACAGATGAATTTATAAGAACTTGGGAGATCTTCTGTGAACTGACAAAGAATGAAATGAACAAAACCAAGAGAGAATTTATATAATGAAAATAATTGGGCAAGACATAAGGACTATGATCAAGGTAATGATCAATCATAACTTCAGGAGACTGACAATTATTCATGCTTATCACCTTTTAACAGAATAGCAAAAAAAAAAAAAAAAAGCTATTTTTGAACATGGTCAATATGAATTTTTTCTTTGCTATGTTTATTTATTATAAAAAAGGCTTAATAGGGGAAAGCCAATGGACAGTGATAGCAATAGGAAAAAGAAATGAAGAAAAAATAAAAGCATCAATCAATTATTTAAATTTTAAATACAAAGAGAGGAGAAGAAAGTTCTGAAAGGCAAATTACCTAAAATCACAAGAAGGATAAGATTTGAAATGGGAAAAATATCCTCTCCAAAAATCTCCACTATACATAGTGGAAACTAATGATTTCATAGGCAGTCCTCTTTTTTTTCTGTTCTCCTTTACATGAGAAAATATTTATGTTTCTTGATATTTGTCATGTGAGTAAATACTAAAAAAGGAAAATTGTTAAAACTACAATCAGTTAAAGTACTAGATCAGCACTAATTATTTATCATAATTACTAGCCACAGGTTTCATGCCCTATGTTACCTCAATCATTAAAGGAACAGAGAAGAATTATATATTCTAGCATTTATATCTGGCTTACACTGACATACTTCTAAGATTAACCATTAACCACAATTTTCAGTGGATACACTCAATCTTAAATTACCAAACATAAAAGAATTTTTTTAGAAAAGGCACTTGGGATCACTAAGGAAGCCATTTTGAAGTACTAAAAATATCAAATCCTTTACCTATGTATAAATTGGATCTGAACTCTACATTGTGATGTTTCACTGCCATTTCTTGCGCTTCTAAGAGAACCTGTAACAAAGAGAATAAAAGAGTTAGAAGTAGTGAATCTTAGTTAAAACAAGATGTAGTTTCTTGCTTCCTGTTGTTATTTCCATAATAAGGACATTAAATAGGTACATTCACAGAAAAGTCAGTTTTAGAAAAGGAATCTGAAATAATAATGGGGGAGGGGCAGAAATATTATTTTTTCTTTAGACAAGATTTGCAAATGCAAGAACTATCAGTGATTCTGCTTAAGTTTTCATAGGGTAAGAAAATCTGTAAAGGAAAAGAGAGCAGCAATTGCAAGCAGGACCCTAGGATATTGAACAATTATGTCTGTAAGTTAGGAACTTCTCTGAAAGTTAGCTCCACAGTTTAAGATACCAAAAAGCTGAAATATAGCTTTAAATTTTGACATTCTCCCTTTGAACTCTATATCTATAGTAGCCATTTGAGCAATTCTCAAAATTATATTTAAGAATTTTTTCTTAAAAGCCAAAAACTAAATAAGAACTCCAGAGATAGTTTGAACTGAGAACTTTCTGCAGAACAAAATTACAAAGTCAAATATGGTCATGTATTACATGGTATGAGTCTTTGCTCCTTTTAAACACAGAACAACTATTTCACAATCTGATGCAAAGTGAAGTAAGTCAAGTCAAGAAAACAATATATACAAATATATACAATGATGAGCAAAAAAGCAAATGGAGAGAAATACTATAAAACAATCCAAAGTGAACCAGATGGCCCCAAAGAATATTTGAAAAGATATTCCCACTTCATTTCTTTGCAGAGGCAGGAGACCCATGGATGAGGCACAATGCATATATTACACTTTTTTGATATACTGATCAGTTTTACTGATTTTTTTTCTTTTTTTCTTTTTTTTTACTCAGAAAAATACTATTTGTTAAATGCAATGGCTCTTTGGGGACGATAGAGGGGAACAATGGGAGAAATTCTGATAATGTGAAAACAAAAGATACCAACTAAAAAATTTTTAATGATACAATATTCCTTGGCATAGACAACAGCATTCAATAAATGTTTAACACTAGATATATGCTCTATGAGGGGAAGAATTATCTTTTTTTTTTAATTTAAAGCTTTTTATTTTCAAAATATATGCATAGATAATTTTCAAAATTATGCCAATGGTCATTAGAGGGAGCTAATTCACCCCTGCAAAGCCCTGGGTTCCAAATTTTTTTCTCCTACCCTTCTCCCTACCCACCTCCCCTCGATGGCAAGCAATCCAATATATGTTAAATATGTGCAATTCTTCTATATATGTTTCCACAATTATCGCATTGCATAAGAAAAATTAAACCAAAAAATGAGAAAGAAAACAAAATGCAAGCAAACAACAGCAAAAAAAGTGAAAATACTATGTTATAATCCACATTCAGTCCCTACAGTCTTCTACTCTCTGGGTGTAGATGGCTCTCTATCACAAGACCATTGGAACTGCCCTGAAACATCCCATTGTTGAAAAGTCATGTCCATCAGAACTGATCAGCCCATAATCTTGTTGTTGCTGCGTATAATGTTCTCTTGGTTCTATTCACTTCACTTAGCATTCATTCATAGCATTCAGGTCTTTCTGAAAACAGCCGGCTGATCATTTCTCATAAAATAATAAGAAGAAATTACCTTTTGTTTATCTCAATATCTCCTTCAAGACCTAGAACAATGCTGAGTGAAATGAGTAGGACCAGGAGATCATTATATACTTCAACTACAATTCTATATGATGACCAGTTCTGATGGACCTGGCCAACCTCAGCAAGGAGATCAACCAAATCATTTCCAATGGAGCAGTAATGAACTGAACCAGCTACGCCCAGCGAAAGAACTCTGGGAGATGACTAAAAAACCATTACATTGAATTCCCAATCCCTATATTTATGCCCACCTGCATTTTTGATTTCCTTCACAAGCTAATTGTACAATATTTCAGAGTCTGATTCTTTTTGTACAGCAAAATAATGTTTTGGTCATGTATACTTATTGTGTATTTAATTTATATTTTAATGTATTTAACATCTACTGGTCATCCTGCCATCTAGGGGAGGGGGTGGGGGGTAAGAGGTGAAAAATTGGAACAAGAGGTTTGGCAATTGTTAACGCTGTAAAGTTACCCGTGCATATAACCTGTAAATAAAAGGCTATTAAATTTAAAAAAAAAAAAAAAAAAAAAAAAAAAAAAAAAAGACCTAGAACAATAATCTACATAGTAAACAATAAATTTTTATTGAATAAAAAATGAGTATAGAAGGCAAATGTTTTAAAGTGATTTCTTAGAGAATATACCCGGTTAACAATTGTCTCAAGGCAAAGAAGATACAAAAATCAAAAGAATGAGAACTGATTCTAAGTGAAAATCAATTAAAGAAGTAGAACTTAATGCTGCAGCCTGATGTCTCCAGATTGACAAGGGGCAATATATAGAAGAGTACTTTACTTCTGTCAAAATATTAGGAAGCACCCCATTTTCCAGATTAGGCCAATCAAGCAGGCCATGTATCTTGAGCTTGGCATAACAACAATATTTTACATTCACCCTCTGGCAAAATCACATAATTACTCTATTGCTTTGACCAGCACCAGATCTCTGAGTTCAGATAAGTTCTGGCTAAGAAGTTTTGCTATAAATCAAACTTGTTATATTGTTGCTATTGTACTTCACTGTCAGAACTACAGATCACTGAGCAACCATTGGTAGTATTAGGTTCTTCCCACACATGCCTTGGGTGCCCCCACTAGAGATAGACTCCCCAGCAATATGTGTCCTTGCTTGCAAGCTATTTCCTTCACTTTAAAATTAAACTTCTATTTAGATTCTCCTGTCTCTAGCCTGCTCTGTTTGGCTCTAGTTGTCCACAAGTAGAGGCTGATTTGGTCCAGTTGACAATTCAGAGGAACTAATATGGTATGGTTTAAATAAACTTCTGTCAAAGATACTAATTCTTCACGAGCCCTTTATAAAACCTGCACCTGTAAAGAATGTGTCAGCAGAATACAAGAATTCTAGCTCCCTCTAATGACCATTGGCATAAAGAAAAGACAATATGTAATATAAAGGAGATATATACAGAATAATGTACAACAACACAGCATAAATGTCTTATTTCCCACAGCTACAAAATTCAATATTTTATTCAGTATTCCTTAAAGCATCTACAGCAAGAAACTTAGAGACCTTAGAACTCAATAATTTCCTCAAAAAAATGAAAAGGAAAAAACAGCACCAAATTTACCTCTTTGATTATTTTTGCTCCCTTCTTGTCACTGAATTCCAACTGGGCCAGGGCTTGGTCAATGGACATTCCTCTTATCTAGAATTATAAAATGACAAAGAAAACAAAAGCACAATTAGAAGGTAATCATTCCTTCCACCATCATTGACTTCCATCCATATGGCCCTTTCCTCTGATTGACCAAGTCCTCCCAGAACTTCCATTTTAAAGTATGTGCCCAAGATAGCTATGTTCACCCCTTCATTCCTCTAAGGGGTCTGCTCATGACTCTCCAGAATTCTTTTTCCATCTTCTCTCCTAGCCCAAATTTTTCAGTTTCCTTTTATATGTTGTCTTACTAGGACAGAATAAAAGTTCTTTGAGGGTAAGAATGGTGTTTCTCTATTTCTAGCCATATGAAAAGATGCTCCAAGTCATTATTAATCAGAGAAATGGAAACTAAGACAACTCTGAGATATCACTACACACCTGTCAGACTGACTAGAATGACAGGGAAAGATAATGCAGAATGTTGGAGGGGATGGGGGAAAACTGGGACACTGACACATTGTTGGTGGAATTGTGAACAGATCCAGCCATTCTGGAGAACAATTTGGAACTATGCTCAAAAAGTTATCAAACTGTGCATATCCTTTGATCCAGAAGTGTTACTACTGGGCTTATATCCCAAAGAGATCATAAAGTAGGGAAAGGGACCTGTAAGTGCACGAATGTTTGTGGCAGCCCCCTTTGTAGTGGCCAGAAACTGGAAATTGAGTGGATGCCCATCAGTTGGAGAATGGCTGAATAAATTGTGGTATATGAATGTTATGGAATGTTATTGTTCTGTAAGAAATGCCCAACAGGATGATTTCAGAAAGGCCTGGAGAGACTTACACGAACTGATGCTGAGTGAAATGAGCAGGGTCAAGAGATCATTATATACTTCAACAACAATACTATATGATGACCAGTTCTGATGGACCTGGCCATCCTCAACAATGAGATCAACCAAATCAGTTCCAATGGAGCAATAATGAACTGAACCAGCTACAGCCAGCAAAAGAATTCTAGGAGATGACTAAAAAATATTACATTGAATTCCCAATCCCTATATTTTTGCCCACCTGCATTTTTGATTTCCTTCACAGGCTAATTGTACAATATTTCAAAGTCTGATTCTTTTTGTACAGCAAAATAAAAGTTTGGTCATGTATACTTATTGTGTATCTAATTTATATTTTAATATATTTAACATCTACTGGTCATCCTGCCATCTGGGGAGGGGGTGGGGGGAAGGAGGGGAAAAACTGGAACAAGAGGTTTGGCAATTGTTAATGCTGTAAAGTTACCCATACATATAACCTGTAAATAAAAGGCTATCTAAAAAAAAGAAAAAAAAGAATGGTGTTTCTTTCTGCATTTAACCATACTCCCATTTATAAACCATCTTATTTTAAAAACTTCTCTTCTTACCTAGATTACTATATGGGCCTCCCACCCAAGCTACCTAACTCTAGTTTCTTTCCTCTCTAATCCTTCATTAAGCTGTCTAAATAATCCTTTAACACAGTAACATAAACATATCATTTCTCTACTCAAAGCCATTCAAAGAGTCCTCATTTCTTACGGAATCAAAAATAAATTGGTCTTTTAAGATCCTTTGTAATCTGGGAACACAACACATAAAATGAGCTAAAAGGTAATAGAAATAAAGAGAAGGAAGGGATGGCAAGGCTGAAAATTCCAGAGTCAAAATCAGGAGCAGAGCCAGGAAAGAAGTGAGTATGTAGGGATCACCTCAGTTTTTCCTTAAATGTTAGTTCCAAGCAGGAACTCACCAAGAAAAAGAGAAGCTTCTTGAAAATAGGGTTTGTGTTTATATCTATCTTTGTATCTTATTTTACACACAGTATGTGTGTAATAAATGTTTGTTGTATTGAATAATGAATGAAAAGTGAAAGTCTTATTTAAGCTAACAACCTTTAAGGCAGAAATTGAATGCCCCAAAATAGGAAAAAAATTAACACAGGATCCTTAGTTCAAAATCATTCTTCTAACTTAAATAATTTAAGAATAAACTTTATTAGTTCTGCTAAAATATACCCATTTAGTAAATACTAAAACAAAATCTGGAGCAGCTAGGTGGCACCGCGGTAGACAGAACCTGGAATCAAGAAGATTCATTTTCTCAACATGGCTCTTTTCAACAATGAGATGATTCAGGCCAATTCCAATAGAGTTGGGATGGAAAGAACCATCTACATCCAGAGAGAGGACTATGAGAACTAAATGTGGATCACAACATAGTATTTTCACCTTTGTTGTTTGCTTGCTTGTTTTTTTTCTCTCTCATTTTTTCCCTTTTTGTTCTGATTTTTCTTGTGCAGCATGATAAATGTGGAATTATGTTTAGAAGAATTGTACATGTTTAATCTTATATTGGATTACTTGCTGTCTATGGGAAAGGGGAGATGGGAAGGAAGGGAGAAAAATATGAAACACAAGGTTTTGCAAGGCTGAATGATGGAAACTATCTTTGCATGTATTTTGAAAAATAAAAAGCTATTATTAAAAAAAAAAAAAAATGACATCTTCCTGAGTTCAAATCTGGCCTCAAAACACTTACTAGCTGTGTGCCCCTGGGCAAGTCATTTAACTCTGTTTGCCTCAGTTTCTTAATCTATAAAATGAGTGGGAGAAAGAAATGGCAAACCTCTATTTTTGCTAAAAACTAAAAACCTCCCAAAAACCCCAAATGAGGTCACAAAGAGTGGGACACAACTCAACAACAAAAACAAAATTCATAGATTGTATGGCAAATAGTGCACACAACTGTCAAGGAATTGCAAAAAATATTATAGATTAAGAAGCAGGCTAGGTCCTCTTCTCACAGGAAAGGGGATTTGCCTGTATTCCTTCCTTTGGACTCCCCTTTATTCATAATCCTCATTTCTTAGATAACAAATCTGGAAGCATCAACTGAAGATTGACTTGCTGTGAGCAGCAAGGCCTCCTAAAACTTTCAAAACTCTCTGCTGCCCAAGCAAGCTCACCAAATAGTTTCTGCATATCTTTAGTTTAAGCATTTCTTTTTCATTAGCTACACTACACTTGTCTGGATAGAACTAAATTTCATTCTTTTAGGTTTTTTTGGTTTTGTTTTTTTGAAATAAAAATCATCAAAAAACACAGCTTTTTTTGTTAGATTTTGTTAAAAATCAATCTTATTTATTCTAAGGTATGTAACTTTCCAAAACACAGACATTAAAATCAATTGCTTCCTTTCTTAAATACTTCACATTCCAGTTAAAAATCTTACCAATTTTGCCAAGTACCACATCTTGTCTTTGCTGTATTTTATTTGTCTTCGACAGTGGTATATTTCCTGGAAAAAAAGATTTTTTAAATTTTGATAAATTTTTCCAAACAATAATAACATATAAGGTTATTGTTGCTCTAATTACATAAAGGAGATGCCATAAGAAATGTTATAAATTAAAAGTATATTAATTCTGTACTTTGTGTCTTATAAGTCTTTCAGAAACATTTTTATTTAATCTAATATCCAAGTCATTTCTACCTCAGAAAGAGATGTGAAAACCAGTATAGTCCCCCTCCACCCTCAGATATATCTTTCTCCTAAGATAAAGGGAACATTTCATAGGAATCTTGAATAAGAAAAAGTTCATAATATGTTAGAATAAAGTTTGGAATTAACATTTTAGATGTCTCCAAAAGCAGTCCCTATTCCATTCCCTTTTGGACCTCTCCTTGTTATAAATTTAATCCTTTCTTAATAGAGAAAATATCGTCTCTAAGGAAAATATCCCTTTTCAGAAAAAAGGTAAAGAAGAGAGGGTCCTTAGATGAGTCAATAGCTTAATCACTTTGGGGCTAAGGAAAGTAATGATCTTAACAATATAAATTTATTTATTAAATATTTACTCTATCCATTTTGCCTACTTTTCATCTGTTTATTTACATATTTGTCGATATGGTTACCACTCAATTTATTACCTGTATCTTAAGAGTTTTTGTCCTATTAATCATCTTTCTACATAGGGGGAGGAGGAAAGGGAAAAATCTGGAAAGGGCTTTTAAGAACAGAGATATATTATTTCTGAATACTTCAGCTGAACTAAAAAAAGAAGTTTTTAATATGTTACAAGAGTACAAACATTTCAACAATTCTTAATCTTTTTCCTTTTATCATTTTTACATTTTAAAATGTCTAGTAATTACAATAAATTATAATGTAATAAATATTCAGCATGTATGAAAAAAGTCACACAAGATTTAAAAATAAGAATATGCATAGTGAAAATGCTTTTCTTACTGCCTTTGAAAGTGCTGTCTTAAAATAATGAATCCTTTTTAAAAAATAAAATAAAATTTATTCATAAGAAAAAATATACAAGAGAAAAAAAGTGACATAACAACTAAAGGAAGGTCTTAGATTCAGAAAAATCAGGATTCCAGTTCCCCCACTGCACATCATCACTATGTGATCCTTGTCAGTTTACCTGATCTCTCGGTACTCCAGACACTAAAACTATACATTGGAGAAAGCTATTGATATGTATTGGTGGAGGGTTTTCGTTACTAGAAGTTCCCTACACCTATAAATGGGTAAGTATGAACAAATGTAAGCATGCATACTAACAAATATACACAACATGTAAATTGTGTGAAATATGTGTGAAAACTAAATGTAAATTTTTTTTTAAATCTATTGTCCAAACTATGACATAAGATTAGACAGCAAATCCATTGAGTTAGTACATGATACATATATACCAAGGACAGCCATAGCAGAAGGATAATGAGTTGAGTCCTAGACTGAGTAGGATGAAGAGAACAGACCAGATTTTATTTAGAAAATTATAGAGATGCTTCAACAACACCAAGCCGCTGCTGCTGCTACAACCCTTCATCCACCAAAAAACAAAAAACATATTTTTGAAATAGTGGTGATATGGTATGATTCTGAATCTTGGAATACCACTATAGTTCAGAACACAAGAAATATATGATAAGAAAAGTAATGAGGCTAGTCATATAGTGTTATGGGCCAGAACTTGAAACAAGGTGCCAAGTAAGTGGAATTGAGGAGACAGTGGTTAAATCTAGTTTAGCATTGATTTAACCCTACAACAAATATTTTCCTAGTGATATAATGATTGGTGTATACTCAATGTGGGATATATAAGGAGCAGCTGTCAGGGCCAGAAAGGAAAATCCACTAGACGCTCTTGCACCTCAGCCAGGATTCAGTCGAGGAGATTCAGAAGTCAGAGAAGGCAGCTTAAGCTCTCAGAACCAAGACTACAGAAGGCTTCTAAGAAAAACTAGCCGAGCCCCAAGTGAAGGAGATAAGATGTTGAAGGAGACAATAAAGGATTTGGACTTTAATTCCTGGCTGCATGAGGTAATTATTGAACTGAAAAGAAACTTGCTCCCAGAGAATGTTATAATTTAGAGAACAATATTACAATATAGTAAGAGCAAAGAATATCTGATGGAGAGCCTGAATGATGAAATGATCCTCACAAACTATAAAAAGAGCCACAAAAAAGAATCGTGAATATTGAGAAGATATTCTATAGTACATTTAAAGAATCTGGACAAGAATCACACAGGATAAGAGCATATACATGAACAGGATGGGATCTGCACTGATTGAGGGAATACTTACACAGGGATCATACCCAGATTTATTAGTGTATATGTATGTATTCTGTATATATATGTACATATAAATACATATAATCAAGAGGGATAGCAAGGCATAGTGAAGAAAGAATGGACAATGGAGATTGGAATAATGGAAATGGGAATGGGCAATATGATCATTAACTCAGTATCCATCAGGCAATAATGGTAACAAATAATAGTAACAGCTAATATTTATGTAGCACTTACTTATATGACAGGCACTGTGCTAAGTCCTTAACAATTATTATTTCATTTAATCCTCACAACCACTCTGGGAAGTAAGTGTATTATTAACCCCATTTTACAGATCAGGAAACTGAGGCAAACAGAAGTTAAAAAGACTTGCTCAGGGTCACACAGCTAATAAGTGTCTGAAGCCATATTTGAACTCAAATCTTATTGACTCCAAGCACAATGCTTGGAGCACCTAGCTGCCTGAGGGTAGAGAAGAGCTGCCTGTCTGCCTCAGTGGAAAGAGTTTCCATATTGGAAGTTCCCCACATAAAGGAAATGACAAATCCAACCCTCTCCAGAGGAAAAATACATACATACATCATGTATTTGTATATGTATGCAATATGTGTGCATATATGTATGCATCTCTCCATCAATTAATCTTTATTAATGAAACATTTATACAGTACTTATAATGTGCCTGGTTCTGTGCCTGGGATACAAGAAGAGACAAAATATAGTCCCTGCTCTCAAGGGACTGACAATATAATGGAGGAAATGACAAGGAACAAATACACACACACATGTACACAGACACATATACAAATATAGACACATAAATTTACATGTAGGAAAAATAGGAAATAATTAAAAGAAATTAAAATAAAATGACTAAAAGAAAACATTAGAATTAAGAAAGGTTGGAAAAATGTACTACAAAATATGGGTAAAGAAAGACAGGAAAATAAGGAAGCCAATAGATGGATATGAGGAAGGAGAGTATTTCAGGAATGGGGAGCAGACAGAGAAATGAAAAATGACAAAAGAACTGACATAGAGGAATCAAATGGGGAGGAGGGCTGATGGTTCTGGAACCCTATTTTCATTGGGAATGGGTTTAAAAAGAAACAAAACAGATATATCTAGAAGGATTATAAAAGTCTTTTAAATTCAGAAAGAAATAAGAGGGTGAATAAGATAGATTCAAGGGAGAAGATAAAGGAGAAATTTTTAGAGAGAATTACATCAGACCCAGGTTAAAGAAAACAACATAATATACAAAACTCTCTGAATTTACAAAGAAATAAGAGGATAAAAGGGATACAAGGAGTTATAAATTGATGTGTAGATTAACTGGAATGGGATGAAGAGAAAAGGAAAAGCTGGGGAGGGAATAAGAGAAGGGTTCATGGAGGGAAAATAGGTTAAGTAATAGAAAAGCAAGGTAGTGGACAGAAGTAAAGCAGAGAAGTCAGAAGGGATAGGAAATAAGAGATATGAACACATACAATAATAAAGCTCAGGGATAGAATATATTAGGTTAAAAAAATCAGGGATAGTAGATTTAATCAAAAGAGAAAAATAGGGAAACTACACTATACGTCAGCCACATTAATCAATATTGTTTTGGACTTTAAAATAACTAGATAGCATAAGCTTGGAATATTGCTGTGGTTAAAGGAATGATGAGTTCGTGGATTTAGAAAAATATGACAAGACATACTTATGAAGGATTATGTTATCCACCTTCAGAAAAATAGAAGACAAACAAGCATAATACAGTCTTACATAGACATATATGAATGCACATATGTATATATGTGTCATTATAGTGATATAGGTGTACATATGTGTGTGATTATAGATATGTATATGTGTATATATGTATGTGTGTGTGTGTATATATACCTACACTTAACTGTAGCCTTCTTGAGGGAGGGAGGAGAAAAGGGGAAAAAAATAAGGTAAAAAAGTGCAGAGCAGTAAACAAAAGAAAATCTACAAGAAAAAAAAAAAAGATGGACAGCTATAATATATAGTATTTATTATATAGGCTTTCTTGAAATGGAAATTATTTTATATTTTGAACCTTTTCTATTGTTTTATTGTGCACATGGCAGTTTTTCTTTTTCTTTTTCTGTTTTGTATTTGTTTTGAATGAGAGAATAAGGGGAAAAACTAAAAAAAAAAAAAAAAAAAAACAGGGAAAAAAAGAAATGAAATCATGGAAGATGGAGTGCCTTGTCTGTAAGCAGCAAGGACAACAGTGTCAGTAAACTTTAAAGTGTATGGAGAAGGTCCTCAATTAAGAAGGGCTTTGAATATCAAAGATTTTGTATTTGATCTTGGAAGCAATAAAGACCCACTGGAGTTTACTGAGTACCAGGATAAGACAGTTGGATTTTTGCTTTAGGAAAATTAATTTTGTAGCTAAATGAAGGTTAGATTGGCATGAGGAGAAATCTGAGGTAGGCAGGCTCACTAGCAGACTACTGAAATAATCCAGGTGTGAGATGGGAACTTGCATCAGACTGCTGACTAATCCAGAGGAGAAAAGGGAAGATATTTGAGAGATATTGTGAAGGTAGAATCAACAGGATTAGAGGCCAGTTTGAATGTAGGTGAGAGAGAGAGTGAGGGGTCCAGGGCAACTCTAGTTTGTGAGCCAGACAGACTGGAAAGATGATAGTACCTTCAATAGTAACAGAGAAGCTAGGAGCAGAAAGAGGTGCACTTTAAAGGGAAAGAGAATGAGTTCAGTTTTGGACATGCTAAGCTACAGATATCTGCTAGACATCTAGTTCAGGTCATCTAAAAAGCATTTGGAGATGCAAGACTCCTGGAGATCAGTAAAGAGGTTGGGGCAGGACAGGTAGATTGGAGATTCAGCAGCAAAGAGTTTATAATTAAATCGATGGAAAAGACGAGATCACCAAATAAAATAATATAAAGAAAAGAGGGGAAAGGACAGAGCCCAGGGAAAGAATCCTGAAGGATATCTATGGTTAAAGGACGTGATCTAAAATATCTTATAATGTAAATAATAATACAATGTGTAATATTATAGTTAACATTTATATAACTCTTTAAGGTTTGCAAAATACTTGACATATATCATTTTATTTGATCCTCATAACTGCTCTGATAGGTAGATGCTAATGTGATCCCCTTTTACACATAAACTGAGATTGAGAGAGGTTAAGTGACTTGGCTGGGGTTACATAGCTAATAAGTGTCTGAGAAAAGATTTAAATTCAGGTCTTCCCAATTTCTAAAACTAAAGCCCTACCTATCCCACCCCCTGTTGTGGAAAAAAAAAATGGTGAATTTGGAATTAAAAGAGCTGGATTTGAATTCTGCCACCACCACATCCATCCAACTTACCATAAGCAAGTCACATTTCCTTTCTAAAAAATTTGAATAATTTTCAGAAACCAACAAATCAAATTGCTACATAAAGAATGGGGGGGCACCCTCCCCAAAAAGCCTAAAGACTAAAGGCTCTACAGCTATCTAGATCCCCAATTCCTCATCCCTAATTTTGTGGGCAACTGTCACCTATCCAACAAAGAAGGTGGGACAATCAAGCATTCCTGCATGACTGTGGCAAAAAAGTGACACCAGTCAAGGTACAAACTGGTAGCTCCTCCCAAGATGTTGAGAGTATGGTACCATACTTACTGTATGTCCATTAACATCTACAGGCTCATAACCAAGTTAGCCAAGAGGTGAGAAAATGTTTAGCCACTTCAATTATAGAAGAGAATCTCTCCAATGTGTAACATGGGTGGGAATGGCCATTCTGTTGAACTTAGAGATCCCTGAAGTACTGAAATAAGAAGGCTTTAAATTACTGTCATTGGTTTGCCATTTTAAACACAGACCAGAATTCATATACTCTAAGTGGTTTATGCTTTCAAAGTAGTCACGTTGGTTCTTAAAATCATAGAACTACACATATATTGTGAGCACTAGGAGCTGGTGAGACTTAGAAACTACCAATAAACCAAAAAGCATTTATTAAATGTCTACACTATGACAAGCTACAAAGACAAAAAAGGAATAGACCCTGGTTTCAAAGAATTTATATTTTACAGAGGTGAGGGGGAAAAAAGAGAAGAGGGGGAGAGGAGTCCACATGGTACAGATATCATGGTACAGGGGAGAGAATGATGAATGTGTAGTTAAGGAACGTGGGTTTGAATCATGTCACTGCTATTTCTCATTCATGTTATCTTAAGCTCTCTAGATCTCACTTCCTCATCTGTAAAATGTGATGGCTGGACTGAATGATTTCTAAGATTCCTTCCAGTGCTAAATACAGGATCTAATGTCTATGCAGACGATTACACAAAATGATTACAAAATAAATACAAGGTAGCTTGAATAGGAAGAGCACTAGCAGCAGGGGTTGGGAAAGAATCAGGAAAGATTCTTAAGGAACAGAGATTGAAGAACTCTTGGTACAAATCCTAGAAAGTATGAGGCCTGAGTTTTATCAGAAATATAAAGGATCTTCTAAAATAAATGATTCCAAATCCCTAAATCCTTAGGGATTACCTAGTTCAATTCTCTCAAGGATACTGAGACCCAGAAAGATAAAAACTCTTGCCTATAAACACAAGGAGTTACTAGCAGGCAAGAGACTGAGAATTAGATATCCTAACTTAGGATCTATTACTTTTTTCCATTACCCCACTTCTCAAAATACTTCCTCAAGGTGCCTTCAGAGGTGCCATCAGAGCCAACAATACAAGCCTTTAAATACTTTCAATCTTAGCCAAATGTCATCCTTTGTAAGTGAATCTGATTTTTTAATATCTGCCAAAAAACTGTTTAGAGACAAATATAGTGAATAAATTGGAATGATTAAGTTGTGTAATACTAGATTTAATGAAACTCACTTTTCTATATCACTTCAAATGACTCTAAGACAATATTCATGTATTCAAAAATGATTACAATCACACACACACAAAAACCATGCCAGAATTTACAGCTCCACATATTGTTCCTTTACAAAGTAATCACTTAGGAAAGCTCCATTCCAATGATACTACCATTTCTCAGTAATTTTTGGAACACTTCTTTTGGAACTGCCTTCAGAGTCAGCTTACAAGTCACACATGAAAATAAGCCTTATAGGGGATCTAGAGATGTGGGACACTGCAAGTGTTACAGATAACTAATGTGTTGGTTAGCTAAACTAAATTTTGTTTCGCTTCTCTATTCTTTATAAGCAATGGCTCTCTGGAAGGGGGAGAATGATATAGTAGGAAAAGTTGATGGTGTAAAAACAAGATATCAATAACTTTGGGTTTGTTTTTTTGTTTTTTTAAGATTAGAGGCCCCGATTAAAAAGAGAAAATGAATTTCATACCTATCTAGATTCAACTCAGTATCATTTTGAAGCATCTCAGTATTCTTAGAAATTAATGCAAAGAGAACTAGGCTTAGAATCAGAAGGCCTGGCTTCAAAACCTGATTAATCCATGTGGCTATGTATAAGATCCTTAACTTACTGATCAAGAATGCCCTTATTTGTAAGTTGGTGACCAGAATACTTTCATTAATTACCTCAAAGTATAGTGGTTAAAAAAAAAAAGTGACTTGTGAACTAGAACAGAACTAAATAGAAGCATAGTTCTTCATATTTTGAGTTTACTTTTTGAATTTTTTTTAAATTTTCTGTTTATTTAACAAAAACAGAACAGCAAAAAGACAGAAAAGGAAAACAAAACAGAACATTTTCAAGTGTCCAGAAGAACTTGAAGGGAGGGAGGGATTCAAAATATGTAACAATAAATTACCAGTTTAAGAAAGAATATATAAAAGTAAAACAAATTATTTTCATAAGTCTTTTTTTTTTTTTTTTGCTTCCTTGTAGGTATCTTTTGTTCTCTGTTATGTACTTTTTTTTACTCTATTATTTTTGTCCCTTTCATCTCCCCCTCCCCCCCACCTCCCTCAAATGGGCTATTGTGCTTAAGTACAAAATATTTATTTATAGAGAGAGAGATAGATACATACATACATATACCACTAGACACACACACACACATTCACAACCACCTACACACCCACACATATACATATATTTATATACACACAAAGTAGAGAGAGAAACATACACACATATCTATATATACTCAGCTACATACATACACACATATAACATATATGTAAACATGCAACTAAAGCAGTATTATTGTGGTTGACATATAATGTAGATTTCTCTCTTGATTGAATGTTTTTAAGTGTGACTTTCTCTACGATCAATGATTTCCAGCTGTATTTTTTTTCCTAATAAATTCTATTTCTGATCCTTGTAGTGTTAGCATATATATCTTCTTTCCCATCCCTGTTAACTTTTCTGTTTTAATTCTGCTCTTTAACTTGTTTTGCTATTACTTAACCTCTCCCCACCCATGAATTCCTCCCTTGTCTTCTTCACCCACCCTTTGCTTCTCCCTTTGTCCATCCTTCCCCCATTATTTCTTATAGATTTTGGAGGATGCTATATTCTTCATGGTATATGTTACCTATTTAACCTGTTACCAATGTGAGTAGGTTTTCACTACAAGCCCTCTTCCACCTTTTAATATTTCTGTGTCTGTCTATTCTTCCTCTGCACCTCATTTATATAACATAATTACTATTTTAACCTTTTCCTAGGCGGTTTTGCTTTTTAGTTGAGTTTACTTTCTTTTTAAAAAAAATCTATTAAAGTAAGTGATTTTTTTAAAATGCTTTTAGCAAAGGCTAAAGGAGATCTAAAGTTTCTAATCTTAAAATTGTTAATTTTAGTTTTTGATATTCTCATGTGACCAAACAGTACTTGCTATAATGAATGTTTCTCTATCTGGAGGAACTAAGCAGGGTTATTTTTATATTTAGTTATCTAAATATACCAGAATAAAAAGTACATCAATAAAAATAGTAATCTTTCCTTTGTGCCAAAGGTTTCATGACAAAACAATGATTTTCCTTTAGAAAGCAATATCCAATAGTCTAGATGATATCAATTAACCAATATTAATAAATGGTAGCATGTACCAGGAACTGTGCTAGGTTCTTGGGCTAAAAATATAATAAATAAAGCAATCTCCACTCTCAAGGAGCATATATCCTAACAGGGCAACAAAGATATCTATAAGTATATGTAGAATAAATGTAAAGAAATACTAAGTAATTAAATATTGGAGCAGGTTAAGAGGGTGCTCAAGAAGTTAGCAGCAATCAGGGAAGGCTGCATGTGGAAGGGAGTGCTTGAAGAAAAACTGGGGAGAAGTCAAAAATGGATCAGCCTGAACAAAGACATGGGAGTAATAATTTATTCATAGCAATAGTGCTCACTAAATGCTTTTTGAGTGTTTAATTTCCTTTTTTCTTTTGGAAAATGCTTGCTAATGAAGATAAAACTGATGATTCCAAAGAACTTTCCTACACATACTAGGCTCCACTGGAAATTTCAAATGCTATAGAAGTAGCAGTGGTTTTCTCTCAAGAGGACAGTCTTTTAATACCAACTGTATCTCCTTTGAGTTACAACAGAAGCTGACAGACTAAAAACTGTAGCAATAACCAAATTATATTTTCAGAAATAAAGTGATCTGGGGAGCAGGATAGAGGGAAAAGAGAACTGTCATGACTACTAATATTAATCCAAAAAAATTAATCCACTAAATGCAATTCTTTATATGGAAATGTTTCTATTCCTGATTTCCTTTGGTGTGCTGTCTTTGAACTTGCAGTATATATGATTACCTTAGTATTATTTAAATACCATAATCCTAGAAGGAGTATGAAGAAGAGATCAAGTGCCAAGAAGATGGGGGAACAGCTATTTACTTATCCTCTTCAAAAGTCAAAAGGGAAAGGTCAACATTTATTTAAAAAAGAAAAAGTAATAACTTTTTAAAGGATTTATGGGAAATGTTTTTAAGACCTCAAATGAAGGAAACCTGAATAGTTTAAGGCATAATACACTGAACTGGAATAATACCTGAATTAGAGGAAATTAGTCTGAATGACAAGTCTGAAGTGTTTAATAATTTATTAAGTTGAAAAACTTTTTAAAGAAACATATTTGATTAATTTTATACACACACACACACACACACACACACGCAGTAATTAATAAGCACTAGGAAAAGTGTTACACAGAATAAGTTCTAAGACTATCTTAGGAGATTTGCTTTAGTGAATAGGCATTTAATAACTTTTTTTTTTAATGAATTGATAAGATATAACTGGACTTCAGATTTCATTTGTATGAAGAACTTTACCAATGAAAGTCAGCACATTCTCTATCTTAAAGAGTATCACAGATAACCAAGAAATTAAAAATTAACAAGTTTTCTAAGGGTTAGCAGTGTCAGAGGCAAGACCTACACTCAGGTTTTTCTGGTTTCAAGGTGCTATACTGTACCAGGCCATACATTTCTCAAATTGATAAGAGTGATTGTCTATAAAAGCCACTGAAACTACTTGAAAAAGTCAAAGGATAAATTGATAATTCTCCCAATAATTTTGTTTAAAAGGTAATTTGCAAAGTAATTACTTTTTAAAAATATAAAGCATATTAACAAACTGCAGCCCAAACTTAGTCCAAATTATTAAAAGTTTCCAATTAGTGGAAACAATTAATGATATATTAATGTGTTTGCATAATTTTTTAAAAGCCATAAAAAGAAGAAATCCACAAAGGAATGAAAGCACAGATGAAAAAGAATTTATTAAGTAGTTACTATGTGTTAAATACTGAGGATACAAATATAAAAATCCAGATGGTCCCTGATTTCAAGAAGGTCACATTGTAAGTGGGAAAGACAGCTGCAAATAATAAAGGTCTGTTGGCAAATGACTGAATAAGTTGTAGTATATGAATACAAGGGAATATTATTGTTCTATAAGAAATGATGAGAAGGCTGATTTCAGAAAAGTCTAGAAAGACAAACAAGAACTGATGTTAAGTAAATCGAGCAGAACCAAGGAAACATTGTACACAGTAACAACACAATTATTTGATGATCATTTGATGATTATTTGATGATGGCATTATTTGATGCCATCTGCATCCAGAGAAAGGACTGTGGAGACTGAACATGAATCAAAGCATAGCATTTTCACCTTGCTATTATTGCTGTTTGCTTGAGTTTTCTCTTTCTCATGTTTTTTTGGATCCTTTTCATCTGATTTTTTTTGTGCAGCTTGATGAATATGGAAATATTTTTAGAAGAATTGCACATATTTTAAAAAAGCCATAAAAAGAAGAGATTTACAAAGGAATGAAAGCATAGATGAAAAAGAATTTATTAGTAATTACTATGTGTTAAATACTGAGGATACAAATAGAAAAATCCAGATGGTCCCTGATTTCAAGGAGGTCACATTGTAATTGGGAAAGACAGCTGCAAATAATAAATTTCTTGCTATCTTAGAGAGGGGAAAGGAAGGAAGAAAAGGAGAAAAACTGGAACACAAGATTTTCCAAAGCTGAATGCTGAAAACTATCTTTTCGTGTATTTAGGAAAAAGGAAGGAAGGAAGGAAGGGAGGGAGGGAGGGAGGGAGGGAGGGAGGAGATTAAGAATATTAAAGTATAGAAAACGGAAATCAATGAAAAGTGGGAATGGAAACATTTTCATATAAAACATTATATTTAATCTTTTTCTTTTCCTCTTCACATTACTGAAATATGTGACTTTAAATTGCTTACTGTATAAAAACTAGGGAAATGTTTAATAAGTATCATAGGGCCTAATTACAAAATCAAGACTAGCGAAAATACTTTCAGACTGAGAAAGTGACTGTTTGTCCATGGCTATGCAAAAGTATTGTAAATCATACAACTCAGTGAGAAAATTATATCCCAAAATAAATTAGGCAGTTGGATAGTAGTATCAATCTTTTTCAGCCTAATAAGATAAAAATAGATCCATTACAAGAAATAATTTATTCCATGGCATTTAAACAAAGAAAAGTTTAAAGAATTTTCCAGTATAAGGTGTCAGAATTTGATATTATAGTTATACCTCATTCATTCAGCAAAATCTAACCCATTCATCAAAATCAAATTGCTCCAGAGATCCAATAGGAAACAAAATCTATATTTCTTTTCTCAAATAGTTATTATATAAGGAGTATGGACAATGCCAAAAAAGTCAAAAGAAATCATTTCAATCAATTCACTCTGTCTATAACGACTGATATTATTCTCATTTGTAAGAGTTTAATAGAGGACCTGCCATGAATTTTCTTAATTTTACTATTTAGGATGTTTAACTAAACAAACAAACAAACAAAAAAAAGAGACACCCAAGGAGATACGAAAGAAGGGAAAGGGACCTGTATGTGCCAAAATGTTTGTGGCAGCCCTGTTTGTAGTGGCTAGAAACTGGAAAATGAATGGATGTCCTTCAATTGGAGAATGGCTGGGTAAATTGTGGTATATGAATGTTATGGAATATTATTGTTCTATAAGAAATGACCAACAGGATGAATACAGAGAGGCTTGGAGAGACTTACATGAACTGATGCTAAGTGAAATGAGCAGAACCAGGAAATCATTATATACTTCAACAACGATATACTATATGAAGATGTATTCTGATGGAAGTGGATTTCTTTGACAAAGAGACCTAATTCAGTTTCAATTGATCGATAATGGACAGAAGCAGCTACACCCAAAGAAAGAACACTGGGAAATGAATGTAAACTGTTTGCATTTTTATTTTTCTTCCCAGGTTATTTTTACCTTCTGAATCCAATTCTCCCTGTGCAACAAGAGAACTGTTTGGCTCTGCACATATATATTCTATCTAGGATATACTGTGACATATTCAACACATATAGGATGCTTGCCATCTAGGGGAGGAGGTGGAGGGAGAGAGGGGAAAAATCGGAACAGAAGTGAGTGCAAGGGATAATGTTGTAAAAAATTATCCTGGCATGGGTTCTGTCAATAAAAAGTTATTATAATTTAAAAAAAAAGAGAGAGACAACAGTTAAAAAATACACTTTACTGACAAACCTATTCTTGCCAAGTATTGTGCTATTTTATATATAATAGTTTCATTACTTAATAGTTTATCTATTTCCAGTTATCTATTTCTCAATCGTGAAAACCTAAAATGAAAAATAAATAAAAATTGGTGATTTAGAGAACAGTATTCAGATTAAAACATTTCAGTAATGCTTTTTCTTTTGTAACTTGATGTTTGGTCACTAAGTTGTGATGTATTTCTAATGGCACAAGTTGTGAAAAGATTATTGAGTGCATTTAAACACAAAAAGAGAGTGAACAGGTCATATAACAAGAGAGTGACCATAGCCATAAGATGTTAAAAGGAAGGCCATTAGAAGACTGGGTAGATCTTCCATAAGAAATTCAGAGTAAATCACAGACAAGCATCAAAGAGAAACACTGGATTTAGAACCAGAACACCTGGGTTCAAATCTAGGGCAAGACCCTACCTTTGTAACTTTGGTCAAGTCACTTAACCTCTTTGGGTTTAAATCTCCTCAAGAGTAGGATGAGGGCATTAGATTCAAGATAGAGACCTCAGTAGAGGTCTCTCCCAATTCTAAATCTTTTGGGTGGCACAGAGTTAAAAATTATCTTCATGGAAAAAATATGAATCTATCAAAGCACAGTATTACCCTATGAAAGAAGCTTTCAACCAGAGATTATGGAAGAAATCTTGCTTTGAAGGATAAAGTTAAATAAAGGAAGTTATAAAGATACCTATTAACAAGAAGTCTTTTTTTTTTTTTTTTTTTTTTTTTTTGCTTTCCATAGAAGTACATAGCAAGAGGTTTTATAAACCAATATCAGAGAATCAGAGTTGAAAGGGACCCAAAGGCCCATGTCAAAGGAATTCCCTTTAAGAACTCTTTCTTCAATGGATATTTGAGTTAAAGAGGAGATAATGAGGGAATATGTGTACATGATGCTTCCATCAATAAAGAGACAAGAAGAAAGAACTCTTGGTAAAAGGCCCCAATCTTTTCAGTGAAATATAAGACAAGGTTTATGATTGATAATGTTGGGGTGAGAGGTGTAAGAAAAGATGAAAAGATGACACTATGGAAAGTGTGGAACAGCAAATCAATTATGACAGAAGAGAATGTTTACATTTCTGCAGTGAGATCCAGTTGAGATTAGATTACATAATTTGTAGTAGACCCATTTAGAATGATTTCATGATTTCTTCTAGTTCTATTCAGCAGAATAATTTTTTTTTAATTCTAGACACTATATTTTAAGAAATAATAAGCTAAAACTACCCAGATCTATTAGAATGAAAACATAAAGTGAAGTTACAAAGAAGTCAATAATCACTTCCCAAAAAAACGTCAAAAGGAAAAGTCACAGAAATCAGGAAGTCAATGTCAAAATCCAGAGCTCCCATGTAAAAGAGAAAAGTGCAAATTTCTAGAAAAAAAAAGCGCTTAAACTACCAGAATTCACAGCTAGGATTACACAAGACCTTAAAGTTTCTGCTAAAAATTAGAAGAGATCTTAGAATAAAAATATACCAAAAGGCAAAAAAGTTTACAATCAAGAGTAACATAATTGAAAAACAAAATCCTTAAGGGGGAAAATAGAATAGAGAATTGTAATGAACCAAAGGTCTCAAGCATTTCTAATGAAAAAACTAGAGCTGACTAGAACTTTGAAATACAAACATAATGAAATACAAACAATTTCTGTACTATTAAAAAGTGATGAAAGAGATCCTTTCAGAGAATGCTGGGGAGCATGAACTAAAATAGTGAATTGAGCAAAATTGAAATTTTATCACTATATAGTGGAAGTATTGCTATAAGGAAAAATGTCACTGTAAAGAAAAACAACTTTGAAAAACTTAACTATTCTGATGAAAGCAATGACCAAACATATCTCCAAAGGACCTGTTATGAGGCATGGTATCCAACTCCCGACAAAGGTGAACTTGTGGTGCAGAATGACACATATGGTTTCTGATAAGATTAATTTTTTGTTCAGCTTGAGTATGTATAATTATTTTAAGGAATTTTTCTTCTCATTTTTAATGGGAGAAAATATTAGAAAGAAGAGAGAGGTTAATAATAGTGATGCTTAAAAAATAAAGAGGGCTACTAAAAGACTTTTTAAGACACATTATAAATATAAAAGTAAGCAGTATGAAATGGAAATCCATGGTTTTATTCATGATTTTTTTTGTGTGTTCTATTATGTATATAAAAATGTTCTTTTGAGAAGCAGTGAGGGATAAATTTCAAAATAAAATAAAATAAAATTCAAAATTTTAAAGTAGTTACACTAGGATTTCTCACAAAGTTTCTCAAGTTAAGATAAAGTAGGAGCTGACATACAATGTATTAATGAACTATGATTGGGACATTTTTGGCTTTGATTCATGTTTCATTCATTCTATAATTATAATATACATACATATGTATATATAAATACAGTTTTTAAAAATCAAGCAATACAGACTGTAAAAAATGTCAAAGGAGAAAAAAAATTACATTTTCACCCATTACAGGATCTTGCCAATTATAAGACAATGCAAATAAGTAAAATTTTTAACACAACTAATTACTTTACTGATAATCACTTAAGAGTCACATAGTGTTATCGAATTTAAAAGATGGCTTTATCTACAAACTTACTGCAGGTCTCCGAGGCTCTCCTGGCAGCTGTGGAGGATACACTTTTTTATTCTTCTTCTCCCATTTCTTTGAGATATCAAGGGAAGCACTCGTGTGGATATGTGACAAAGGCAAAACATTTTGTGATGAGAGCAACCTATCAAAAAAACCAGGAAAGCCTTTAGTCCTTTAGCTGTTAGGATCACTCTGCTGTATTAAACAGTTTGATTATAAGAAAAAACAATTTAAGGACACATATAAACACAACAATTATGGAACAGTAAAACTTTTTAAATGGCTAAAATGAGCTTAATATATTTTAAACAAATCTCTTTCCTCCTTCTGACTTCACTACTTCTGTAAGTAGCACAACCATGTTTGTTACTTTGGTGCCATCTCTGATTCTTTATCCTTTCTCACTTCCCAAATGTAGTCCAAGTCTTGTCCATTCTATTTCCACCACATCTTTTCTTTCCTTTGTATTTCCACTGATTGAATGTAAGTTCCTTGGGAGTGTAAGTTGTTTCAATAAATTTGTATGTATTCCTAGAACTTAGCTCAAAACCTGACAGAGTATATATGCTTAATAAGTGCTACTTATCCCTGTAGTTGTTAAAAAAAAAAAAAAAAAAGTAACCCTGCATTTAATAGACTTTAACAGCCATATCCTAAAAGTCTACAAATTAGCCTGGCAATAGAACCTTCTTGCTTTCTGAGACCTTTCATCACCATAGATTGGTCAATTGGTCAATCGAAAAACTCATGAAATTAGTTTAAAAACATTAGTCCTCTACAGCCAATGAAGTGGCACTATCATAGGAAAATCAGCCAAAGAATACCAAAGAGCATGCTATTTTTAGCTTTATAAACATTAAGTTACGTAATGAGCATTCAAATATAACATCCTCATTCAGTGACCAATCAGTAACTATGCTATTTGAAGCACCCTAATTATAAACCCTGACATTCTCATTAAAAATGAAACTTCAAGGAAAAAAAGAAAGTTACAACCATGTAGAAAGACAGCTCACAGGTTCTTCTTGGAGAGGCAAATAAAGGACATGGTGAAATTGGTTTTCTTGTGTACACAAAAAAAACAAGAAGAAATATAATTTTACAGGATACTTAGTCATATTGTGTTACAGTGTTTATGACAAACATTTGCAAAAAGATTACCACAAAGATAAGAACAGTCTATACACCAACATTTGTAGCAAAGGATAAGAAGATGGAAAATGTCTAGGGATATAGATTCACCCTTTAAATCAATCAACATCTATTTTAATAATAAGTAATTTCAGTGGCAAAGGATATGTCACTGGAGCACAAGCTTCAGCAGTTAAAAACAGAAAGCCAAAGAAAGGTCAGAAAGAAGCCCAATCTCTCTTTTTGAGAAGAGTTGGGAAATGCTAGATAAGTTAAGTGCCAAACAGCATCACATACACAAAAAATTATTATCTATTAACAAATAGAAAACAACTATTACTAAACAATTAGTTATTGACCAAGGGGCTCATTTTTGATTTGGCTCATTTTGATTTGTCAAGTCAGACTGTTGACTTTTAAAAATAAAGACAAATCAATAACAAATTGGAAAGATAACTGAAAAGTTATTTCTTAGCACTAAGTACAATGCTTTGCATATGATAAATGAATGTTTATTGGGTTTTTTTTTTTAATAATCTGCACACATTCAATGTACCTTCAACGAAGATTTGAGAACAGAGTGGATGGACAAGCTTTCACAAACAATATTCTAGATCAGAATACATCTTCATAGTCACACCTGACCAAAAAGTGTAGGGAAAACAAGAATTCAATTTTTTTTTTTAGTAATAAAAAGAGCATTTGATATTGAAAGATGCTACAATGGATAAAGTGCTTGATTTAAGTCATAAATATGAGTTCAAATTCTGTGTCACATACTAGTTTTGTGACCCTCAGCAAGTCACAACCCCTCTCAGCCTCAGTTTCCTAGTTGATAAAATAGAGATAATAAGAGAACCTACCTCCCAAGATTATTTTGAGAATGAAGTGAGACATTATATGTAAAGCACTGTGAGTATATGCCAAGGCTCTAACATGGGCCCTCCTCTGTTTTCTCTATCACTATCCTGGAGACCTTATCAGCTCCCAAGGGTTCAATGACTAATTATCTTTATGCATCATTTCCATATAACCCTCCTATAGCACCTTCTATCTGAGCTCCAGACCAACATCATTATCTATTAGGCCTACTGAACTTGATGCCACAGATATCTTAAACTCAATGTCTAAAACAAAATTCACCTTCCCCCTAAAAACCTCACCTTTCTTCCCAATTTCCATATTATTCTCATGAGAATCAATATCTGATATCTTGGTGTCATTCTTAATGCTTTATTCTCCCTTGAAAAGCACCAAAGGGAAGTGGGGGTTGCTAGCAGGTTTCTGGGCTGAAGGGTCTTATTATGCACAAACCCATCAGCATGGGAGGTATTACACCTATTATATGTGCTTACATAGCAATAACGCAGAGGCTATTAGGGATGACTCTCCCCACAGTCAGTGCAGGCTCGATGTGGTGTAACAAACATGAATTGTACACGCAAGTAGCGGAATAGCAAACAATATAAATCAACATGGTGTTGGAAAAGATCACCAGAATTCCTAGAAGGAGGGTATGTAAACAACAGTCACACATACACCTTCTTCAGCAGCCAAGAGATAGTCCAAAACCAATCTACTGTCCATTGCTTCACATGTCAGGGAATCCAATGATCCCCCTGAGTTTTTGAAGTCCTGCAAAAGTCTATTTATGTGGTAGGGAATCCAATGATTCCAGCAGATTTTGAAGTCCTGTAACAGTCTTATCATTTCTCAGAGAATCCAATGATTCCTGAGAGTTTTCAAGTCCTATGTCTCAGAGAATCCAATGATTCCTGAGGATTTTCGAGTCCTATGTCTCAGAGAATCCAATGATTCCTGAGGGTTTTCAAGTCCCATGTCTCAGAGAATCCAATGATTCCTGAGGGTTTTCAAGTCCTATGTCTCAGAGAATCCAATGATTCCTGAGGGTTTTCAAGTCCTATGTCTCAGAGAATCCAATGATTCCTGAGGGTGTTCAAGTCCTATGTCTCAGAGAATCCAATGGTTCCTGAGGGTTTTCAAGTCCTACAACAATCTTATCATGTCTCAGAACAAATTCCTGAGGGTTTCAAGTCCAACAACTTGATGTCTTGAGTCAAACGCCCATAACGCTACGTTTTTCAAGGGAGAAATCAGCAACAGAATCACCCGAATTTCTTGGGTCTTCCTTGTTTCAAGGGTCTGCTGCCTCTCTGCAATGGACAAGGCGATATGGCCTGCTAACCCATCTGATTCCTCCTCCACCTGTAGAGATACAAGCAAACCCTCTCCCAAAGCAGTTAGCCATCTGGTCCTTTTCCATTCACCACTTTCTGGGTCTCTCCACATCACCTGCATTATCTAAAGATAGTGGAGCTTCTCGACTGGACACTAACCTTCTGGTGGGTTATAAACTCTGTCTGCGACCAGTGCATCTTTGTCAAAATCAAGTTAATAGTATAAAGAGCTAGATTTAGTAGTTCTCTAGGGTTCTGTGCCCCTTTCTTTTGTTTTTGGAGGAGCGTCTAATATTCTGTTTCTCCTCTCTACTATTGCCTGTCCTTGAGGATTGGAAAGGTATGCCCGGTGTGTAAAATCTTATACTGTGCACAAAAGTGTGCAAAATGTTTTGAAGTATAAGCAGGACCATTGTCTGTTTTTATTGCTTGTGGCACACCCATAATGGCAAATGCTTGTGTGAGGAATTCAGTGACCACTCGGACTGTCTCTTTTGCTGCTGGTATTGCAAAAGTGAATCCCGAAAAGGTGTCTACCACAACGTGGATGAAAGACAGACGACCAAAAGATTTATAATGGGTCACATCCATTTGTCAGATTTCACTGGGTCTCAAACCACGAGGGTTCTTCCCTGGAGGCAGTGTAGGAGCGTGGAAAGGAAGGCAAGCCGTACAGGTTTTTACTATGCTCCTAGCTTCCTCTTTTGTTATTCTAAATCGTAAACGTAAAACTCGAG
The DNA here is from genome assembly GCF_902635505.1 of Sarcophilus harrisii. Taxonomy (NCBI): domain Eukaryota; kingdom Metazoa; phylum Chordata; class Mammalia; order Dasyuromorphia; family Dasyuridae; genus Sarcophilus; species Sarcophilus harrisii. Next base: position 387,461,836 of record NC_045427.1, on the reverse strand, counting down.
CAGCCTGATGATATTTAGAATGAGATGCCTGGGCTTCTTGGAACAAAGGGGTATTGACCAACATAGTTAGAAGGCTATCTGCCTTTGAATTGCCATCAAATATGGGACCTGGAAGTCCACTATGAGAATGGACATGTAATATATAGATCTTACCTGGATGCTTTCTCACTTGCTCTTGAAGTTTCTTAAAGAGCTGATATAAATTAGAGGCTGCAAATTTCATTTGGGCTGTGGCAATTCTTTGTACCACACCTACTGAATAGGCCGAATCAGATATTATATTTATGTCCCCTGGATAATTAATAAGAGCTAGAATGATCAAGCAAATTCATTCTGCTGAGTGGACTGAAAAGAGTTCTGACTACCTCTTTATAGTTAGATCATGAGAGTACACAGCACAAATATTATGTTTGGATGCATCCGTGAAGATAGTTGGTCCTTTAAGAGGAACTTTAGAAACTTTTTCTTCAAGAGTCCATCGCCAATTATGTAATAGTCTAGTTATCTTTAATGGAGACCCATGTAAAAAATTTGGAGCCATGGCTAATAAAATTTGCCACTCTGGGATGGTCTCAAAACACACATTAATTTGTGTATTGGTATAAAAGGTTTATATCTTGTCAGGTCTTGTCCCAGATAATTGTACTGCTTAGTGGCCTTTAATAAAATTCTAGCCACAAGCACTGGGTAGGGTGTAAGGCTTGTTCTGGTTGTGCTGGAGGTTCACCCACTCTATCACACTGTCTCCTTTGATGGACTGCCATGGTGCTTCTTGTGTGGCAAACTGGTATTTCCAAGGGTTTTGAGTGACTCTTCAACCACATTGGATAAAGCCAATTCAACTTCTCTCAAAGCCTCTTGAGCTTCTTTTGTAAGCTGGCGTGGTGAATTTAAAGCACTGTCTCCCCTTAAAATGTCATAACGGTTGTAACTGATAGGTAGTCAAACCTAACACTGGTCGCATCCATTGGATATCTCCTATCAATTTCTGGAAAATCATTCAATGTGTTTAGCTTTTCTGTTCTATGAGAGTTTTTGAACTGTAAGCACCTTAGGTATCTTATCCTAAATATTGAAAAGAGCATGTCTTTGAATTTTTTCTGGTGCTATGTATAATTTGTAATTCCTTAGTGTTTTATGGTCTTTCGAGACATGCTTTCTAACATTTGTTCCTCAGGTGCACATCCCAATATGTCATCCATGTAATGTAATAGCATAACTTTTGGGAATGCTTTTTCTTGGAGCAAAGAGCAGCAACAATACATTTGACACATAGTAGGGCTGTTTTTCATTCCCTGTGGCAAAACTGTCCATTCATATTCTTTTATAAGGCTCAGTAGTTAACGCTGGGCACTGAAAAGGCAAATCTTTTCATATCCTCCTTATCCAGAGGGATAGAATAGAAACAATCCTTAATATCTATGACCCAAAGAAGCCATTCTCTAGGCAACTGAGTAGGAGATGGAAGTCCAAGCTGAAGAGTTCCCATAGTTTCCATCTGTTCATTCACTTTGCTTAAATCTGTTAACATCCTCCATTTTCCAGATTTCTTTTTCACGACAAACACTGGGGAATTCCAAGGACTTTAGAGAGGGTTTTAAGTGTCCTTGGTCAAGCTGCTCCTGTACTATATCTAATAAGGCCTGAATTTTATCGTTACTTAAGGGCCACTGTTCTATCCACACTGGTGTATCAATTTTCCATTGGATAGGAACAGGTGAAAGTGTTGGCAGGCCTTCAACAGCAGCCCTGCTTAAAAGGTTTTCCTGGGGGCCAGCCTTAGTCTTAGTTGAAATAAATAATTACTTCGAAATCGCAGCCAGCTGGTAAAAATTGCAAACGTTTATTTCTCCTTACAAAATTAGCCCGGTTAGTTGAGGCCTATCTCACTGCCTGGCTCCAAGAGATCTTGTAGTTTTGTCCTTGGCTCTTGCCTCTGCTTTCTTCAGTCTACAGTCAGCTCCGACTTGTGGCTTCTCAATCTCCCAGTCTGTGGCAAGTAGTCTTTTCTTCCAGAGTGTTCTTTCTCAGAGCCCTGTTGATGTTCCGGAGAAATTCTTCCTTTGCTCCAAGAGCTTCCTTCATTTATGTGATCTCCCAAAGGTTAACTCCGCCTTCTGGAGGGAGAGGGATTCTGGGTTATCTCCCAGAGTGCTCTCTGGTCCTAAGGGAGGTGTGAATTCAGCTCTCATACTAGCCCTGAACTCTCGTGTGAACTCCATTGAGTACTTAGATACTTGAGCTCTCTAAAAGTGTGAACACAAGCATTGTTCAATCAGTTCCACCTAATACCTTGTTTCAAGTTCTGGCCCAAAATCAGATCAAATCAACTCTAATGTCTTCACATTTTGTAAAGAAATGTCTTAACACTTTGTAAAAGATTCCAACACTCCCTGATTCCATAAATTCAAACAGCTGCCACGTCTCATAAACTCTACCCCTACACAACAGCTCTTGTATCTTCCCATCAATCCACTCACATGGCCAACCTCTTCACTTTTCACTTATATCACTGCAATACCATTCTAATTGCTTTCCCTCATCTCTCCAATTCAGTCTCAATTATTTCTAAAGGGCAGGACTGGCCATGTCATTCCCCTCCTCAATAAATTCCAGTGAATTTATATTACCTTTAGGATCAAATGCAAACTCTTCTGCCTTTTAAAGTTCTTCATGAGGGGCAGTTAGATGATGAAGTGAATACAATACCAGCCAGCCATAGAATCCCTAGTTTCCTTCAAAGTAAAGAATAAACACCACCTCTTATAAGAGGCCTTTCTGGATTCCCTCACCAACTCCAGATCTTTAAGTGTCTCCTCACCAAATTTAGACTGTCTATATACTTACATTAGTACATGTTGTTTCTATTGATAGAATGAGACCAAGAACTACTTCATCTTCGTAGCTTCAATACCTATCAATCCTATCAATATCAATCCTAACTCCATAATTTTACATATAGGAAAAACTGAGACACAGAGATAGGATATGAATGCAGATTTTCCAGACTTGACTCTCCATTACTCCAGTTACTTCTCTATATGTTCTCTTGGTGCTCTTATCCACTTCTAAGGATTCAATTATGATCACTATAAGTGATGCCCAAATGTATATTATAATCAGCCCTAATATTTCTCCTAAACATCAGTCCTACGTGACCAGTGTTTGTGGAAAAAAGAGCTTTATCTGCTGAAAAGTTCACTGTTTCTGTTTAAAACCTCAATTGTCCTTCATTCTTTTTTCACTATCCCAATATCCAACCAGTTAAAGCCTTGTCAATTCAATCTTTATAATACCTTTTGCATCTATGTAATTTTCACATTAATATGCCCAAATACCCCTGTAGAGGTTCTCATTGCCCCTCAACTGAACAGTTATAAAAGCTTCCTAAATGGTTTTGCTGATTTATTCTCTCTATTCCATTCTTTACAAAAATACTTAAATAATCTTCCTCAGCAAAGAAATGACAAATTTCTTGCTCAAAATCCTTCATTGACAACCATTTTCCAGGGATAAAACTAAATATCCCTTGGCTAGCATAATGGTCCTCCATAATCTGGCTCCAAACCAATCTTCTCAACTTTTTAATACATCACTCTTTGTTTGGGGCCAGGCCTGCCTGAGGCAAATCCCAAAAGTTCAGAACTAAGATTGAAATTAAATGTGACAACTGATCTCACACCCTCATTTTCTCCAGCAGACTGCCTCTACTATTATTTTTTCTCTCATCATCAGCTATTTCCTATCTGCTGCCTCCTTTATTCCTATCTACAAAAACATCCATGCCTTCCCCATCCTTTAAAAGAAAAAAGAAAAAAAAAAAAAAAAAGTCCACAGTTGATTCTACCATTTGGATCATCCTAGAGTCCTGTTCTTCATGGCTAAAATTCTTTTAAAAAGTCATCTACACACAGTGACTTCACTTCCTTTCCTTTCACTCTATTCCAAATCCTCTTTAACCTTGCTTTTGACTTCATCACTTAACTGAAACTATTCTACCCAAAATTATCAATAATCTCTTAATCAACAAATCTAATGGACTTTTCACAATCCACATTTTTTCACTCCTATGACCAATATTGATCATATTCTTTCTGGCTTTATGTAATGGGCTGAAGTTTGAGTTGATGCACTTAGGTCCCAAGTACATGAGGCTAAATAGTAATTGGGCTATACTCTATTAATATACATGATTGGATAAAGAATGGTCCCTGCCCACTCTGTGCAAGTCCTGATGTGTTGTACAGGAAATGACGATTTTGGTGGGTGGAGGCAGAGAGGGGAACAGGAAGAGAAGCTGGGAGAGATTGGGCCTAGAGTCCATTCTCCTAGCTGCTGGTAGCTGCTGGTCGTGTGGCTGCGGGTCTAGCTAGCTTCTTGACTCAGCTGCACACATTGCTATTGCCGATTCTCTTCTGCCTCCGATCCTTCTTCACTGAGAATAAAGACTGACAATTTTCCCCTAACCTGAACTCCGGACTCCTGCTGATTTTAAAAATACACGGTCTTCACAGCTTTAAAATACTATTAGAAGAAAAACTCTGAATGGACCAAACAAGTTAAAAAGATTTTAAATATGAAGTTAAGTGATGAACATTGTGTCTGTTGTCTAAGGATTAATCTAGCTAAATTTCGATAGGCTCATCATCAAAAAGTATACAACCAAATGATGAAAATTTTTGGATATAACATCATACAAAGAATACATTGTGATTATTATTTGTTGACTATTTTTACAAGTATTCAATTCAGTATAAAATGAACTGTAAGCAACAAGGTAGAAGTTGCATATGTTTTTAAGAGAGTCCTAAAAAGATATAACAAGCGTGTTATAAAGATATAACAAGTGTGTTCTGGAGTCTGATTACTAATAGTAAGTGTGAGGGATAGAAAATCCTATCCAAAAATGACTACTAAGAGACCTCTCGAAGTAAAAAGCAGAAAAATTGTTTATTTAATTAATTCTCATGAGCTGTGAGGAGGGAAAGAGAGAGAGCTCACGGTAGAAGGGCTAAAGAAGAGGATAAGGTATATAGTTTTTATAGGTTTTAGTTACAAAGGATTACATCATGAGTTGGAGAACATTAAGAGATAGGTGCCCCCCCCACCCCTTAATTGGATGTTATTCGTGCCAAAGACAGCAGATTCCCTAGTTCCAGGAGGAACCATACATCAGGCAACTAGTTGTCTAAACATTGATAACTTGAACAGCGATAAATGTTATCATTCTAGGTTAAATACGTATATCTAAAATCTAAGTACATATTGGCTACTACTCAACATACTTATGCAGGTCACAGAGACCTAGAGAAACTAAAATATAGAAAAGGAATTTAAACATTCTTGGAAGTTCTTCACTTTATCTCTATTCTACTCCACACAGCTGGAAGTTCTTCACTTTATCTCTACTCCACTCCACACATAAGGGAATCATGAAAGAGAATAAATATGCTCACAAAGCAACTGTATTTCCACTATCATGGATACTTCTAATAGTTACAATTCCCTGTAAATAGTAAAGTCTCCTAAGAGCTATCAATTATGGAAGACATAGTACTATATTAAACACCAAGATATGCAACACCTCCTAAATAAAATCCATTATCAGATGCTCTGGAGGGGGAAAGTAAGGCAGGTCACTTTGTACAGCTCTCCCTCCTAACTACTATTCACTTAAATGTCATGGCATCACTTCCTCGATGTCACAGTCCTTTTCCAGAAGGAAGGACAAACAAAAACCTCTGCAAGTAAAGCTGGTCTGGAATTGGTCAATTGAAAGACTTCCTTTCTCCCTTCCTCACTTCTTTCCAATTTTCCTTTCTTCCCTCCTTCCTCCTTCCTTCTCTCTCTTCTTCCTTCTTTCCTCCCTCCCTGTATGATACATATGGTATCATACCCTTACCTACAAATGCTGTTAAACCTCTGAACTCTCAAGGTAAATTGAGTTTACTGGCTAGTTTTCTTCCTTAAAGATCATGCCTTACTGAATAATTGGTGGTAGGAAATTATCATGGAATATTATTGTTCTATGGGAAATGATGAGCAGGATGCTCTCAGAAAAAAAAAAGTTGGAAAGTCCTCTGTGAAATCAATCAAAGTGAAATGTTCTGAACCACTAGAAGCAACAAAAGATTATTTGAAGAGGTCTTTAACTGGTAAAAGTAAAGCCAAAAATGATGAATAAAATGGAGGGAAAATCATATTGAATAATTGTAACCTTGAATGTAGTTTTCCCCTATAAAAAAACATAAACTATTAAATATATATGTGTGTGTGTGTGTGTGTGTGTGTGTGTGTGTGTGTGGTGTGTGAAAAAAAAAATAATAATAATAATAAAAGATCATGCCTTAAACCAAAAACAATCTGATTCTAATAGGTCCTGGGCCAAGCCTCAAAAAGTCATTGTTTGGGTCCTGATTAACTCAGACTGAATGTAAACAACAGTCATTTCTGCTTAAGCCAGAAACTCTGAGGGTCTTCCCCTCTCAGATTAATTTATCTACTTATTTATTTGGATTTCTTTGAACTAAATGAAAGAGACTCAGCCTCAATTGCTACCTAGTCTTAATCACAAAATGGGTGTAGCCCTCTGAGACCTATTGAAGACCTTAGCTTTCAAAGGCTTAGATCTTCCATTTCATTCAGTACCATCTCCAGTCATCTTGATCTATATTTGGCCACTGGACCCAGATGGCTCTGGAGGGGAAAGTGAGTCGGGTGACCTTGCAGAGCCCTCCTTCAGTCATATCCAACTCACTTGAATGTAATGGTATCAACCTCCTGATGTCATGGTCCTCTTCAGAAAGGAAGGACAAACAATAATCACTCAAAAGAATTTATTCTAACTATTCACTTAAAAAATGCAATTGGATGCAAAATGCCTATAAATGAAATAAGCAGCTTGGATTACATTTGGAAAATTGAACATTTTCAATGGATCTAAGCATCTTTCTGAAATAAACAACAAAAAAAGTCTTTTCAATACCAATATTGCTCTAGTGATATCTATGTGGCTAAAAATGATACTATCACACATAATACATGAAAACTACTACAAATCACCCAGAATGCTAGGAAGAAAAAAGTAAGCTATAGCACATAAATCAACAGCAAATTAGCTCCAAAATGGCATAAGATCAGATAAAGAAAAAGAGTTGAGGAAATCATATAGGAAGAGTGGGTTACACCAAATATTAAATGGGCCTTCTATGAGAGATTCATGGAGGGCCATAGACAAGAATGACATAGAATGAAAAAGACATGAAAGGGTTACACTTTGTAAAAAGTATCTATAAGGATAAGAAGACACATCCACAAAAATCAACAATATGTTATGCTTATTAAGGTACAGCAAGGAGAGAGGAAAAGTGTGAATTGCAATCTTGGTAAAAAGAGTAAAGGTACCATTGAAATTACTGATCTTGGAATTACTGAAGTAAACGTTTTTAGAGATGAACACAGTTAATCATTTAAACTTTCTACAGTTACTATCCCAACCACATTTTCTTTGAAATTAAAGCAAAAATTTGCCTAAATCCCCAGAGAAGTTAATACTGGCCTCAAGCTCAACATTCTGAATAACATTGAGCTATTACGCACATCAAGGTGGAAAATTTTTGCTTCAAATTTACTTCTGATAATACTTAAAAGTATGCTAAATTTGCACTTGAGACCAAATAAAAGAGCAATCTCCTTACCTCAACTAAAAGATAAACCAAAGAGTTGAATTATCAGGCATATTCTCATGACTATATAGAACTTTATTTTCTGAAAGTCAAGGGCAAACAAATAAGGAAAAAAAGAAAGTATAGGAAATAAAACACTGAGAGTCTCTGCCTTAGTTTTTAAAAGAGATATCCTAAAGCTGCAAACTGCAAAAGCTTAGGCTATAATAAGACTAATTTCCTAAGGTTTAAAAATTAAATAATAGGAAGGGGCCTCAGAGGTCATCTAGTTGAAATCTTGAACATTTCAATTAACAGTAACATTCTGAAAGGTACCTATTATTATGCATTACCTAAGTAAATGTTCAATGAGGCAAAGTCTCAAGTGTGAAATAAAGTAACCCCAAAGATAAATTTTCAAGGGGACTCAAAGCTTTCCCTTGGCTCTGTGTCTCCTCCTATGATATACTTCACACAAAGGGAATCAAAGTGAGAGGATAAGAAAGGGGGAGAGAAGGGAAAGAAATACACAACTGCAAACCTAAAGAAATTATTAAAATTGTACCCTGAAAATGACTAGAGAATATACTGTAAAATTTAAGTTTATTTATAATCTATAAATAAACACACACACACACACACAAAAAATTATATATATATATATATATATATATATATATATATATATATATATATATATATCTTTGACTATCCTGCTTGTTTCCAAGACCTCAAATACATTCAAGTAAAATAATTATCCCCTTAACCTAAATGAAGCAATTCTGGATTTGAAATGAACCCTACCAGGCCATTCCAGTGTATACACAGTAAAAATCAACGCCGCAAGAAGTTTCCTAATTGGTATCATCAGTGACCTCAAAGAGCTGAGGCAGCTTCAGGACTATTCCTTTACATTGAAAGAGTAACTTAAACAGCCTGAAGATCTAGCTAAATGAATACCTGCTGTATGTGGACAACAAGCACAGGCTGCATAGACTTTATAGAATTATAGAAATAAAGGTGGAAACCAAAATTAAGAAGAATTTGACTTAAGGACAACCTAAAGATAAATACAGTTCTTAAAACTGAAAAAACAGGGGCAATTATTATTGGGAATTTTTTTTACATCAATCTGTCAGTGATGATGTATTATCAACAAGTCATCTAATCTCAGCATTTTCCTTTTCTTATGCATGTGTTTTAATTTTTATCATATTCATTTGTGCATGTATCTAATTTCCTTTAATATATCATAAGCTCTTTGAGGCCAGGACCTATGTCTTATGTATATCTATATCTCCCCTAAGAACACAGTATATTCCACAAAGAAGATAATTTTAAAATATTAATGAAACTACTGAATGCCTATTAAATATAGGAACAAAGTTATTAAAAAATTTTAACCATCAAGGGACTTATAAAGATATAAATAATAATAAAAAGTAGCAAATATGTTGAGCACCAAATAAAATACACAGTCCAGAAGTTTTGAAGAGAAAGTCATCACTTGAGTCCTCTGGAAGGACTTAAAGGAATAGTAGGATTTAAAACTATCAAAACAGAGAAGATTGGCATTAGTGCACTACAAGGGCAAATACAATCAAAAACATGGTAATAGCTAGAAGAGTTCTCTTTCAAGAACATCATAACAATCATAACTATAGCATTTATATAGTGCTTTAAGGTTTGCAAATACTTATGTCATTTCATTTGATTTTCATCCTTAAAACAATCCTGTTGTGAGAATGATTATTTTTATTTTGTTTTGCAGTCTCAGTACTTTGCAAATCACCCAAACTGTGATTTTATCTAGGTAAGAGACTTCCAATGAGAAAACTCCCACTACAAATGTCAATATACCTACCAATTAAATGTCAAAGAGTTATTTTGAAAATAGGTGCTTAATAAATGCTTATTGAACTGAATCTGATTTTGATAAGAAAAAATCTTAGTTTCATTTTACCTAATCATTATTTGGAAATACAAAATTTCCTTTAGTAAAATAAAATGCTTATTTGTAAACTTTTTTGTTTGTTCTTAACAAATCAAAATTCATCATAATTTTTTATTTAAGGGAGAAGAGAAGAGTGAATTGGAATAGATATGTCTGGCATACAGTAAGTACTTAGTAAATGCTTGTTTTCTTTCTTTAAATGTTGACCTCTGGTTTGTTTCAATCTAAATACTTTTAATTCTGCATTTTGCAATCAAAAGTCATAAGATCATCATCTCAGAGCTGACAAAAACCTCAGAAGTCATCTAGTCCAACCTTTACCTAAATAATAAATCCTTTCTACATTATTTCTGATGAGTAGTTACTTACTACTACTTGAATACTTCCAGTTACAAGAAATTTGCTACCTATGATATAGATTATTCTTATTTTTTGACAGCTCCGTTAGGAAGTTTTCTAAATTACAGATTCTTCAACTATGAAATGTGCAAGTTGGACTAGATAGATAGCCTCTGAGATCCTTTCTAGCTTTAGATCTCTAATTTCAAGAGCAAAACAAAATCAACTTCCTAGTAAGTTCTTTTTTTTGGTCAATCAATGAATGAAACATTAGGTGCTTCCTCTGTGTCAGGTACTGTGCTAAGCACTGAGGTTATAAAAAGAGACAAAAGATAGTCCCTATGCTTAAGGAGCTCACAATCTAAAGGAGATGACAATAAGGAAACCAGTATGTACAAACAAGCTATATATATATATATATACACATACACACACATTCACACAGACTAACTAGGAAATTAGCAGAGGGAAGGCATTTAGAATTAAAAGGAGTTGGGGAAGGCTTCTTATAGGTGGGACTTAGTTGAACTGGAAGGATAGTGTTCCAAGCATGGTAGATATAAAAAAAAAAAAAAAAAATGCCTGAAGCTAAGATTTGGACTGTCCAGTTTATGAAACAGCCAAGACATCAGTGTCACTGGACAGAAGAGTATATGCCAAGGAATATGGTCTAAGAAGCCTAGAAATAAAAGAGAATACCGAATTATAAAGGGTTTTGAATGATAAACAGCAATTTTTATTTGGTCCTGGAGGCCATAGGGAGCCTATCGAAGTCTACTGAATTGGGAGTAGGGATGGAAGTATAATGTGATCCAGAGGAAAATCACTTTAGTGACTGAATGGAGGATGGATTAAAGTGGAGAGAGATATAAGGCAGGCAGACTCACCAGCAGGCTATTGCAATAGTTCCAGCATGAAGTGATTGAGGGTCAGCACTAGAAAGGTAGCAATGTGAGCAGAAGACAATCAAGAAATTTTTGTCAACATGAAATTGACAAACCTCAACTTGTCAGCAACAACTTGAATATGGGGATTGGGAGACCAGGGTGAAAAGAGAGTGAGAAGTCCAATATGACTCCCAAGTATCAAAAGAAATTGAGAATAAGGACTGTAATAATAAGGAAGAAAGGAGAAAGAGAGGATACAAGTTAGAGGAAAGAATAATGAGCTCATTTCTGGATATGTTGATGTTAAGATGTCGACTGAACAACCAGTTCAGGAGGCTTGAAAAGACAAAATGGAAGTTAGCAGAGTTTGGCATAGGAGAGAGAGATTCGCAAATCATCAACATAGAAATGGTAATTAAATACATGGGAGATTGCCAAGGAAAGTAATATAGAAAAAGAAAAGAGCCAGAACAGAAATCTAAAGGACACTTAGAAGTAGAAGGTATAAACTGAAAGAGGATCCTGCAAAACAAATAGAAAAGAACTAGGCAGATAGATCAGGAGGAGAACCAGGGAAAAGTGGTATAGTGAAAATCTAGAAAGAAGAAAGTATTAAAAAGAGAATAAGCAACAGTATAAAAGGCTGCAGAGAGACTGAGGAAAAAGAAAAATGAAAAAAATCTTTATATTGACCCTCGCCCAAAAAACCAAAACAACAACAACAAAACAACAATCAAAAACAGTTGCCTCCAATATAATGATGATGTTCCTCCTCTGTCTCCATTTTCCCAAGATAAATGTAACAAATCCTATTACTGAAACAGTTTTTTTTTTTAACATATGAAATGTAGAGCCAATTTTTTTCTTACCAAAGATTCTTAAGGTAGGGACTCTATAGCTTCAGAACTTAGCTCAGGGTCAGGCCAATACCAAGCACTTAATAAATTCTTACTGACCTAAGTAGGAAGTACCTGTTGTCTAATAAAGAATTTTGTATGCCAGGGAAAGAACTCTGGGAGATGGCTATGAACCATTACATAGAATTCCCAATCCCTCTATTTTTGTCCGCCTGCGTTTTTGATTTCCTTCACAGGCTAATTGTACACTATTTCAAAGTCTGACTCTTTTTGTACAGCAAAATAACTGTTTGGACAGGTATACATATATTGTATTTAACTTATACTTTTAACATATTTAACATGTATTGGTCAACCTGCCATCTGGGGGAATGGGTGGAGGGAAGGAGGGAAAAGTTGGAACAAAAAGATTTGCAACTGTCAATGCTGAAAAATTATCTATGCATATATCTTGTAAATAAAAAGCTATAATAATAAAAAAAAAAAATAAGAGAGAAAGAATTGATGGAGTTTGAGTCCAGATCGAAACAAACTTTTATAACTTTTTAAATTATTATTTTTTGTTTATTTTGTGGTCTGCATTTTCTTTTGCAACATGGCTAATATGAAAGTATTTTTCATAATTGCCCATGTATACTCTATATGAAATGGCTTGCCTTCTCAAGGAGAGGGAGAAAAGGAGAAAAGAAAAGAATATGGAACTCAAAATATTTTTTAAAATAAACATTAAAATTTTTGTTTATATGTAATGGAGAAAGGATAAAAATAAACATAAAAAAAGTAAATCCAAAAAAAAAAAAAAAAAAGAATTTTGTATGCTTGACAATAATCAATAGTTTATAGACTTGAAGAGCCACCTAGAGCACAGAAAGGTTCTTGCCCAGGAACAAGCAGCTGGTATGTCAGAAGTAGGACTTTTAACCTAAGTCTTTCTGAAAGAGTACAGTTTTCTCTATACACTACATCATGCTGATTTTCACACAGTAATTAACTCTCCTTACAGATGAAAGCAAAGGACACAGCCTCATTCAGTAACTGGTGTACTAAACACAAGCAGTAATTGTTTATTACCTATTATATACTAAGTTTTAAATTCCATAATGTATGAGGCACATGCCTAAATTTGTATAGTGAGATTCTAGATAAAAGTGTTTTAAATTAGACAATATCAAGTAGCTGGTACCAAAGTAAATACAATGGTCAATTCTAATTTATACTCTCATCTATCAAATGCAAATGAAGCATAGATGATAGAAATCCCCGTACAATTCCATCTAATTTTAGAAAAATCTTTTATTATTGTTTTATATACATAATAAATAATAAATGTACATATGTACAATGCAGCTCTTCAAAAAGTCAAACTATGCTTATTAAAAAACAATGAGTTAGTGTAGTTATAATGAAAAGAACCCCAGACTTTGAGTTAAATAATTTAGAACTGAATCCTGGCTTTGCTACTTACTAGATTTGTGATAATGGAGAAATCACTTAGCCTCTCTGACTTTTGGTTCCTTCATCTGTAAGTGGGGGTCAGGGAAGTCCTAGATTATTTCTAACTCTCAAATTATGATTTTATCATCTCCCTTTATAGGTTCTGTCCCTTTTATCTGTGATAAAAATAGGCTTTTTGTAATTAATTCCTAAAAGAGCTGGGATCATGTTAACAATAGAAGTTTGCTTGATTGACGTAGTCTCCTCCTTTCTGCCCAACAGAAAAGAAGGTTGAAAAAATAATTCTTCTAACTCTCAAATTATGATTCTATCATCTCCCTTTAAAGGCTCTGTCCCTTGTATCTGTGATAAAAATAGGCTTTTTGTAATTAATTCCTTAAAGAGCTGGGATCATGTTAACAATAGAAGTTTGCTTGATTGACGTAGTGTCCTTTCTGCCCAACAGAAAAGAAGGTTGAAAAAATAATTCTTCTAACTCTCAAATTATGATTCTATCATCTCCCTTTAAAGACTCTGTCCCTTGTATCTGTGATAAAAATAGGCTTTTTGTAATTAATTCCTAAAAGAGCTGGGATCATGTTAACAGTAGAAGTTTGCTTGATTGATGTAGTCTCCTCCTTTCTGCCCAACAGAAAAGAAGGTTGAAAAAATAATTCTTCATTACTGTTCTGTAAGAAATGACCAACAGGATGATTTCAGAAAGGCCTGGAGAGACTTACACGAATTGATGCTGAGTGAAATGAGCAGAACCAGGAGATCATTATATACTTCAACAACAATACTATATTATGACCAGTTCTGATGGACCTGGCCATCCTCAGCAACGAGATCAACCAAATCATTGTACTAGCTACGCTCAGAGAAAGAACTCTGGGAGATGACTAAAAACCATTACATTGAATTCCCAATCCCTATATTTATGCCCATCTGCATTTTTGATTTCCTTCACAAGCTAATTGTACAATATTTCAGAGTCTGATTCTTTTTGTACAGCAAAATAACGTTTTGGTCATGTATACTTATTGTGTATCTAATTTATATTTTAATGTATTTAACATCTACTGGTCATCCTGCTATCTAGGGGAGGGGGTGGGGGGGTAAGAGGTGAAAAATTGGAACAAGAGGTTTGGCAATTGTTAATGCTGTAAAGTTACCCATGTATATATCCTGTAAATAAAAGGTTATTAAATTTAAAATAAAAAAAAAAAGAAAAAATAATTCTTCAGATAGATTTTGATTATATCATTCTTCAGCTATAAAGTATTTAATAATTATGTCCAGGCAGATAGTACAATATATAAGTGTACTGGCTTTAGAGTCAGGAAGATCTAAGTTCAAATCCTACTTCAGACATTTAATAATTCTGTGACTAAGTCATTGAATACCTTAGTTTTTCCATCCAAACATTAGGGACCATAATAGTATTTAAGTCACCAAGTTTAAGAAGAACAAATGAGACAAGAGATGTAAAACTTTAAAAGTGATATACAAATGCTATTATCGCTTCAATCCAAATTCTTAAATTGTTTTTCTAGACTTGCTTCCACTTGTCCCCATCCACACTAATTCAGCCTGGGATCCCAATACAACTGAATGAATAATCATTAAGCGTCGTATCCACTGTCTATAATCAATACTTCTAAAATTGACAGCACTGTGCTAGCACAAAGAATAGGGAAACAAAAAAACAATCCCATGGCATCTCATAAGTATACCAACGAACCATTTGATGAATCAGTCTTGAAGGAATGTAAGCGTTCTGACAGGCAGATGTGGAAGGAACGTATTCCAGATAAGCGGGAAGTAAACTTGAACACAACTTTTTCACTACTGTGATCTAATTGTTGTTGAGATCTCTTCAATTAAAGCACATTATATCCCTTTCCTCGAGTCTTGCTTGAGCCACTCCCAGTCCCAGTAACTGTATTCGTCTAGAATTCCTTTCATTTCCATTACTTGCGATTTCCTGAGGGAACCGTACTAAAGTGGAAAGCGACCAGATAGAGTCGAGAGAGGTTCTACCAATAACCTTGGGCAAGCAACTTTAGCCTGTTTCCCCATTTCCCCACCTGCTCAATGCGGAGAGTTGACACCTATGACTCCTAAAGCGCTTCTGGAGTTGACACTGTATATACTAAGGGCCTTTTCAGCTCTGACATTCTTTGTACTATGTTCTAGAACTTCAAGTACTCTCTGGAAGAATCTACTTCTTCCGGATGTTTTATAACGGTCCCGCCCAGGCGCTTCGTCAAGTCATCCTAATTGAGCGATCAACGCTAACTGCGGCGAGACATTCCGGGTTCTAGGGCTCCGCCAAGCCCAGCCATTCCACATTCTCAGCCAGGTCAAGCCCTGACATCCCAGACTCACCCCGAACCACACGACCCGCGGTTCCTTACGCTCCTCAGCCACGAAGAAGCTGTAAAAGAAACAGAATCCGTCACCTCAGATGGGCTCTGGGTCCAAATCCTGGTCCCACTCCTGCTTCCAAACCGATCACTAACCTAGGTCTCTCAGCGCGGCAGCCGCCATCTTCCAGCTTCGCTGTACGGTAGTCGCTGGGGCTCAAGCGCCCGCAGCCTGCAGAGCGCATGCGCTCCTGCGGGTTCTTCCGGGGGCGAGGGACTCCCCACGTGGTCTGCAGAAAACTGAAGCCCTGGGTCAGGAAGAAGCGCCTCACGTGCCTGGCTGAGTGTGGCTGGTTAAAAAAAAGTTCCTCCGAGATACCGGCATTTGAAGTTACAGATAGAATTTCCTCCCTCCGCTGTAGATTGTGGAGACCTGTAGCGCTACACCTAGAGTCGGGAAAACCCGAGCTCCAACAGGACCTCGGACGCTTAGCGAGTCACTCACTTAAGCTCTCCCTTACCCCCTTCCTAAAATCCTACCCGACAAATATTTGTTCGACACTTATTATGTGCCAGAAACTGGACTAAACGCCGAGAATACTATTAATAAAATGAAAAACAGTTCTTCTCTTGGACGAACTGGCAATCTGAAGGGGAGACACCCACAAGGAGGCAGAAAAGGATTGGGGAAGGTAGTAAAAGCCCCAGGGAGCGCCTGGCTCCGGGTATCTTGTTCCACAGACTTGAAATCAGGCAAGGCAGCAGATGCAAAATGAAGTTCAGTGAAAAGAAGGCGATTAATAATGATACCTACCTCCCAGGGTCGTGGTGAAGATAAACTGTTAATATTTGTTTTCTTTTGCTTTGTTTTTAATAACTTTTTATTGACAGAACCCATGCCAGGAGAGTTTTTTTACAGCATTATCCCTTACACTCACTTCTGTTCCGATTTTTCCCCTCCCCCGGGTGGCAAGCAGTCCTATACATGTTAAATAGGTTACAGTACATCTTGGATACAATATATGTGTGCAGAACCGAACACTTCTCTTGTTGCTCAGGGAGAATAGGATTTAGGATATAAATAACCTGGGGAAAAAAAAATGCAAGCAGTTTACATTCATTTCCTAGTGTTCTTTCTTTGGGTGTAGCTGCTTCAGTCCACCCTTGATCAATTGAAACTAAGTTACATCTTGTCTTTGTTGAAGAAATCCATTTCCATCAGAATACATCCTCATACAGTATCGTTGTTGAGGTATATAATGATCTCCTGGTTCTGCTCATTTCACTCAGCATCAAACGGTTAATATTTGTAAATTGCTTTTCAAACTTTAAAACAGATTTTAATACTATTACTATTTAATTAGTTGAAGATAAAAATAAATGGAAACTCATTAGCAGAGGTCTTCGGAAGGATTACTGGCTCTGAAAGTCCTTCCATCACCAGAAGACTTCAAGCCAGAGCAGCAGAAAGTCAAACAAACTCTAAACTGAGTCTTAGTTTCTTAAAACTAGTAAGTTATTGTGATCCTGATCTGAACTAAAATTTGTGCCTCTATTGATCCTTGTACATGTGAGAAAAAATGATAAACTATCAAAAAGTGATCTCCATTCTCACTATCCTCTTCCATATCACAGATTATTTCCAAGCTCTGATCTATTTTAAGTATTTGTTTCTAGTCTAGACCTGTAATTTAAATACTACATGGAACTTCATCCATCCATACAAATTAGTAACCATTAGTAACAACACTCTTTGAGAGTTACTGAGAGCACTGAGAAGTTGGGATTTTTTTCATGATCACCCAGGAAGTATAGATCAGAAATAGAATATAAACACATCTTTTTACCTTCTAGGCAGAATATAGTACCACAGCTGGAGTCAGAAAGTCCAGAATTCAAATGCTGGACAAGACATTTGGCCCCTCTTTCAGTTTTCCCATCTGTAAAATGAAGACAATAATAGCATCTACCACCCAGAAATGTTGTGAGGATCATCTAAGATAATAATTGTAAATGGGACATATAGCAAAAACTATATGTTAGCTTGCGCTGAGCTGCAAAATGTTGGTTTCCCTATTTCTTTTGTTCTTAACTATTTCTCATGAAAATGGACTTGTAAAGAATGAAACTCCCTATAAATAAATAGCCATGGACTTTGTAATGGCTATTTATTTATAGGGAGTTATTTTCTTTACAAGAGAACAGAACAATGGAGTAGCATAATAACCAGCCAATCAGAAGGATTTAGGGAATCCAGGGCTCCTGGACTCCAATGATCATTTACAACTGAACTCTAAACAAACTTGGGAATTGCCTGTAGCCACAGCAGCCCAGAAAGACTCAAAAGCAGCCTAGAGCTGAGTTTCAGACTCAAGAGTTTCCAAACATCCTGCTCCCTGGCTTATGATTTCTACAGACTTCTCCTGCCCTTTAGCAGCCCCTAGAAACTATAAATATCTCAACCTTTCCCACTCCCTTTGGAGCATCTGAGAACTTTTACCTCTCTACCTCACTTGTGCAAGCCCTCCTCAAGACAACAGAAACAAGTTGTGATCGTGTTGTTTCATTTTGGGTCCTTTTTTGTAATGAGGACCTTCTATCTATCTATCTATGAATATGTTTATGATCACTGGAGTCCAGCAGCTCAGAACTCCCCAAGTACCAGATGTCTTCATATTAATATCTGATATGTTTCTTTTCCCCTCAGGGAAGATTGGTTTTGTGATTTCATTTGTGTGGGGAACTTATAATATTGAAATTCCTTTTATAGATGCAAACAGGCAACTCTTCTCTAACCTGAAGTAATTTGGAAGTGGAACGAATGGTGCACTGGATTTGGAATTCAGGAAGATGATTTCAAATCCAGCCACCTGAGCAAGTCACTCAATGGGTTGGCTTGTTTTCCCATCTGTAAAATTAGGGTGAAAATTTTATTTATCTTCTACCTATCTCCCTAGGTTTTTTGAGGATCAGCTAAGATAAGTGATGGTAAATGGTACACCATATAAAGATTAGCTAGGAACATAGACTAAGTTGTAAAGTTTTGGTTTCTATTTCTTTTCTGCCCTTATCTATCACCAATGCTTAACACTTCTGTATGAATGCTATTTGTGCTCATTAAATGCAAATGATCACAGGCGGACATTTGTGCTAGAGAAAAGCTATGACAACTTAGAGATACTGCAAGGCCCATACTAGTTAGACCAGGGCAACCTTTTAATTAGTATTGTTGTGGAAGGTAAGAAAGATGAACTAAAGGCACCAGTTAGCACAGAAAACTAACTCCTAAAGAATCATAATAAGTAACTGTCGCCTTATGGGTATAGCTTTTGAAGGAAAAAATTCCTCTCTGAAATCAAGAAGTGGATAGCAATGAAGAAACTTGAGTCAAAGATTTTTTTAGCGGTCGGAGAACGCGTTTTCTGCGGTATGGCCCTTCGCACGAGCCGTAGCAGAAGGAATAACGGGGGGGAGGATGTGAGAAACATGAGGGGGGCGGGGCCGGAGGAGTTTGCTCTCTTTTCTTTGCGACAGGAGCCGCAGAGCGACACCGCCTTCGCCGCCGGCAGGAGCTAACGGCCTAGGAGAGCGTGGTGTCCACGCCGCTGCCGCTGCCGCTCCTACCTCCGCCGCTGCCTCCTCCCCGGCCTCGCAGCCATGGGCCCCGAGCCGCGGATGCTTACGCCCTCCCCCAACTGGTACTGCTCCCGCTCCAGCGACGCGGGCCCGGGGGGGCTGTTCGGGTTCGCCGCGAGGAACTCGGTCTACCTGCTCCAGATCGGCCTGGGCCAGAGTCCCTTCCACGGTAACCGCCCCAGCCCCAGTCCTGCGCTCCCAGCCCCAGTCCTGCGCTCCCAGCCCCAGTCCTGCGCTCCCAGCCCCAGTCCTGCGCTCCCAGCCCCAGTCCTGCGCTCCCAGCCCCAGGACTGCGCTCCCAGCCCCCAGGACTGCGCTCCCAGCCCCAGTCCTGCGCTCCCAGCCCCAGTCCTGCGCTCCCAGCCCCAGTCCTGCGCTCCCAGCCCCAGGACTGCGCTCCCAGCCCCAGTCCTGCGCTCCCAGCCCCAGTCCTGCGCTCCCAGCCCCAGTCCTGCGCTCCCAGCCCCAGTCCTGCGCTCCCAGCCCCAGTCCTGCGCTCCCAGCCCCAGGACTGCGCTCCCAGCCCCAGGACTGCGCTCCCAGCCCCAGTCCTGCTCTCCCAGCCCCAGTCCTGCGCTCCCAGCCCCAGTCCTGCGCTCCCAGCCCCAGCTGGTCCCTGTCCTCCTCCGGCCTGGGGACTGCATGCCTCCGGGACCGCCTGGCCTGGCTCCTGCCCCGGGGGCTAGCCTGTGGTTGAACTTATTAACCCGAGACCAGGAACGTGCCGTAGTTTTGTTTTATATAATTATTTCCATTCCCCTAGCTGGTTGTATAATCCCCTGAAATCTTATGTGCGTTGTTTTATTATGCATTGAAAAATATTTTGAAAAGTGATCCCCAGACTTTATCAGGCAGCCATGGCTAGGACACCCAAAAAGTCTTAAGAATCCCCTGATGGAAGTAATCATGAGGGCCAATGGATAGAATGCAGGACCGGGAATCGGGAAGAAAAATCTAAATTCAAATCTTTACTCAGATACTTAAAACATCGTGCATACTCTGGGCTGGCAGGTCTTTTAACTTCCCTCAGCTTCAGTTTCCTCATCTGCAAAATATAACAATAGCATCTACCGCCTAGGATTGTTGTGAGAATCAAGTGAGATAATGTGCTATTATTATGCATTGGCCTTGTGAAGTTGCATGAATGAATGAATAAATGAATATAGTCAGTCTTCTAGCAATTGGTAAGCATTGGACTCTTCACACAAGGCTTGTCCATGTGGAGTCAGCCATTATACAAAGCATTCCAAAAGTTTAGTGTGTTTCTAAGACTTTTGGAACACCCTGTATTGTTAAATGAATGAAGCTCTTTGAAACAGAGTTACTAAGACACAGCAGATAAGAGTCACTGGACTTGAGTCAGGAAACCTGGGAGAAAACGTGCCTCAGATTTCATATGTGACCTGGCAAGTCACCATAAGTTTGTTTCCATAGCGTCTCTCTGACATGGTAGTTTAAGGTAAGCATGTAAAGCATTTTGCAAACCTTAAAGCGATTTGTTGCTGCTTTGACAATGGGTCAAACTTGAAAGATAGGAAGGCACTCTTAATAAAGAGAGAAAATATAGAGGACTCTGAGGTTCACATGGATGCATGAAGTTATTGCTTCCTTTCATATTTTCCTATTTTTATCATTGTAAATATCCATCCCAGCAAAGAGGTACAGTGAACCCACTTTGAGTAACTCTTCTGTCTTCTTGTGCTGGCCCAAGGTCTTCAGTGTAGTAGAATGAGCCCTGAGTTAAAATTTTGACTGTATTACTTCATCTTTGTGACCTTAGACAAATCACTTAAACCCATCTGAACTTGAGTTTCCTCATCTGAAAAATAAGTAGGCTGGACTAGATCATCTCCAAGGATCCTTCAGCCAGAACAAGAAAAGGTGACTACCACTGATGATTAGAAACTTAAAAAAAAAATCCTTGAGGCCCATATACATTTAATCTGCTTGATATGTCTCATATATAAGGCATATCATATCTTTAAACCTATCCCAATATGAAGCTTCTCTCCAATAAGGTTATAAAATAGTGTTTAATCAAGGTTGTTCCAGATGTTAATTTTGGTCATTAGCATTAATTCTAGTATGGCATTTTTAAGCTGGAGTTTGTTTTTTTCTTATAGTGCTAGGAGAGTTGGTAGGACATACAGAAAGGGTTTCTGGCTTCACATTTTCTCACCATGTG
Organism: Sarcophilus harrisii; assembly: GCF_902635505.1. Taxonomy (NCBI): domain Eukaryota; kingdom Metazoa; phylum Chordata; class Mammalia; order Dasyuromorphia; family Dasyuridae; genus Sarcophilus; species Sarcophilus harrisii. Next base: position 387,440,511 of record NC_045427.1, on the reverse strand, counting down.
GGTCAGACCACCTTCTGTGCCAGTAGCTCTGATGATGGAACAGTGAAAATCTGGGATGTGGACACAAGAACAGCTGTGACAGAACACACACTCCATCAGGTAATGTAATCTAACACTTTCTCAGTGTGACTTTTTCATAATGAAGGCTTACAATTCTTTGGAGACCATGGTTCAAATCCTGCTTCTGACAATTAGCTAGCTGTTTGAGACCATGGACTAAACTTCCTGATTCTAAGCTCATTTCCTCATTCATAAAATGGGGAATAAAAATAAAGTAGTAACTGTCACAGGTTTTTTGTAAAGTACAAATGAGAGAATATATGTGGCATTTAATAAATCACAAGCACTATAGAAGTGGAAGTTAACGTATATCCTTTTACAATCTCATTTGTCTGTTCCTGCTGACATTCTTATTGCTATTTAACTATTTATTGTATTAGGATCTCATTTTCCTTGTTCTGAGATTTTAGGAACTCATTTGTCATTTTAGAAGGGCTGCCATATACCTGTTCAATTAGAAAAAAAGGATTGCCTAAATTAAAGGTGTGAGACATGTGGTTCATAGAACCACATCCAGCCCACTTCTGGATACACCTACTTTTGAGTGCACTCAAATTAGATTAAAATGTAGTTCCTATCTAGTTTTAATGTCTTTAGTAAAAAAGAAAAATGCTGCCATAGGACTTTTTTCCTTTTAAAAGTACTTTCTTTTTGAAAGAGGAAAGAAGGGAAGATGGGACCAATAAATCTTACTTAGCAGTAGCTGTGTGGAGAAATTATTTAAAGTAGTTAGAATTGATCTTTGGATTTTTCTGACCAGCCTCTTTATTTATCCTTCATTTGTTCACTATAACCTCTTCAATTTCTTTCATCAAGTTATTTAGCTAATAAGCTTCTAAATTATTATTTTTTTTTTCTTTAAAGAATACAATATCAGCATTGCATTGGTCTCCTAAAGTAAAGGATCTAATTGTATCAGGGGATGAAAAGGGAATAGTCATTTGTTATTGGAATAACAGAAATGACAGCCAGCACTTCTTCCCAGAACCCAGGACAATCTTTTGCATTACTTGTTCACCTCATCACGAAGATTTAGTGGCCATTGGGTATGTGCTATTATATTTTGGGGAAGAATTGGGGGGAAGAGTGGTAACTTGTTTTTATTTGAAAGCTTAGTTACTTTGATTCTTCATTAAGATTACTTTTTCATCAAATCTCAAAAATGTTAGAGGCAATCCTCTCTCTGGTCCAACCTTTGGCCCCAGTGGATGACTCCTTTCTAAAGTATGCTGGGAAAATGGTCATCTATCCTTGGCTTAACCTTTTTTATATTAAGGACTTCTTTTGGCAAACTGGTGAAGTCTCTGGACCATTCTCAAAAATTTTTAAGCACATAGGGAAAATTCCAATGGACGCCCATCATATTGAAATAAAATGGTCTTTTTTTAAAGAACTTGGTGAAGCCCACATTAGGAATCTGTGCAACAAGGAACTTTCTATTGCATTATTGAAGAACTTTGTTGTTAAAAAAAAATTCTTTCATTTTCAAATTTCTCTAAGCCATGGTAAAGTTTGAAATATTTTTCAAATAGAAGATTTAAGTATGGTATAGGGAAGGAACATTGGAGTTGGAGGCAGAACACTCTGGTTCATGTTCCAGCTTTCCTACTTAGTAGATGAAATAACTTGATTCAGGTCACATAACTCTTGGTTTCAGTACTTTCATAAGACAAGACACTTGGACTACAGGATTGCCAGGGTCTCTTCCAGTTCTATTCTGGATTCTTGGGATTTAATCAATTAAAATTGAATATCACACACTGGTTCCTCCTGCCTCTCTCCTTGCAGTGGGAGTAGTTTCAGACAAAGATTAGCAAGTACACTGTATGATGAACCTCATTATTTTAGCCATCACAACTAAATTATAGAAGAAACTGTTATGTTTATATCCTAAGACAATATTTTAACCTAACTACAGACACATAGACATTGAGGGGAAACAGTTTCCTGATCTTCCGATTGCTTCCTTATTTGAACTAGCTCTCCCACAGAATATATACTAACATACAGACAACAGACATCTAGAGACCTTATGTGACCTGAGCCCTATCTGCCTCTTTCTTCAATATATGTAACCATTTTCTTTCAGAATGATGGGGAAAGAGGAGGGAGAAAAGGGGAAAGACTAGTTTACAGATTCTACCAGGAGAAATCCTGTTTTTCCTCGATTTCAAGTACTTAGATGAAGGCAAGGTTGAAAGATATTCTTATACCCTATTTTTGCAGTCCATCTGCATTTCTTATGACAATAAAGATTTCATACCACTTCTTACCTGTAAGTCATTGTTAATGATATGCTACAGCCTATTTAGACCTACATGTGTGTCTCTCTTTGGGTCCTCTGTAGTTTTTTATTTTTTTCCATGATTGTGGTTCTGTAATTAGCATCTATCCTAGGATAATATTGGTGTTAAATGGGTTTGTGTATGAAGGAGCATCTTAGGATCATTGAAAGCAAATAAGTTCCCAAAGGCAGCCTACCCCATACTCTTTCTCCAATTCTCAGCCAAGTTCATTGTTCATCTACAATTTTTTAAAAAAGAATTTCACTGGCCTATGTGATGAATGATTTTCTTTCTTTTCTTTTCTTTTCTTTTTCTTTTTTTTAATTTATTTATTTTGTTGTTGTTGTTAATGCTAAGAGCATGATCATGTGGGAGTTTCTGTTAAGAAATCAGAAAATTAATATTGATGGGAAACAAGAAAATTGATGTTTTAACTTGTTTCTTTTTGTTAAGCAAAAAGGAAAAAGATAATCCTGTCTTTCAGGTTGTTAGAAAAGTGGGTTTTTTTCAGGTCTGAAGATTGATATCAGATCTTTTTCTTCTGTTTGATCATTGTGTGGAATCCTTTATTTTCCAGTTATAAGGATGGCATGGTGGTTGTAATTGACATCAGTAGGAAAGGAGATATTCTTCACAGGCTGAGAGGTCATGATGATGAAATTCATTCTATCGCATGGTGTCCATTACTTGGTGAAGAATGTTTAACCATTCGTCCAGAAGAGAACTCAGGTAGACACAAGGGATGGGTGCAGATCATAGTTGCATGTTGTCAAGATGGCAAACCTCTCGGCTTATATGTATTGTTTAAAAAAAAAAAAAAATCCACTTCTCAGAAAAAAAAAATTGGATTCTTGCTTGAAATTAAAGTTTAAAATAGGGTATTATGTCTTCCCAGATGAACATGAGATTCCTAATGGAAAAGTTGTACAGCAGACCCCAGTAGCAAAAGGCTGCTACTTGGCTACTGGAAGCAAAGATCAAACAATACGAATCTGGAGTTGTTCCAGAGGCCGAGGTAAGGTTTCTGTGTGTGAAACAGTCTTTATTTTATCAATTAAGTCAGTATCTGTCTCCCTCTTATCACCTAATTCTACCCTCTGTCACCTAAAAAAATAAAACTAATTGCTTCCCAATTTCACAGACTTAAAAATCCCACTTTTACCCCAATTCATCCCTTCTCTATACTAACCATTCAGCATGCTTCACCTGATTTTTGTGTTATAGAATCTCAATGCCTATTGGCTTCTAGACACATTCTTCTTTATACTCATTCTTAAATGTGAGGTTGAAAACCGAACACAGTATTATAGCACTAGATATTTTATGAGGACCCTTCAAGCTCTTATTCTATAACTATGATATCGGATCTTTTTTGTAGAGATCAGAGTTCTGCAAGAACTCACTATAATTGTTGATACTGCTTCTCTTAAAATCACTTGAGTTTTTTATTCCATATCACACAAAGCATCAATATTGACTTTGTAGTCAACTGAAATTCCTAGAACTTTTTGAAACAAACTGCTCTTAAATCATACTTTTTCCATTCTATATTTAAGACATCGTTTTTTAAAATTCAGATTTCAAATATGATGTTGATATCATTAAATTTTAGCATGTTAATAGATTGTTTCTGTTCAAGATCTTTTTGGATCTAGATTCTGTTGTTCAACCTGTTAGCTTTTTTCCTAATTTTTTTATTTTACCTGCACATTTGATAAGCATTTCATCCTTTTTTCAAGACATTTATAGCAGTTTTAAATAATATCGAGCCAAGTATAAACTCCTAAAGCATTGCACTAGAAACCTGAGAAATTGACAATTGAACCCTTAATGACTTCTGTTAAATTCACAAAACTATTCTTGCCTATTTCTAAATGTTCACTAATAAATCTTTTTAATAGTGCATACTGGAATTTTTCAGTAAATTCAAGTCAGTTTCACTGCCCTATAATATACAGATTCCAGTTTTCATTTTTTAAAATCAGGGAAACTTTCTTTGGCTTTCAGCCAGTATGGTGATATACATCGCCTACTTACCACAATCGTCTTGGCAAGATTTGGTTATCACAGCTCCCAGATACTTTTGTAACCTGAAGTATAAATCAGGGACTACTGAAGGGCAGCACATTGTTCTCAAACTTTTCTTAAAGTATCCCAATTTTGTCCTTTCCTTTCTAGTCCCAAGATGAGTTTTGGTGGAAAAAATATGAGCAAATAAGAGCTTAGAATTTCTGATTCTGAGTATGTCTCATTCTCTGGTTAATACTTTTATTTCCCTATCATCATGCTGCCTCTTAAGGCTTATTACTTTCTGAACACATGTGAAATGTTAGAATTAGAAGGAACTCACCCCTATCTGAAGCATGAATGTTTTCTGCAATGTTAACTGAAAAGGAGATTTCCTATTCTTTCTCCCCTAGGATTAGCTACCCTTCCAGTGGGAGATCTGTTTCTTTCCCTTTCCCTACCTTGTCTATTTACAGCTAAAATGATAAGATTTCTATTCTTTAACTTTCAATTTGGGGAGGTGGGGGAAGAAGGGGAAAGTATTTCAAGTTTTAAACTAATTTTACTTATTGAACTCATATCACCGTATTCAGTAGTAATAATATATTTACTATCTTCCAGTCATCCAGGCTTGTAACCTTCACAATCATTCACAATTACCTCACATATCCAGTCTGTTGCCAAATAATTGTCACTTCTGCCTTCACATCTTTCTTGCATGTCTCTTCATCATTCACATAGCCACCACTCCAGTTCAGGCCTTCATCAATGGAACATTTTCTTTTACCTTCTAATCAGTCTCCCTGTTGCAAGTCTCTCTCTATTCCACTTCTACTTCACTCAACTGCCAAAGCAATTTTCTTAAAACTGAAACCCCCACCATGTTACCTTCCTGATCAAGTAAAAAAGTTCTTTAACATTAAAATTCTTCAAACCTGCCCCTTCTTACTTTCCAATTTTATAATTTAATCTTCTCTACGTACTCTAAGATAAATTACATTCTATTTTCTCTACTCCATGCCTTTTGCCTTCGCTTTCCCTTCTCACCTATTAAGTCTTAGTTCCCCTGGCTCCTTTTAAGACTCAGCTAAAATCCCATTTCTCATACTTCACTCCTCCCTGCTGCTACTGCCTCTCCTCTGAGGTATATTTCCATTAACCTGTTTTGTCTGTACTTTGTTATTTGCATCTTGTCTCCCTCATTAGAATATGAGCTTTTTGAGAACATTGGCTGTCTTTATCAGCATTTAGTATAGTATCTGTCACATAGCACTTTACAAATGCTTATTGATCTGATTTGTTTATCTATTTAGTGATAGTATTTTAGTGTTCAATTGTGAATGATCTCTTATCTATAGGTGTGATGACTTTAAAGTTACCCTTTCTGAAGAGACGGGGAGGAGGTGTGGATCCCACAGTTAAGGAACGGATTTGGTTGACTATTTTCTGGCCTACTGGCCAACCCACCCAGCTAGTATCCAGTTGTTTTGGGTGAGGAGTCTTTATTGGACTTTATTTTGTTATGTCTTTCGTTTTCTTGTTTTTTGAGCAAGTTTTATTTTTTTTTAATATCTTTATTTTCAAAATTCATGCAAAGATAGTTTTCAATATTCACCCTTGAAAAACCTTGTGTT